>NC_089250.1:202160398-202468596 GCF_963930625.1 Muntiacus reevesi
AAGGTAACAATAGTACATCATCCACCATCAGGACAAAAAATAAAGGGCAAGAAAATGCATGAAATGTGAATCCCAGAATGGAAGACAGGCAAGCATCCTGAGTGTCCCTGGGAACAGAAAACCAGTTGTTGTCCAGAAACAACCATGTTTCATTCGGATTTTATTCCACAAATATGTGTAGAGTAACTAAGGGGCAGTTGATAGAGAGCAAAGCTGACTTGCCTTGACAGGGACCCCAGTCTCGTGGGGAAGAAGGATATGGGAAAAATGAAATACATAGATTTGCATTGTTACAAGGGGGTGCACAGGGGGCCATGGAAACATGGTAATGGTAATAACTAAGGCAGAGGAAAGGCCACCGAGTTCATGGCATCTAAGACCCTACTCAGCAGCATTTTGCCTCCTCTCAAATCGTAAAACTACTCTTATGCTTTAGAGTTAAGCTAACACACTAAGAGGTAGACACTAACAAAATAAAATGTGAAAATTACAAGACTGGATAATTCAGAAGGCTATCAGGCAGAGATTGGCAGGGGTTGGAGGGCAGGGGTGAGAAAAGAGAGAAGTGTGCATGAGGATTACTGCTATCAAAGTTAATCTTTTGGCAGAAGAAAAGTTGTGTGTCTCCAAGTGACCATAACCAAGCCATTAATAGGGAACGCAAGTCATTCCAGAGACCCCACCTCCACCCCCACCACCTTGGCATTGCCTAAGTCCAAGGTCAAGTGGTACCCTTCTTTCCTTGGCTGTGGGTTACTTGTTGATTCACATAGCAAGAAAGACTTCAGATCAATAGAAAGCCAACTTTTCTGAAAATGTGTTCATCAATAATAGTAAAAATGAAGACACACACACTCACACATCTTAAGTTAGATACAGACTTGTCCTCCAGTTCGGGGATGACCAACAAGTCTTAGCTTATAATTTGCGGATGGCAAATGTGATGGTTTTAGAACTGAAGGGACATTCCCAAAGTTGCACATCAACGTAATGACTGAAGTAAGATCACAACACAGGCTGCTGCACTAGGGGATTGTAGGAGAGAAGGTGTCAGTACAGCCTGTCCTAAAGGAAAGCAGGAAACATTTCAAAGGATATTTTTGTTATCTCTTCCTGAAGACCTCTCCTGGGCTTGAGCAGCTTTCCTTGAATAGCTCTGATTCCATCTAATCATTCTGGACCACTTGGGAAGGGATAATTTTAAAATGAATGACCAGTCAGTGCTCATCCTTGAGGCCATGAGTAGATGAGAGCTAGAACAGTCTGTGTGTTTTGGGGTCAGGAAGCTCTTCATCACAGCTTCTTTCTGGCTCTGAGTGAACCCATGACATCCTGCTGTTAATTGTGGGACAAGTAGGGCTGAATGTGAGACAAAGAGTTCTTTTGGGTTAACACCTCACTGGCCAGTCTTAAGCATCATGAACTCATTCCCTGCCCCTTGGTCTAAGATCAAACAAAGATCTAGGGATTTCCCTGGCAGCCCAGCGGTTAAGACTTCACCTTGCAGTTCATAGGGTGTGGGTTTGATCCCTGGTTGGGGAGCCAAGATCCTGTGTACCTTGGGACCAAAGAACCTAAGCATAAAACAGAGGCAATATTGTGACAAACTTGATGGAGACTTTAAGGAAAAACATGACCTGTATTCACAGTGACACTCAGAGCAGCTGATCCCTCTCTCAGCTACCTGGCCCCAGGAAGTACTATCTAGCAGGTGTCCTGGATGCCTCCTTCCCGGACAGCTTATTTCCCTAATTAATTTTTCATCCTTGGCTCTCATCTTCCCGCACCCTTATATCTCACTGTCTCTACTGAGAGAAACCTTCCCTTACAGAGATGCCAGATTATCTGTTCCATGTGCCCAGGGAATCTGGATCCTGGAGCTGCAGGACAGGTTATTCTGAGAAGAAAGGCAATAGAAAGTCAGGAAGAACCTTTAGGGTTCTCTGAGAACTAGAATAAGGTAATGTGGGACTCCAGGTGCAGGCCAATAGAGAAATTTGTCTCTATTTCTGGAGAAATTCTGGAGAGAATTCTCTGGAGAGAATTTGTGGAGAATCTTAAGTCTTCACTTTATCCATGCAAAATTAAGGAGCATCCTGTCTCACTTGGGGCTTTCCAGGTGGTGCTAATGGTAAAGAACCCAGCTGCCCATGTAGGAGACATAAGAGATAAGGGTCCAATCCCTGAGTCGGGAAGATCCCCTGGAGGAGGAAGTGGGCAACCCACTCCAGTATTCTTGCCTGGAGAATCTCATGGACAGAGGATCCTGGCGGGCTATGGTTCATAGAGTCACAAAGAATTAGACATGACTGAAGCAACTTAGCATGCATGCAAGCAAGCTCTATTTAACTTAGGGTAACAGAAGAGCCACTCTCCCAACCTGGATCTACTGACTTGTAGCCCAATGTACTATCCATATCCTCACATCAGAGATTAAGGAGACCAACCAAGGGTACTAAAAGTAGCTTTGTCTAACAGATGGATCTCAGAGGTGAGGTGCTTCTACAGATACTGACAGGGAGACTTTTTCAGGAAGCAAGGGTTGAGTTTATGCTTCATTCTGAATATGCCCCTGCCTTGTCTTTTTGGAATGCAGTCCAACCTTTCTTAATGGTTTTCCCAAAGTCAGAGGCCCTACCTTCCAAGATATGAATGATCCAAGGGTAAGAGTGTTCTAGAGTTTTGCAAAGAGCACACCTTTGTGTGGACCTAGACCTGTGCGTGTTTGACCAGTGCACACATCTTTCCACTGCTCTTTGTCAAGTCTACATTTCATCTGTCAACCAGAAGAGGCACCTCTGAATAAGGAGCAAGATGAAGTCCCAAGGAGACCACAGGGAATCAGCTTTATCTAGAATCCACTGAATTAGTCTCAAGAGGGAAGTTTTAGGCAGTGATTATTGTTAAAGCAAACCTAGTTGCCGTATAATGCAGGGAGCCCAGTCTGGCTCTCTGGGATGACCTAGAGGGGGTGGGTTGGGGAAGGGAGGAAGGCTCATGAGGGAGGGTATGTATGTATAATTATGGCTGATTCACATTGCTATATGGCAGAAACCAACACAACACTGTAAACATTAAAAAAACAAAAAATTTTTTTAAAACTGAAAAAAGCAAACCAAATAGGCTGTCAAATCCCTGCCTCTTATTCTATTCCATCACTTACTTGGCAGGAATTTGTTTCATAGCTGTGCTAGCTGTTAAGAGAAAGGTTGTGAACAAGAAGTCTGGTGACCTATCCTCATGAAGCTTTAATAGGAGAAAGAGAAGCCCATCTGTCTGGAAAGATACAAGAGCCATCCAGTCAATAAGTGAGAATGGCGAGGATGGCTTCCCAGGGGACATTAAGTTCTGGAATTTGATTGTTAAGGGCCTCTGGGGCTATAGAAGATGTTGAATATGTCCTTCCTTTAAGCTTCAACTCAAGAGAGGAGCTGGTATTAAGCTTTTTGGACATGTTTAACTTTTTTTCCTTCTTTTTTTTTAACTTTTCCCTGCCTGGAAGAAACACAAAATATCCTGGTGGGGGAAGGAGAGTGAGAAGAGCTGAAATTGCAGGATTAGGTTAGAACCAGGTTGGGAAAATGACAAATGGCAGTTGTTGAAAGTTTAAAAGTCCCTCACTTCACGTCCTGCACACCTTGACAGTGGGTTCACCAAGGCAGAGGTGGGACAGTACAGAGCAGCCTTCACTCAGCTCTCTGCTGGATAGGAGGAGTTAGTCTTTTTTCCCTAAAAAATTTCAAGAACCCCAATCCCCTTGGCAGACCCGCCTCTGTCATATCTTTACTAACAACTCAATTACACCAGTGTCTGTGTAATAAAGTATATTTCCCCTTCAATGTACATGTCTTTAGGGGATGAGCTTTTGTTCCTAAGATCATGGGACAGCCTTGAGAATAATAATAATAAAAAAAAAAATCTCCAATAAATGGTATTAAAAAAAAACAGCTGTGTGTGTTCTTTTTGATAACTCATGGAAAAAGCAATATTTAGCAATCACTTTGCTTCCTTCTATCCCAAGAGGAAAGAGCAAGTAACATTCAAGATGACGGCTACAGATTCCACTGTGGCTTCGATGATCAAAGGCAAGACTGTGTGATGGAGCAGGAGATAGCTTCTCTTCTGTCATTTCAGGAAGAAAAGATTTCTTCATTTTTATCCCAGTAGAAGGGCTTCTAAAGGGTGCCAGGGGAGAGGATCTGCTTCTGGGAATGCTTGGGGGAAGGCTTTTGGAAATAAGGGCTTTCATTACTCTGGCCATCCTGCTGAGAGGAAAGAAAAAGCAAAATAATAATAATAATAATAAAATGAAATGCAAACTGTTTATGCCACAGGCAGCACATCTGAACACTGAGTCTAAATCATAGACTCGCAGACCAGTCCTCCAGCCAGGATGAATCCCACCATCCATATATTCTGCTCTGGAGCTCTTGGCAAAGAATGCAGATGCGGGTCTCTGTAAATTCCTGGTTTCTGATCTCAGTTAGGTTCTCAGTTCTGTTACTCATTCCTGTATTTCTCCCTGGGTATCTCTTTTCCCCCAGGTCCCTTGTATTTGTTTCAGAGATTTCCATCACTTTTCAAACTTTCTATTCCCTATCTAGTCCCCTCCCCTGTGTTTGATTGGTCAAGAAAGTGAGATGTCATGGAGAAAGTCGAGGTCATCTTTCTCTGCCTCTTCTTGGTCTTGCTTTCCCTCATCCATCAGATGGAAACAATTGTGCCTACTTCACAGGAGAGGGTGAAGACTAAGAGAGATGACACAGTCAAGGGACTTAAAAGAGGGACTGGCGGAAAGAAAGAGCTCAGTAAGCCAGCCATTATATTATTATTATAGATTTCTTATTCTAAATTATAAATTGCTAGCTATGGTATGAATCCTTAATTCCTCCACCCATGACTCATGTCCTACTTTTGCTTTGAATCGCTAACTCTTTTTCTATTGTTATTTCTCAGTTTTCAAAAGCTTTTTTGGCTTTGTTAATTTCATTTATTTATTTAATTAATTTTTTGGCTGCTCCACGTGACATGTGGGATCTAGTTCCCTGACCAGGGTTTGAACCCATACCCCCTGCAGTGGAAGTTCAGAGTGTTAGCCAGTGGACCAACAGGGAAGTTCCTTGGAATTCCCAGTTCTTAACCTCTGGGATCAAGTACCTTACTCATTCACCTTTCCCCCACTCCCCCACTGGTCTTCACATTTAATGCCAATCTAAAACAGATGGTCCCATCATTAATTTAAAGACAAAAACTTTCTGTAGCACTTTTCAAGACCCCATACACTATCCCACCTTTGCAGCTCAAGTTTTGGAAAGTAGATTCTACCTTCTGCATTCTCTCACTTTGCTCTTCTCACACCCCTGAGCTCCGCTATCAGCTTCTATTGTTAACAACGCTATCAGTTGTTGTTCAGTTGCCAAATCGTGTCCGACTCTTTGCAACCCATAAAGAACAAAAATAAAATTTGCAATTGCCAAATTTAGAGGTCATTTTCGACCTTTATCTACTCAATCTCTCTTTAACATTTGACACTGTTGATTACCCCTTCACTCCATGGAGCACTCCTGCTTTATCTTCCATATCATCTCTCTCAAACTTCTCCCACCTCTTTTTTTATCTCCTTCATAGACTCCTCCTCTTCTTTCTTTTTTTCCCCCATTAATGGTGGAGGTTGCTATCCTTGGTCCATTTCTCCTTATGTGGATGTTCTGCATGGCCTCATTTATCCCCATGGTTTCAATTATGTCATTAGCTAACCCCTAAACCTATGGGGTCAATCACCATAATTATTTTGACAGATATTATTGATAGCTTATTCAACAACTATCTAGTCCCCTTTTTCTTGATAACAGAACACTGGCTTTGTTCTGGAAAAATGTGACAATATGCACATAGAAAGTGGGCCTCTTCCACAGCACCAAGGAATGAGCCATGACCAATCTAAGCAATTATGCTCATTTAATTCCCCATTGCCAGGAGACTTATGGCTAGTGACACTTATGGCTAGTGAGACTTAAGCAGTGGACAGCTCAGGGCTTTTGAGAAATATAATCTTTAAAGATTAAAAAATAGAGTGGCCAATGATAGGATAAGATAGGATAGGAATTCAATTTTTTCTTCTTTTGAATGTTATTGTGGAAGGATGATAGATTTAGAGTTGTGGAAGCCATATTGTAACCATGAGGACAAGCATAGCCAACACTGAGGATGTTGGAGTAGGACTGAAGAAAAGAGCCTGGCTCTTTGTTGGCATTACTGATCTGCTGAATCATGCAACCCTGTAACCATCTACCTCCAAACTTTTTGTCAAGTGACAGAAGAAACATCTTTGGGGCTTGAGACACTTGCAGTTATAAGTAATATTTCTTGCATATTCAGTTCAGTTCAATCACTCAGTCATGTCTGACTCTTTGTGACCCCATGGACCACAGCACGCCAGGCCTCCCTGTCCATCACCAACTCCCGGAATCTACCCAAACTCATGTCTATTGAGTCGGTGATGCCTTCCAACCATCTCATCCTCTGTCATCCCCTTCTCCTCCTGCCCTCAATCTTTCCCAGCATCAGGGTCTTCTCAAATGAGTCAGCTCTTCGCATCAGGTGGCCAAAGTATTGGAGTTTCAGCTTCAACATCAGTCCTCCCAATGAACACCCAGGACTGATCTCCTTTAGGATGGACTAGTTGTATCTCCCTGCAGTCCAAGGGACTCTCAAGAGTCTTCTCCAACACCACAGTTCAAAAGCATCAATTCTTCTAATTCCAAGTTAGAAGAATCCTATTAAATCCCAGTCAGGATGTCAACAACCCCCTTTAGGGTAAACAACTCCCAAAGTCTCTATCCTGAGTTAAGGGCGAATATTGAGAATAGTGATAGTTAATGTATTTTGAATAATTGTATATTCATCCTTCTAAACCTAAGAGCAGTGTGCAGTAGTTGATCACTCATCCATCCATGCAGCACCTTCCTTACTTGGCCTCACATCACTGACTTTCTGTTTTCCCTCTACACTACTGGCTGCTTTTCAAATTTACTTTCTTGTTCCTCATTTTCCAGGGTTTACTCTTTTCTTCATCTACATTTACTCCACATGATCTCATATATTTTCATAGTTTTAAACACCATACCTATGCTGATGACTCTCAATCCCATACTTTTAGCCCAGATCTCTCTATTGAACTCCAGAATCTTACATCAAACAACTCTTGACTTGCCCATTTGGGGACTGCAAAGGTGTCTCAATCATAATGCACTCAGGTCAAATTCCAGATGTTTTAACCCAGCCACTTTTGTTACCCCAATGTCTCCATCTGAGTAAATGACTACTTTGTCTTTCTGAGCCCCAAACTTATATTCATCCTCATTTTTCTCTTTCTTCCATCCTTTGCATATACTTTAAAAGCAAGTATATCCAGAATTCAGCTACTTCTCATCACCTCCACTTAGGACTACCAGATTTAGCAAACAATTGCATAAAACATATTTATACTCAAAATTTACATTTCCCTTATGGTCTTCTGAGGTCTTCTCATCAGTGGTCACCCCTCCACTAATTTAGTCCTGTTCTTATTTATAATCAGTTCTGAATCTGGAGCTACGTAAGCTGACAAGGGAAACTAATGATAACATCCTATTCCAATAATTTGGCCACCTGATGTGAAGAGCTGACTCACTGGAAAAAGACCCTGATGTGGGGAAAGCCTGAAGGCAGGAGGAGAAGGGGACAATGGAGGATGAGATGGTTGAGTGGCATCACTAACTCACTGGACATAAATTTAATCAAACTGCAGGAGATGGTGAAGGACAGGGAAGCCTGGCATGCTGCTGTCCATGGGGTCACAAAGGGTTGGACATGACTTAGCAACTGAACAACAACTAATAAACTACTCGTGACTCTTATATTAATCAGTCACCTCATTTACTGGCAGTGACAGACAGCATGACTCAAATGAGATTAGGGACTAAGGGGAACTTCCTGGCTCATTGAACCTGAGATTTCTAAAAGGTGTTAGCTTGAGGTAGAGATGAATTCAAGGGTTGAATAATATCAGTAAGTTTCATCTTTTTCAATCCTTTCTCCTTCACTCACTCTGTTTTCTGATATTTTGCCTTCACCTTCATGGATCTCTTCTAAGAGTCTTATTCTCAGAGTCTTTTCACATTATATTACTATGACTGCTTGCAGTCCAACCTACATAACACTTAACGATTCCCCAGAAAACATATTTTCCTAAGAACTCCACCAAAAATTGGTCACATGGTCACTCGGGAACCAATCACTATGACCGAGAACCTAAAGCACTCTCCTAGCCTGGCTTAAGTCCCACCTGGGGACCAAACAGAGCCAGCCCTTGGCCCTTATGATTTGGAAAACATAATTATTGAAAGGGGGAGAATTATTCCAAAAGGAGATGCTGAGAATTCGATAAAATGTTTTTCATGTTTCCCTATCGGTTTCTCGTTTTCATGATGGATTCCAAGTTCCTCATTAGCACTTGAAGATTTTTACAATCTGTTCCCAAACCGACCCCTCCAGTCTCCTCCTTGGCACACTGCATGCCCAGTGGTCCTGCCACGCTGATTTGTCATCACGCCATACACAGTTTCTGCTCTACCTATCCTTGTGATCGTTTCCCTACAACAATTCTTTCTTTTCCTACAAAATAGTATTCATGCATAAAGACCTGATGGAAATGTTCCTTCCATGAGTCCCTTGCTGAGCTGGCTGTACCATCTTCTGCATTTTAAATACTCGACAATGCCATGGAGACCCCATCATTTATTCCTCTGAGCCATCATTTGGGGGGATAGGGTAGGGATGTCTCATTCAGCTCTTTTCCACTGATGCCACATCTTAGGATTGATACAGCAAATATTGAACAAAGGGATGAATGAAGAGCACAATGAATGAGTAAACATGCTATTTACTGAGGAGGGCACCAGGGAAAGAGATTTCAGCCTTCATTTGTGTTCACTTGAGTGCTCTCTCTGCTACATAGTTATATGCTTTTTGTGGGAGGGGGGCTTTTTTAATTGGAATATAATTGCTTTACAATGTTGTGTTAGTTTCTGCTATACAATGTAGTGAATCAATTATATGTATACGTACGTCTCTTCCCTTTTGGACCTCCCTCCCACACCCTCCGTCCTAACTCTCTAGGTCATCACAGAACACCAAGCTGAGCGCCCTGTGCCTTACAGCAGGTTCCCACTTGCTATCTATTTTACACTGGGTACTGTGCAGGCATGCTAAGTCGCTGCAGTTGTGTACCACCTTTTGTGACCCTGTGGATCGTAGCTCACCAGGCTTCCCTGTCCTTGGGATTCTCCAGGCAAGAACACTGGAGTGGGTTGCCATGTCCTCCTCCAGGGGATCTTCCCAACTCAGGGATCAAGCCCATGTCTCTTAGGTCTCCTGCATTTGCAGGCCAGGTTTTTACCACTAGTGCCACATAAGAAGCCTGGTGTGTTTATGTCACACCTAATCTTCCTGCTCGTCTCATCCTCCCTTTCGCCCCCTGTGTCCACATGTCCTTTCTCTACATCTCTGTTTCTGCTCCTGCCCTGAAAACAGGTTTGCCTGTACCATTTTTCTAGATCCTGTGCATGTGTGTTAATATGCAATATTTGACTTTGAATGGGCCCATTACCTTCTCTTAATCTCACTTTCCTATTGTTATTTGTTTACCCACTGAGCATACTGCCCTCTTGTGAAGCAATGAGAAAAAGAAAGAGAAGAGCTGCGCACATCTCCACTGTGTATTTTGCCAGGTTGGGATGGGCATCTGATTTTTCCTCTGAAATCATCATTAAGGGCTCCAAAAGGTAAGGTAAACTGTCCAGACAGTTTTTATCTCTTTGGAGACAAGGCCTTGGAGACTCCAGACCGCAATCAATGTTACTTTCAGCATGTTATCATCATGGATACAAATTCCCACATTTATGTCTGACGAGATGCCATCTAGATGACTCAGTGGTAAAGAATCCACCTGTCAAAATGCAGGAGATGTGGGTCTGATCTCGGGGTCAGGAAGATCCCCTGGAGTAGGAAATGGCAACTCACTCTGGTATTCTTGCCTGGGGATCCCATGGACAGAGGAGCCTGGCGGGCCACAGTCCTTGGGATTGCAAAAGAGTCGGGCCCGGCTTAGCGACTGAGTGCAAACATGAGATGCCATCTGTTCCCTTTATTTTAAGCTAGTGTTCATCGAGTACTAAGTGTCAAGTGCTATTGGCGCCACCTGGAATGCTCTTTAGCCCGATGTCTGTATGACCCATGGCCTCATTCCACCAGGTCTTTGCTCAAAGATCCCTATCTTAGAAAGACCATCCATTTCTAAGTGGCCACTCCATCTAAAGTCACAATCTCTCCACCTTGGAGTCGTGTACCTTTAACCTGTACTGTTTTATTCATAGCACTTCCCAGTGCCTGTTGTTATATGGCAGTGTACATCAACACGGTGTGGTTGATTGCTCACTCTGTCTTGTCCACTGGAACCTAACCCAGTGGGGTTGGGGGCAGTGAAGATGGGCAAAAACCCTCCTGGATGTGGTCTACCCCTCTGTCCTGAGCTCCTGGATATACAAGAGTGCCTTGCGTACAGTAAGCACTCAATAAATATTCACCAAGCCAATGAAGACATATCTAGTACCTCACATAGATTATTGTACTCAAGTTTACCTAACAACCCTAAGCTCGTGCATGTCCAGTCATGTCTGGCTCTTTGCAACCAGTACATTCCATGGACTGTAGCCCAGCTGGACTGTCCACGGAATTTTCCAGGCAAGAATATTGGAATGGGTTGCCATTCTCTACTTGAAACAACCCTATAAGGTACGTAGTAATATCGTTCCATTTTATAGGTGAGGAAGTTGAAGCCTAGAGGGGTTAAGAGGTCACTTTAAGGTCATATAACTAATAGGTGGCAGTACCAGGATTCCACCCAGGGCCCAGTTGAACATCTCCCTCTTTGGAGAATCTCTAGGCTCCTCTAGAAAAGCCAAGAGGAGATTTTACATTCAAGTTCTTAGTGCGACATTTTCCCAGGCCGACCGTTCTCTGTCACCATGTGGACCCCAGAGGAAAGAGATTTACTGAGCTATTGCTGGACCGACATAGATGAGTTATGGGCTGACTTCTTGTCTTCGAAGGTTATAAATTGTTTTCCCATCCACGGACTCAGATTTCAGTTATGACTCCCATTCTGCAGAGAAAGAAACCAAAGATAGAGAGGTTAAGTGATCCGCCGCAGAGGAGGTTTTCCAACTCTGTCTAGTTTCCTTTTCCTGCTTTGCCTCCCCAGTCAGGGAAAGCTTATAGCCACATAGGAAGCAGGCAGGAAGAACAGGAACTTACACCAAGGCCTTCTGCCCCCCAGAATATGCAAGGCTATTGGTCATTTTTGCTAGAAAGGAACTTCCTCACAGTTCTCCAATTTGCTGGGTAAGGACCATACCATTTGCAAAATCCCTCTTTTTTCCTTTTTTAAAAAATGGTCATTGTATTATTATATTTCATTCAAACAAAAGGACTATTCTTCATGGTTAACCAGTGTTACTAAGGATGACCTTGAGGAAAGCCTCCCCCAGATGACCTTACTCTAGCCAGCGCCCTCTCCCCTCTGCTTTCTTGATCTTACAAAGTACTTTGTGTCCAGAAAGAATAAACAGAGCCCCCTTCCCCAGAAGGAAATGATAACATCTTCTCCCAGGTGATCCTATTAGACAATGGGGAGATGCCTCAAATGATCTGTCACTTAGGAAAACTACTGGACTCCACTAGCTTCTTTTTCAAAATTGGTTTATTTCATAAGGAACCATTCTCCTACCAGATATCATCTGCCAATACAATATACTGTTCTAGGAACAAACATAGCAGCAATATTATACCATATAAATTTTAAAATTAATAATGATAATAATAAGTGACACATATAGCATGATACTAACTCATTAAAAGATGCTTGCTCCTTGGAAGAAAAGTTGTAACCACCCTAGATATCATATTAAAAAGCAGAGACATTACTTTGCCAACCAAGGTCCATCTAGTCAAAGCTTTGGTTTTTCCAGTAGTCATGTATGGATGTGAGATTCGGACTATAAAGAAAGCTGAGCGCCGAAGAATTGATGCTTTTGAACTGTGGTGTTGGAGAAGACTCTTGAGAGTCCCTTGGACTGCAAGGAGATACAATTAGTCCATTCTAAAGGACTGAATATTCATTGGAAGGACTGATGCTAAAGCTAAAACTCCAATACTTTGGCCACCTGATGGGAAGAACTGGCTCGTTTGAAAAGACCTTGATGCTGGGAATGATTGAAGGCGGAGAAGGGGACGACAGAGGATGAGATAGTTGGATGGCATCACCGACTCAATGGACATGAGTTTGAGTAAGCTCCAGGAGTTCATGATGGACAGGGAAGCCTGGCGTACTGCTGTCCACGGGGACGCAAAAAGTCGGACACAACTGAGCGACTGAACTGAACTGATTTCTCATCTCATTTATTCTTTTTTTTAAAGATTGTTTTAGATGTGGACCAGTTTTAAAGTCTTTATTGAATTTGTTACAATATTGCTTCTGTGTTTTTTGTTTTAGTTTTTTGATCGCAAGGTATGTGAGATCTTAGATCCCCAACCAGGTATTGAACCCATGCCCTCTGCATTGGAAGGCAAATCCTTAACCACTGGACTGAGAGGAAAGTCCCTCCTATCTCATTGATTATTTTATTTTATTTTATTTTTTGCAAGGGACGCAGTTTCATTGATTCCTAAAGCAGCATTGTAAGGTAGAAATTATTAACCTCATTTTACAGATAATACAAGTGAGGTATAAAGAGTTGAAGTTATTTTTTCAGAGATACACAACTAGATACAGAACTACTATTTGAACCCAAGCTTGTCTTACTCTAAAAACTCATATTCTTAACTGCTACCGTAGTGGATTTTAAAATAGGAAAAAATATTTTAAAAGAGTTTAGTTCACATTTCAAACACAATATTAATGCTAAAAGAAGTTAATATTGCAGCCATAATATTTTCCTAGCAGAAATAATTCATAAATACCCAGACATAGACCCAATACATTCAGTAACAAAGTGTCATACTTAGCAATTTTTCCTAACAACTGTTATCTAAGAAATGAAAATATTCAGTGAACACAGCTAACCAACAGTCATATGAAAATAAAACTAAATGATCAGGAAACCTAATATGAGGCAGAACCTTTTGGACTGACATCCACTAGACTCCTAAACAACTGGTTTCTATAATATCAAAAACTGAAGAAAAGAAATAAAATGAATATTGGGAACACAGTTTTCTTGCACAGTTCAAACATTTGTCCCATGCAAATCACTAGCCCTTAGACCAAATTCAGCTTGCAGAACCACTGTCTCTGGCCTACACAATTCCATTGTTTTTATACAGAATTGGAGTGCTCCTGGGAAGAGTGTAGGTCCCTACTTCGTGCCATTCCCCACTTGTCCTTAGAGTCTTGCATTAGTCTGCTTTATGCTATGCATCCACCTCTAAAAGTTTCGATTTAACAACATAGAGAATTTTGAAGAAGCTGCAGGATGAGTCTTCTAGACCTAAACCTCTTAATATTTTTGTAACATATACACTTTATAACATGAGCAGAGATAGTAATAACCAGAATCTTGAGAGCATCTTCCAATTTTTTCCCAAGAGTATATTCTCATTTACCTTATTTGCTGTTCACAGTATTCCTATAAAGCACTGCTTCTTAAACTCAAGCATGCAGAAGTACCTGAAAGCTTACCAAGACATGAATATCTACTCCACATCTCTGGAGATGCTTTTTCAGTAGTTTTGAGAAGGAGCATGAAATTCTGCATTACTAACAAGCTTCCAGGGATATCGTCACTGCAAATCCATGGACCAAACTCTTAGGAACAAGCAGAAGAAAGACTATCTCATCCATTTCACAGATGTGGAAAGTGGTACTCACAGAAAATCTGTAAAAGACGTGGAGAGCCTCTATCTGAACTGAAAACAGTAACAACTCCTTTCCCCAGTGGCTGTGAACAGAAGACTCCAGAAAGAGACATACTAGCAAATTCTCTAGTAAAATGTTTAACAAAATCTTTAGTAGATTTATTTCTATCATTCCATCTCTCCGTGCAGCCCTGGACTAGCTGGGCAGAAAGAGGAAGAGGTGAGCTAATGGGGGGTAATGAATATTCCTACAAGCTCATTAAGGAAAGATGTGTCTGGCCTAATGAGAAAACAATTTTCTTCTCTACTCCCACTGCTAAGGTTAAGAACTCCCAAGGTCAAATCTAAGCCATCCCAAAACGGCCTTCCTACGACTTTCCCTTGATGTTGATTAAGGATAATTCATTACAGATTCAAATGGGAGATAGGCAGGGTGGGAGTGGTGGTGGAGGGAAAGATAGGCTTACATTCCAATGAATGAAAATAACTAATCAAGCAATTTTTAAGTGTATTTATCTCTTTAGGGGATCCATGTCTCCCTCCATTTGGGCAACTGATTTCATAGTGCTGCAGGATTGTGGTGCTTGATTTTTTCAAAACCACGGGAATTTTTATCCACAAAACGAGGAAGTAGTGAACTATAAAATTGCTAATTATTTTCTAGTAAATTTATTTTTAAATAACTTTAGACATCAATTACAGGCACCATTAGGCACCATTAAGCACTGGGTATGTTTGCTAAACAAGGGCTGTGCATTGCTGGTTTTCTTCACATCTGTGTGGCCTCATCCTTCAATTTCACCCTCCCCCCAAGCTCCCCTTCCCAAGCCCTCCTCCCAGATTCCAGCATTAGTATCAGGAGCTGAAATTAAACTCCAAAAATAATGGCAGATTGTTTCCATTTCAAGTGTCATTGCTCAGTCAAGCCCCAGGTATCTTAGATGAAGTTTAGGTTAGGGGAAGATTTTAATTCTAATTGTCAGTTTGGGGTGTATTTCCTGGCCCAGTGTTTCTCTACAATTGCTGTGCATTAGAATCCCATGGGGAACTTAAATCAAAAACATCTTTATGCCAGGGCTCCACTTCAGCTCAGTCACATTGGAACTGTAGACATATGGCTGATTCATTTTGATATTTGGTAGAAACCAAATTGGAGAGGGGAATGGCAATCCACTCCAGTGTTCTTGCCTGGAGAATTCCATGGACAGAGAAGTCTGGCGGGCTGCAGTCCATGGCGTTGGACATGACTGCGTGACTAACACACACACAGAAACCAACACATTTGTCCTTCAATTAAAAAGAAATAAATTTAAAGAAATGTGAAAAAAAATGCTTTTAAACATTTATCCCAAGTGGTTCTAATATGCAACCACAGATGACAGGACAGCCTGCACCCTCATCAGCTGCAGACTCAGACCTTCCAGACCAGAGAGGGAGACAGCACATTAATTTCTGCCTCCCCCCAGTCTCATGTGCATTCCATTGACCAGAGTTTAAGATTAAATGACAGGCCTGAACCATGATGCATTGCCTCAACTGGAATTGTGGGATCTTCTCAGGTGAGTTTTGACCTGTCCATCCAATACAAGGCTTTCAGGGTTTTATTCAGTTTATATGCAGCAACCTTTTCACGGTGTATTTGAACATGCTCTGGATTCAAGCAGGCATAGAGTTTAGACCCACCTTTCTTTGGCATCTTGGACAAACCTCAGGTTTGACCTGTCAAATAAGGACAAAGGGCTGGTGTAGGGGTTGCATGCATCAGCTCCAAAGCAGAGTGCACATTCTGGTGTGATGTCCTTGGGTTCTTAGTTTGGCTTGGTCACTTCCTAACTGCATCATTTGGTCTCTCTGGGACTCATCTCATTTTAGCTACCTCATAAGATTGTTTGAAGGGTTCAATGAATGAATATATGGAAAGACACCTGGAGCACTGGAAAGGGCTTGATCCATGGTGCGTGCGTGTGTGCTAAGTTGCTTCGTGTCCAACTCGGTGTGACCCTGGACTGTAGCCTGCCAGGCTCCTCTGTCCATGGGATTCTCCAGCCAAGAATATTAGAGTGGGTTGCCATGCCCTCCTCCAGTGGATCTTCCCAACCCAGGTGTCAAACCCACATCTCTTATGTCTCTTGCATTGGCAAATTCTTTACTGCTGAGCCACTAGGGAGGCCCCTCGATCCAGGGTAGCATTCCTACAAAGCAGAGTGGACACTGTCTAATCCACAGTAGGTATGTTCCTCTTCATTTTTGTTTCCTCAGAAAGAGGCATGTTTGTTAAAGCTTCCAACCTTTCAAGAAAGGATGTAAGGAGAGCTTCCACCCATCTTCCTTATTCTTCCCCATGGGAGGTAGGGTAGCCACTGTAACTCTTGAGAGCATGCCATGTGCTGAGAAGCTCTTGCCTGTGGATTTGGTCACTGCTCACAGGAACTTTGGATCTTGATCTCTTGGACCTGCCTTTATTGAAGGAGGAGGTAGCTCAGTTCCCCAGCATCTTTCTATTCAGTCATGGAATGGAAAGCTCTGGGTCGGCTATTCAGGACAACATCACCCCTAAGCATCAGGAGTAGAATTGGAAGCCTCCACTCTAGGGTCAGTCTCAAAGCAAGCCCTCCCACTGTGGAGAGAAGGGGGTCAAGGAGGGACTTGGCTTTTCATAAAGCCGATGGCTGAGCTCTCACGTGACTACTAGTTTCTTTATTCTCTGTTGTCAGACCCTGGAGCAGGATTGAGCTGGGTCTTCAGTAACAGAATCCATCATAGCCAGTTGGTTCCATTTTTCTCTTCACTCTATTGGTTTAATTCACAGAACAGAGATTTTGTAAATAGGCCCTTCCAGTTAGGACTGATCAGTTCTGCTGTCTCATATACCAGTGTCTTGTTCACACATCAGAGCCTATATGGACCCCCTCCCCCCCATGCACAGTGCATCTGCCTATGATGGCACATTTATAAATACCCAAATCACATCCTTTTCCCAAAATGGAATACATGGAGTGGTAAACTCAAAAAGAAGTGGATGGATGTTTATTTTGTATTTTGTCCCCAGTGTTCAATCGTCACTTGGCTTCTGTTGCTTGATGCCTTGGCTGCTGAGTTGAATTCCCACACAGTTACTCACACCTCTTAAGACGTGGTACGTGGATCATCCACTATGATCTGTGAGGTCAACATGTCATCTCTTTTTGTTCTGTCACCCAGACCCTGCTTCTCTCCAGGCTTGTCCTCACTGCAGAAACACCAGTATTTCTTAAATACAACCTCTCTTAGAAAGATCCTGGAAATTTAGTGAGAATTATCTGTGCTGGGCTGGATTGGGAATTCCTATATGTACAACTATAATGTACTGGTTCTGAGCTCAGTGATGCGAGCAAGTTCTTAGAGCCAGCAAGGATGATGTTGTAGAGACCTCTCCCCAGTAGAATCTGTATCCCAGGGCACGGCTCTGGAAAGAGAGGCCTGGAGGACTAACGGATCTTTTTTTGTTGTAACATTTTCTCTCATTGTTATTACTACTGACATTCAGTCGCTAAGTTGTGTCCGACTTTGCGACCCCATGGACTGCAACACTCCAGGCTTCCCTGTCCTTCACTATCTCCCAGAGTTTTCTCAGACTCAAGTCTATTGAGTTGGTGATGTTATCCAACCATCTCAGTTTCTCCCATTAACAGTTCCAAAATCAGTGTAATAACATTATGAGGAATTTTGGAAACAAAAGAAAATAAATTCCTTGAATGCCAGCCTCTAACACAATCCACATTTTGTTTTTGTGTCTTTTCTTTCCGTTTTATGCTCAATACATATGCAAGCTATTTTTACATTCACCATTATGGTTTTATTCAAAAAATTCAACTGGACTCCTCTTATGGGTGTGGCCTTCCTCTAGCAGTGCAAAACCAAGGAAAACCCAGTATCTGGCCTTGACTAGCTCACAAATTAGTGCAAGAAACAGACATACACACAGATCATTGCAGCGCAGAGAGGTAACTGCGTGGACAGAGGTTAAATCTCCTATCTGAATGCAGGTAATGAATATAATGGCCTGATTCTTCTCTAATGCTTTAAAATCTATCAGATAGGCCTGGTGATGGAGAATCACAGGGCAACCCTGTGCAATGCAAAGACCTCAAACTGAGTCAATTTGTTGCAATTCTATGATCAGAGGTTTCTCAGGGGCAGACATGGTGCTCTGACAAAAAGGAACTCATTGCTAACATTAAAAAAAAAAAAAAAAAATCAGGAGTCTTCATATAAAAATCCAGATTTCTGGCTTCTTTTGAAAAGCAGATCAGGTAACATCAGGCTTGCCCTCTCCTTTGGGGACATTTGTAGTGAAGGTGAGTAGGGGCTGTTCCAATCAGATGGGGCAAGCCCTCCTGTTTGCTACAGTCCCACCTGGGCCGTCCTGGGGGGACATCAGCAGCTTGGTCCAGGGGACAATTGAGTCTGTGATATGGGCTTTCCTGTATTTCTCATATTAGAAAGCCATGTCTTTCCAACAGTTTTCCTGACTCATCTTCCTCCCTGGCATCATCTATTCCTGCCTTTGCTTCACTCATAGTGACCCTCTTGCGGTGTACCAAGCCAGTGTGTTCCAGCGCCCTCTGTCTTCGCTCTGTCTGAGATGCTCTTCATGCTGGTAACCACAGCCTCGCTCTTCTTCCTCCTTCCAGCTCAAAGGCTGCCTTCTTATTCATTTAAAATTGCCGTGGGGGCTTCCCTGGAGGCTCAGTGGTGAAGAACCCACCTGCTGATGCAGGAGACACAGGTTCTATCCCTGATCTGGGAAGATCCCACGTGGCACAGAGCAATGGAGTCGGTGCCACAACTGTTGAGCCTGGACTCTAGAGCCCGGAAACTACAACGACTGAAGCCCGTGTGCCCTAGAGCCCATGCTCCACACCAAGAGAAACCACTGCAATGAGGAGCCTGTGCACCGCAACTAGAGAAAAGCTCAAGCAGCAGCTGAAGGCCCAGTATAGCCAAAAACAAAAAGTTAAAACTGCCATGGGACTTGCCTGGTGGTCCAGTGGTTAAGACTTTGCCTTCCAATGCAGGGGGTGCAAGTTCAATCCCTGGTTGGGGAACTAAGATCCCACATACCTCACTGCCAAAAAACCAAAACAAAATGAACAGTATTATCACAAATTCAACAAAGACTTTTAAAAAGGTTCCACATCAAAAAAAAAAAAAAAAAAAAAAAAAAACTCAAAATAAAAATAAATAAAATTTCCACCATTTGCCCTGTACTTTTAAACTTTTCCTACCTCTTAACATATTATTCAGATTGTCCATGTTACATTTATTGTACATTACCCTCCCCCTACTAGAAAGGCAGGGATGAGACTGAATGCTCAGTGACTAGAAGGTGACCTAGGGTACAGTAGGTGCTTAGTCCATTTATTTTTCTGTTATTTTAATTCTGGTAAATACACATAATATAAAATTTGTCATCAGACCGTGTTTACATGTATAGTTCACTGGTATTAAATGCACTCATAATGTCATCCAAGAGTTATCACCCTCTATCTCTATAGCTCTTTTCAACTTGCAAATTTGAAACTCTGGGCCCATTAAATAGTAACTCCCCATCGCCCACTTCCCCCAAACTCTGGCAGCCACCATTCTACTTTCTGTCTCTAATGAGTTGGACGAGTCTAAGTACCTCATACAAGTGGAATCACACAGTGTTCTTCCACATATGACTGGCTTATTTCATTTGGCATAATGCCCTCAAGGTCCCTCCACCTCACAGCATATGTAAGGATTTCTTTTTAAGCCTGGAAAATATGCTATCGCATGTATAGAACACATTTTGCTTATCTATTCATCCATCAATGGATTGAGGTTGCTTCTTTGTTTCAGCTCCATTCATTTATGTTGAATACATACATGATCCTTGATTGGACCACTGGACTTAGAAGAACTCATTTCTGATCCCGGCTTCATCTCAGAAGCTAACTGACCTTAGCATCTCACCAAATTGCTCTCGGTTTCCTTACTGGTAACATTGGTTGGAGGCTTATGAATTAAATACAGAAAAAAATATGTGAAAAATTTTATGACCTCACTCATCCCTAGTCTGGACCAGTTAGGAGCAGTAAAGAATATGTGGTGTGAAGGGTCCATCCTTGGCTCTAATATCCACTAGGTATTTCTCCTCTACCCTTTGACATGGAAGATTCCTCAGAGGACTAGAGAAGACCCAGGAATGGACCTGCAGGGATGACCTGTTAAAACCGGGAAGCTTGGACAAGCAAAGACTGGAAGGAATCAAGGTGTGACACAGGATGAGGTCCTGTGTTCTCTGGCTGAGAAGAGATTTGCTGGGCTTTACATCTCAGGGATGGATGCTCAGAGCAGAAGCACAGTGAAGTGTGAGGGGTGGAGGTGGGGCAGCAGCTGAGATTGGTGGTCGATCCTATTGAGATGAGCCCCTTCAAGTGAGCTGACAAAGCTTGGACTTCCGCACTTTCATCTGGGCCTCTTTAGGGATATCGCTACACAGACTATAATAACATTGCCTCCTTCCCAGGGATACTCAGTTCAGTTCAGTCACTCAGTCATGTCCGTCTCTTTGAGACTCCAGGGACTGCAGTCCTGGTGCTGCTAATGTGTGTGAAAACATCCTTAGTTCACTTTCCCTGTGTCGGCCGAGGTACCTAGAGGCAGATGGTAAAATCACCAATTTGATGGCCTCTTTTTCTTGCACTCAAAGTTTTCGAGGCTACAAGATAATCATCATGATGAGCAGAGCCATCACTGTTTAGAGCATTTGCCAGGTCTGAGCACTTCGCTGAGTGCTCTGCAGAGCGATCTCAGGCCTTTGCGAGCCTAAGAGCTCGGTCTCATTAGTTTCCCAGTTGGGACTGATCAGTTCTGCAAAAACTGGTTCTGGTGGGCAGCTGTGAAAGGCCAGAGATGAGGCTGGTTAGGCGCCCCAGGCCTGCCCTGTGAAGAAATTCAGACCGCACAAGTCCTTCCCTGCTGCCTGGGGGTGGAGGTGAATTGGTGTTTACTCTCTAGGACTCAATTCTTTCACTTTTAAAAGGGAGACCATCTGGTTTCCCTCCTGGAACTTTTGTAAGAATTGGATGCACCCAGTACAGGGTTTGGGCCAAAGCACATTATCCAGAGAAAGCCAGTGTTCTTCTCTTTCTCTTTCTTTCTTTCCTTTTTTAAATATGTGTTTATTTGGCGAGGTCAGGTCTTATTTGCTGCATGTGGGATCTTTGTTGCTGGCTTCTCTCTAGTTGTGATGTGCGGGCAAAGAACATGTGGGCTCAGTAGTTGTGGCTCAGGCTTTATTTGCCCCGCAGCATGGAGGGATCTTAGTTCCCTGACCAGGAATCAAACTTGCATCCCCTGCAATGGGAGGTGGATTCTCAACCCACCAGACCCTCAGGGAAGTCCTGGTTTTTCTCCTTATCTTTCTTAAGGTCTCTGTTAAGGGCTAAATTGTATCCCTTTCAAATTCATATGTAGAAGTGCTAATTCCCAGGACCTCACAAGGTGAGTGAACTTGGAGATGGGATCTTTAAAGAGATGATTAAGGTAAATGAGGTCCTAAGGGACCTAATCCACTATGACTGGTATCCTTAAAAGGAGATGAGATTAGGGCATAGACACTCAGGGAAATGGCAGTCTGTGGCATTTTGCCTATGGCAGCCCTAGAAAATGAGCCCAGGGTGCCCTGGCAAAGAATCAGAGATAGGAGAGCTTGAACAAGCAGGTTTGGTTTCCCTCTGGGGCCTCTCTCCTTGGCTCGTAGCTGGCCACTCTTGCTGCCTCTTTGTGGGGTCGTTTCTCTGCGCATCTGCATTCTTCACGTCTTCTCTTCTTAAAAGGACGTCTGTCATATTGGATTTTATTTTATTTTATTTTATTTTATTTTTAATATTATTTTATTAGTTGGAGGCCAATCACTTTACAACATTTCAGTGGGTTTTGTCATACATTGACATGAATCAGCCATATAGTTACACGTATTCCCCATCCCAATCCCCCCTCCCACCTCCCTCCCCACCCGACTCTTCAGGGTCCTCCCAGTGCACCAGGCCCGAGCACCTGACTCATGTATCCCACCTGGGCTGGTGGTCCGTTTCACCATAGATAATATACATGCTGTTCTTTCAAAACATCCCACCCTCACGTTCTCCCCCAGAGTTCAAAAGTCTGTTCTGTACTTCTGTGTCTCTTTTTCTGTTTTGCATATAGGGTTATCGCCACCATCTATCTAAATTCCATATATATGTGTTAGTATACTGTAATGTTCTTTATCTTTCTGGCTTACTTCACTCTGTATAATGGGCTCCAGTTTCATCCATCTCATTAGAACTGATTCAAATGAATTCTTTTTAACGGCTGAGTAATATTCCATGGTGTATATGTACCACAGCTTCCTTATCCATTCATCTGCTGATGGGCATCTAGGTTGCTTCCATGTCCTGGCTATTATAAACAGTGCTGCGATGAACATTGGGGTGCACGTGTTTCTTTCAGATCTGGATTCCTCAGTGTGTATGCCCAGAAGTGGTATTGCTGGGTCATATGGCAGTTCTATTTCCAGTTTTTTAAGAAATCTCCACACTGTTTTCCATAGTGGCTGTACTAGTTTGCATTCCCACCAACAGTGTAAGAGGGTTCCCTTTTCTCCACACCCTCTCCAGCATTTATTGCTTGTAGACTTTTGGATAGCAGCCATCTTGACTGTCGTGTAATGGTACCTCATTGTGGTTTTGATTTGCATTTCTCTGATGATGAGTGATGTTGAGCATCTTTTCATGTGTTTGTTAGCCATCTGTATGTCTTCTTTGGAGAAATGTCTGTTTAGTTCTTTGGCCCATTTTTTGATTGGGTCGTTTATTTTTCTGGAATTGAGCTTCAGGAGTTGCTTGTATATTTTTGAGATTAATCCTTTGTCTGTTTCCTCATTTGTTATTATTTTCTCCCAATCTGAGGGCTGTCTTTTCACCTTACTTATAGTTTCCTTTGTTGTGCAAAAGCTTTTAATTTTCATTAGGTCCCATTTGTTTATTTTTGCTTTTATTTCCAATATTCTGGGAGGTGGGTCATAGAAGATCTTGCTGTGATTTATGGCAGAGAGTGTTTTGCCTATGGATGCCCACTCTCACCACTACTATTCAACATAGTGTTGGAAGTTTTGGCCACAGCAATCAGAGCAGAAAAAGACATAAAAGGAATCCAGATAGGAAAAGAAGAAGTGAAACTCTCGCTGTTTGCAGATGACATGATCCTCTACATAGAAAACCCTAAAGACTCTACCAGAAAATTACTAGAGCTAATTAATGAATATAGTAAAGTTGCAGGATATAAAATTAACACACAGAAATCCCTTGCATTCCTATACACTAACAATGAAAAAACAGAAAGAGAAATTAAGGAAACAATACCATTCACCATTGCAACAAAAAGAATAAAATACTTAGGAGTATATCTACCTAAAGAAACAAAAGACCTATACATAGAAAACTATAAAACACTGATGAAAGAAATCAAAGATGACACAAACAGTTGGAGAAACATACCGTGTTCATGGATTGGAAGAATCAATATTGTCAAAATGGCTATTCTACCCAAAGCAATCTATAGATTCAATGCAATCCCTATCAAGCTACCAACGGTATTTTTCACAGAACTAGAACAAATAATTTCACAATTTGTATGGAAATACAAAAAACCTCGAATAGCCAAAGTAATCTTGAGAAAGAAGAATGGAACTGGAGGAATCAACCTGCCTGACTTCAGACTCTACTACAAAGCCACAGTCATCAAGACAGTATGGTACTGGCACAAAGACAGAAATATAGATCAATGGAACAGAATAGAAAGCCCAGAGATAAATCCACGAACCTATGGAGAGCTTATCTTTGACAAAGGAGGCAAGGATATACAATGGAAAAAAGACAATCTCTTTAACAAGTGGTGCTGGGAAAACTGGTCAACCACTTGTAAAATAAAGGGAGAAACTAGAACACTTCCTAACACCATACACAAAAATAAACTCAAAATGGATTAAAGATCTAAATGTAAGACCAGAAACTATTTTATTTTTTTACTGTCCTGGGTCTGCTGCTGTGCATGGGGTTTCTCTAGCTTTGGCGAGTGAGGGCTACTCTCCAGCTCTCCCTGCGGTAGCTTCTCTTGTTGTGGGTCATGGGCTCTAATCTCAGGCTCAGAGGCTGCAGCGCCTGGGTTAGTCTCCCCGCTGCACATGGGATCTTTCCAAACCACGGACCAAACCCGTGTCCCCTGCATTGCAAGGCACATTCTTAGCCTCTGGACCACCAGGGACGCCTTGTCATATTGGACTTCAACTTCGTCACCTCTTTGAAGGCACTATCCAAATACTGGGGCTTATGGGAGAAAGGACTTTAACATGATCTTTGAGGGAACATCATGAAGCCTGTAACATAGATTTAGCACACTGTTACAGTCTATGAGTTACATGGATTAAGTAAATTAATTGAGGCCTGGCTGGGCTCAAAAACAAGACTGTCTGAGGGGTGAAGCCAATAGACTGCTCTGTGGTTATCTCCCAGTGAGACATTAACACGGCCTTTCACACGACCTCCTGCAGATTCACTGACCATGTCTGAAATTCCATCCTCTGTGATGAAGGCTAGAGGATGAATGGGTAATTCACCTCTTGGACAATCAGCCCTAGGACCTGGCATTCACCTGCAAAGGACCTGAATGGTGCTATAGATATATTTGTGTGCATGCTAGTCACTTCAGTCATGTCTGATTCTTTGTGACCCCGAGGACTGTAGCCCACCAGGCTCCTCTGTCCACGGGATTCTCCAGGCAAGAGCACTGGAGTGGGTTGCCATTCCCTTCTCCAGGGGAGCTTCCGGACCCAAGGATCGAACCAGGGCCTCCTGCATTGCAGGCAGATTCTTTACCATCTGAGCCACCAGGAAAGCCCATAATCCATTTAGGCAAAGGAAATGTCTGACATAGAGAGGCTTCTTGAAAATTCCCTGAAATACTTATAAAAAATAAAGATTACCAGTTCCGCTCCCCAATTTCCATCCTCTGAGTTTGGAGTGAAACGTGGGGATTTCCCACACTCTCTCTCTGCGCCCCGCCCTTGCTGTGCCTCTCTCTCAGTCTCCCTGTCTTTCTATTCTCTCTCTCTGATGTCAGGCAATTCTGCTATGCAGCCTAGGTTTGGGTGGGAAACCAGTGGTTTGTAGACACCAAAACTCTCAATAAGGGATGCAGGGCTGCCTCATAGGCTGCCTAGGTTATACACTGAACAAGCCGTACACAGGGACCCAGAGCAGAAGCCTTGAGGATCCCACATCATCCATAGGGTCCCCCTCAGGTACTCACCACTTTACAGTTTGCATTGCAACTGGCCTCCATCATTTCATAGCAGGGGACAGCATGGATGAGAAGGCAAGGCCTGACTGGGATGATGTTGGGATGAGGGGTAGATTCAATTTCAGAGGCTAGCACTGCAGGCAGAGAGGAGTGGTAGGGTCAGGAAGCAGTTCTGCTGGATGTGTTTCCAAAAACCAAGAAGCACCACAAGTCAGACACTATGAGATAGGAAAGAAGGAAAAAATCAGGAAATCAAAATGTGATTTCTTGGGGAAAGACAAATAAAAAATCCTGAAACCAGGGAAATCTGGGCTCCTATTTCAATCCTGACACTTTGAGTTTATGACAGTATATGAGTTCACCCCACACTGAACCCGAGTTTTCTCATAGTCACACCTACCTCATATATTTGTGGAGAGGATGAAATGGGATTGTGTCTACAATGCTCTTATCACAGACAAGTACTTAATAATTGTCAGTTATTATAGCAATAGTCAGTATTAAGCAGACTGGGGGAAGAGCTTTGGCCATTGGTCTAATCAGTAGCATGACAGC
This sequence comes from Muntiacus reevesi, assembly GCF_963930625.1. Taxonomy (NCBI): domain Eukaryota; kingdom Metazoa; phylum Chordata; class Mammalia; order Artiodactyla; family Cervidae; genus Muntiacus; species Muntiacus reevesi. Next base: position 202,186,256 of record NC_089250.1, read on the forward strand.
ATAACCTAGAAGTCCAGTTACATGTAGTGACCAACATCCACCCACAGAGCTCCTTGGGAGGCTGGATTTTACAACATCTGGTGCAGACAGATGCCAACAAGCTGACATTGGTGGGGAGATGCTGCCTTGAAGGCTGTCTCTTTGCTTTGGTTCATGATAATGACTCCAGGTCCCAGATGCCAACAATTAATTCTCATGCTGGTCAAGACTGTCTGAGATAGGGAAGGGAGACTCTGGAGAGGGAGAAGAGATTAAATTCCGTTGGGAGAGACAATGAAAAACTGTGTCTTAAAATTGTCTGATCAGCTTCTTTCAAGGGCCCCCAGAAGGAAGTAGGGCTCAGCCCTTGAATCCTGTCTTCAAGGTCTCCGATTGTGACTTCTTATAGCACTGCAGCAAATTTAATTTTGGATTTTAGGAACATGATGCTGCCTCAGGACCTGTGCTGTTCTCATTGCTTGAAAATCGTCTCCCCTACATATTTGGGTGGTTTACTTTCACTTCATTCAAGTTTCTGGGACTTCTGAGGTGGCCCTAGTGGTAAGGAACTTGCCTGACAATGCAGGAGGTGTAACAGACGTAGGTGTGATCCCTGGTTGCGGAAGATCCCCTGGAGGAGAGCATGACAACGCACTTCAGTATTCTTGCCTGGAGGATCCCAAGGACAGAGAAGCCTGGTGGGCTACAGTGGGTAGGATTGCACAGAGTCGGACATGACTGAAGTGACTTAGCATGCACACGTTCAGGTCTCTGCACAGAGGTCATCTCAAGACCTCCCATCCTCTCTGTATAAAATAGCATTCTCCCTTATGTTTTGCTTTTTATAGTTTTACTTGATTATTTATTTTTGGCTGGGCTGGGTCTTTTTTTACCATGCACGGGCTTTTTTTTTTTTTTTTTTTATAGTTTTGGCAAGTGGGGGGTTACTCTCTAGTTGCGGTGTGTGGGCTTCTCATTGTGGTAGCTACTCTTGTGGCAGAGCACAGGCTCTAGGGAAATGGCTTTTGGTAGTTGTGAAAAGTGGGTTCAGGAACTTTGAGATCTGAGCTCCAAGAGCGCAGGCTCAGCAGTTGTGGTTCATGGGCTTAATTGCTCGAAGGCATGTGGGATCTTCCTAGACCAGAGATCGAATCCGGGTCTCCTGCCTTGGCAGGTGGATTCTTCACCACTGAGCCAGCAAGAAAACCTGCCCCTTTATTTTATATCATTCACTTCACTTCATAAACTTATCCCTTCCTGAACCCATGGCTTTATGTTATGGACAGATGGGTAAACTGTCTCTCCCTCTAAAATGTAAAACTCATGAGAATAAGGATTTTTTGTGTTCCCCATTTTACCCACAGTAGCTTGTTAAATGGAAATTAAGGAATGAATGAGTGAGATTCCTACTGTTTATGTTTTGCTACCTTCCAGCCACCCACAGATTTAGTCTTACCAAAAGGGATAATGAAAGCTTTGTGTATTCTTTCAGTATGTTTCCATTCATACAGATTTATTTAGTTTATAAAAATAATTTCCTATTGCATATACTGTTTGGTAGTTCGCTTTTTCACTTACGGTATGTCATAAACTTTTTCCTGTAGCACTAAATAAAATTTTAATATAATCATAGTATATGGTTCTCTGGATCCTTCATAGTTGACTCAGTCTCTTCTCAATGAACATTTTTATTGTTTCCAGTTTTGTATTATTATAAATGAAACTGTCTAGATATAGACAACTCTATCTATTGCTGTATAACAAATTATCCTCAAGTTTAGTAGCTTAAAACTACCTTTATGATCTCACAGTTTCTGTGGTCAGGAATCTGAGCATGGGTTCGCTGGGCCTCACATGCTATAATCAAGGAACCCCTTGATTCTTTGACTGGGGATCTGATCTTATCTAAAGGCTTGACTGGGAAGGGTCCACTTCCTACATATGCATGTGGTTGTCGGCAGGATTCAGTTCTTTATAAGTTGGTGGTCTGAGTGTCCCAGTTCCTCACACTGGCTGGAGGCAGACCTCTGCATGGGATAGTTCGTAGCCTGGTAGTTTGCTTCATCAAAGCAATCAAGAAAGCAAAAGGGAGAAGGGAGTGCCAGCAAGACAGAAATCAGCTTTTGTAACTTAAACCACAGAAGATACAGCCCATCATTTTGCTATATTCTATTTGCTATACAAGCAAATGGCTAAGTGCAGCCCAAACCTAGTGGGGTGACACAGAGATGTAAATAGTAGAAGATAGGGTAATTGAAAGTCAGAAGCTGCTTACCATGGGTTGATGTGAAAGTCTATACCCTTAGATGGAGATGTCGTCATCCACATACATATTGATGTACCTGTTGCTTATTTGGAATGCCTTTTCTAGGAGATTCATTAAGTTGGATTACACGTATGTTTACTGCTGGGTCAAGCATAATGCATGTTTCCTAAGGCTTTTGATACATAGCTCCTTGACCATTTTCATTGTTGTATGAGCATGTATTTAACCTCACACTCTCATCAACAGTGATTTTAATTCACTCCCAAGTCAATGAGTGAAACGTGGTTCACAATCATTTTTTGCTTTTTTTAACTGCTGTGAATCCAACACAAGTACCCCCCGCCACAGCTGCCGGGAACAGTTAGTTCATACTCTTTGTCCATTTTTCCTATCAGTAATTTCCTATCAATAATTTCTTACTGATTTGTAAGAGCTCTGCATATTTAAAATGTTACATAAATGGTAAAGGAGTAAACCTAAACATTAAAAAACTTAACTATCTTATTTCTGTTTATAAAATCTTTCTCACAGTTTGTAACTAGTCTTTCAGTTTTATATTTTGATACAGTATTCTATTTAAAAATATTTAAGGTAATCAAATCTGTCAATATATTCTTTTATTTTTCCTTTTGAGTTACACTAAAAAGTCTTCCTATCTATGCCACATTTGGTTACCTAGAGTATCTTTCATTATTTTTAGTTTCCTTCCTTCCTTCTTTCCCTCCTCTCTTCCTTTGCTTGTAAAATTGCAATGCTTTAATCCACCTATTCATTTTGTTTAATATATTCAAGTAGCCATTCAATGTTTCCTTTCTGCTTGTCTTTCTTCTTCTTACTGTTATCATTTTTTAAAAATGTATAGTGGATTGACCATATATAGAATAAGAGTCTTCCTTTTCTTGTGAATGGAAAATGCTATATTTATCATATTGTATGTATTTATATCAGAGAAGGTAATGGCACCCCACTCCAGTACTCTTGCCTGGAAAATCCCGTGGATGGAGGAGCCTGGTAGGCTGTGGTCCTTGGGGTCGCTAAGAGTCAGACACGACTGAGCGACTTCACTTTCACTTTTCATTTTAATGCATATATATTGATCTCTTCATGGGACATCTCTGCTTTTTTCTTTGATCAAAGCATCCATTCCTGAACCAGTTCCACAATGCTTTAAACAAGTATATTAGTTTTATTAGTATTATAATTTATATACATATTATTCATTAGCATATCTTTACATTGTTATATATAATGATTTTTTATTGGACCATAAAGAAGGCTGAATGCTGAAGAACTGATGCTTTTAAGACTCTTGACAGTCCCTTGGACTGCAAGGAGATCAAACCAGTCAATCCTAAAGGAAATCAGCTCTGAATATTCATTGGAAGGATGCTGAAGCTGAAGCTCCAATACTTTGGCCACCTGATGCAAAGAACCGACTCACTGGAAAAGATTGAAGGCAGGAGAAGGGGATGACAGAGGATGAGATGTTTGGATGGCATCACTGACTCAATGTACTTGAGTTTGAGCAAGCTCTGGGAGATGGTGATGGACAGGGAAGCCTGGTGTGCTACAGCCCATAGGGTCATAGAGACAGACATGACTGAGCAACTGAACAGAAACACATTATGTTAGTAAACTGGTTTATTAGTTTACACTTACATACATTCTTCTCACTGTTTATTAATATTTTTCTAGTTGCTCCAGGAGGTTTGTTTTTAAAATTTAAGAATCAATGAAAAACTACTCAGATCTGGGTTGAAATTGTTTACACTCATAAGTTAGGAGAGTTAATAGTTTTAAAATATTATTCTGCCAGACAAAAATAAGTCTCAGTTTTTTCAGTTTACTTTTATGAACTCTCAGTAAATATTTGCAGCATTTTTTAAATTGATCTTGAAGATTTTGTGTCCTCCTTGCAACAGTTATAACTACTATTTATATTTCATAGCATTGTAATATCAGGAAAATTACTTCCCATTTCCGAGCTTCCTCTGCTAATGTTTGAATTGGACATGCTCTGCCCTGCCTCTCACAGATGCTGTGAGGGTTAAATGAGGTGGTAAATTCAAAACTCCCAGAGTAGGGCCCAACACACCAGGTGTTCAACTCGTGATGGTAAGAGTGGGTGTTGGTTTAAAAGAAATTGTAGAACAGCATTAGATAATCGCGATCATGCTAGACCATGAAGAAAATTCCTCTTCCACATGACAACTCTCTATGCACCTGGTACAATTAGCCCATAAATCTTTTGAAGTGAGGCCACAGGACAGCAAACATCATCCAAGTTGGAATATTGTGGTTTTAACTCTTTTTTGTTATTGTTCAGTCCTGCCTTACACTTCCTGCTAGATCCATCCAACTACATCAAATGAAAGCTATTGGATTTCTTTTTTTTTAATTTATTTTTATTTATTTATTTTGGGCTGTACCGGGTCTTTGTTGTTCAGGCTTTCCTCCAGTTGCGGAAGCAGGGGCTACTCTCTACTTGCCATGCGAGGGCTTTTCACTGTGGGGCGTCTCTTGTTGCAGAGCATGAGCTCAGACACATGGGCTTCCGTAATCACGGCTCGCAGGATCTAGAATGAAGGCTCAATACTTGTGGCACTCAATTGCTTCGTGGCATGTGGAATCTTCCCAGACCAGGGATCCAACCCGGGTCTCTTGCATTACAGGCAGATTCTTTATTATTGAGCCACCAGGGAATAGCCATCAACCACCAACAGCTCAAGCTATTGGATTTCTAACTGAATTGGAAATGTCTATCATGTTCTGCCATTAAGAATGATAGAGCCTTTTATATAGAGTGAAGTAAGTCAGAAAGAGAAACATAAATATCATATTTTGACACATATATATGGAATCTAGAAAGATGGTACTGATAAATTTATTCTCAGGGCAGCAGTGGAGAAACACATGGAAAACAGACCTAAAGACACAGTGGGAGAGCAGGAGGGAGAAGGTGAGATGTATAGAGAGAGTAACATGGAAATTTTTAATGCCATATGTAAAATAGATAGCCAATGGGAATTTGATATATGACTCAATGAACTCAAACAGAGGCTCAGTGACAATCTAGAAGGGTGGGATGGGGAGGGAGATTGAAAGGGAGTTTCGAGAGGGAGGGGACAAGGGTGTACCTATGGCTGATTCTTGAAGTATGGCAGAAAACCACAAAATTCTATAAAGCAAATATCCTTCAATTAAAAAAAATAAAGTGCCAAAAAAAAAAAAAAAAAAAGAGAATGACTTGTATTAAGAATGATTCACGGATATATAAACAGAGTTACGTAAACGGATGCTGTTTACCTCCCCACTGTCTTAGTCATTGTTATTCTAACTCTGAGATGTTATATGATGGGTCTGTGTGACGGTTTTCTAGGATAGTTCTCTAGGGTAGCTTTACAGGATGAATCTATGGGTTGATTCCAGAGGGTGAGTCTATAGGATCTTCCAGATGAGTCTCCAAATGATGACCTATGTGCACCCTCCCCATAGTACCATTTTTAAGACTAATGTGGAATTTCCACTGGGAGCTCCTCCAGCTTATTGTAGAAGATGACCTCTGGCAGATGGAAAAATGAGAGAGAAGAAATGGAGGGTTGACAGAGGGGTTTGGAGGAAGACAAAAGGGAATAAAGGAGGCATATGAGTGAGTAGTAGAAGGAAGAGAGGTTGGTGGGAAGAAATGGGACTAACAAGTAGGGTGAAATAGGGTGGAGAGGAGGGAGATGATTTGAAGGACCCACAGAAGAGAGACAGTTAGAGCGAAAGGGAATAGACTGGGAAGTCTTAGATGATTCAAATTCTGCAAAAAATCAGTGTGGAAAAGTTCCCAACAATAGATTCTGTGACTAAGACATTATGCAGAGAGATGAGCTGGGGCTGAAGGACAGAATTAATATAGTAAGTGATTCTATCCTTTGGCAATGCCTTTCTGCATGAAATAATGATTTTATGTCTCACTTCTCTCCAGTCCGCACATTCTTCATAACAAACAGTTCCACAGTGAGTGACTATTTATGTTTCAAGGCAACAGCCTCGGCATAATGGGCTATCCTCTGAATCTTCCTGCAAAGAAACTCCAGGGCCGCATGGGAAACCTGGGAGAGCTTTCCAACTGGGAAAAATCCTGCTACTGCTAACTAGAGGAGCTGGAGTTTAGAATCTGAAATCAGGCAGATCTTGGTTTAAACCCTTCTAGTGCTTCTTACCTCTTACTTACCTTCACTGTATCTATTTTCTTATTTAAAAATAGGGATGCTTGGGGACTACCCTGGATGTCCAGTGGTTAAGACTCTGCAATTCCAATGCAAGGGGCGCAGGTTTCATTCCTGGTTGGGGAACTAGGATTCCCACATGCCACATGGGCAACAAATAAAATACAAATGGAGGTGCTCCTATCGGGCTTACACATGAAAGCATACAGCACAGTAACCTGAAACACAGACAGGGTTCAAGGATGGCTGATTGGGAAAATACCAAATCTCCAATTTCTGTGCTTGGAAGAACATAAAGCTGGATGGTAAAATTCCAGTCATAAGTAGAGATAGAAGACATGGGTATGTCCCCACACCTCACTATGAAAGCTTACTTCATTCATTCCACAGTATTTAATACCTCCTTTGTTCCAAGCATTGTGTTGTAGTGATGAGAAGATGAATGGACATGAATGTGTCTTGATGATTTTCATCTTTTTACCTCTGTATGCTTTATGTGCGATATGCTAAACCAGGCAGTGGTGTTGCTAAGCATTCTATACTCAGCCCCTATCATAGAAAGAACACAAGTTGGTAACTACTGGGCCCATTTTACAGATTAAAATTTCTCAAGTGTAGAGGTAAATAAATACTCCAGGGCCATACCGTGACATAACCAAGATTTAAACTTAGAACTTTATGAGACCACAGCCTGAATTCTCAACCTCTGGCTCTATTTCCCTAAACCTCCAAGTTTCCCAGTGAGGGAGGCAGACATGTAGATAAATACAGCAGAATGTGTTAAGAGCTCTGAGATCACTGGAAAAGTTTCAGGGGGATCAGAGACAATGGATTATTTTCTGAGTATCAACTGCATATGGCTGAATTATCCTAGGCTTTGGAGGATGGCTTGAAAGATCTAAATGTCTGATTCGAGTCCTGTAAAGTCAGCAGTTTTGGTGCCAAAACCCAGAACTGGGGCAAGGTAGCCTCCCTTATGCTTCCCCTCTCCCTTCCTTTCTATACTCTGAGACCTGGGAGCGCAGCTACCCACCTAGCTCACTTCTTCCCCGGGCTCCTAAGTTCCCTCTGGGGATGCCCTGTGCCTACGTGAGCAGTGCAAGTCTTGTTCTGAGGCTTTATTGCTGGCTTGCGTACCCCCAGGCTTTCAGCTTCACTGCTTTCCTCCCTCTTCCTCTGATGACCTCCGGAACGGGGAACTCTTGCCATTTGACCGCTCTCCATGCCGCACTCCACTCCTGCCGGCACCTGAATCGAGGTAAGATCCGGACATATTCTAGCGGTACCTTAGAATACTGTCCTCTCTGGGTTTTCAGCCACTCTGTAATCGACAGTGGGGATGCCCCACATCGATACAGAGATCTCCTTACACACTCCTATTCTGATCATGGGTGATGATTCAGACACACAATAGGAGCCTCTGTTTGCCTCTCAATCATGGGGTCTGGCTGATCTATTCCAAAGGACTCCCCTGGCCTGTGTCCTCAGAAATCTCAAACTGCTCTTACTCACTGAACTCAAAGCCAACTGCCTAGAGCGGTTTTGCATGCAAATCTGCCCTCAACACCATTTGGATAACCAAAACCATTGGCCTGAATTTGGCACATTTGACTTCAACATTCTCAAAGACCTCACCAACTTCCTCAAACCGAATGGCAAGTGGTTGGAGGTCTGTTATGCCCAAGCTTTTTGGGCTCTTTGGAGTAGACCTTCCTTATGCAAAAGCTGCTCCACTCATGAGGTTCTCAGGCACTTCGCCTCCGAAACAAAAAGACCCCTCCTCCGTACCTAGCAGCCGACCATGACCTTCTGCCCCTCTGAGTCTGGCCCTGCAGATGAACCCCCTCCATACTGCACACACCCTCACACCCACCCCACCTCCTCCTGGGCGCTGACCTACATATCCCGATTCTCCCTCCGACTCTGGGGCCTCCTCCAAGCCACCCTTGGCCCCCTCCCCACACTCTCCAAGACCCCCTTCCCCCTTCCCTCACTCCCCACCACACAATCACATACCCAATATATGTTTCCCTTGACAGAGGTAGCAGAACTGGAGGGCCCCCCTCGAGTACACGTGCTATTTTCATTATCAGACATGAGCCAGATAGAGGAGAAATTGCGATCCTTCTCTGAAAACTCTAGCAAGTATAAAAAGGAATTCCTATGGCTTACTCAGGCCTATCATCTCACATGGAGTGATATATACTATATCCTTAATGCCACCCTCACTCCTGCCGAGAAAGACCTCATCTGGCAAGTGGCTAGAGCCCAGACTGATTACTTACACAACCAGGACCAACATAATCCAGTCACTGATGAGGGAGTCCCACATACTGAACCTCAATAGACATACCAGCCTGATGACCTTGGCACCTGGAGGCTCAATCACACGATCACTTGCCTCCTAGAGGGCATGCAGAAAAATGCCCATACCCATGTCAATTACGATAAGGCAAGAGGGGTCACTCAGGGATTAGGTGAAAATCCTGCCTTGTTCCTGGCCCGCCTCATGGAGACTGTCCAAAATTATACTAACTTAGATATCACTACTCCCACTGGAACCCTCTACCTCCATGTCCAGTTTATTAGCCAGTCTGTTCCAGATATTAGACGTAAACTCAGACAACCAGAGAAGGGACCCAAGACTCCCCAAAAGGACCTCCTAGAGTTGGCCTTCAAAGTATTTAATAACAGAGAAGATGAAGCCAAAAAGGAAAAAGACCACAAGAGAAGGGCTAAGTATTCCTTTTTGACAGCAGCAATAAGAGAACAAGATCAACATGGCCAAAACCCTCCCTGACCTGGGTTTAAGACCCCTCCTGGACCCTCTTTCCAATGCAACCAGCTGGACAAAGGCATGCCCAAACCCATGGCCTCCCACCAAGGCCTGTCTGACCTGCGGCCAGTGGGGACACTGGAAGATAGACTGCACGCAGGGACGCCCTGGTGCCCCTGGGGGGTCCATGCTTCCCCTCGAACCCCCAGTCCAATCTTGTGAGAACTATTCCACTGATGGGACTCGGGTTCCAGCCCCCCGGCCTGTGTCCTGGACATGAGCTCAGAAGTTAGGGTAGATGGAATGGTGGCTGGGCAAAAGATCTCCATTACAGTAAACACTGGAGCCGCCTTCTCTTTCTTGACCTCCTCTGGTCTGACTCAAATATCCGAAGTAACAATAAAGGGAGTCTTGGGGGTCCCCATAAGTAAGACCTAAAGTAAGTCCCCCATTAGTCTGCACACTCGGAAAATTGACCCATGTACACTCCTTCCTTATAATGCCCAGTGACTAATCCCACTCCTGGGAAGGGATCTACTGTCCAAACTAAGGGTCTCCATTACTATACCTCCTCTCGACTCAGTCTCTATGCTCTGTATGCAGATGGCACCTGGATCCTCCCAGACCCCAGCTCTTGAACTTCCTCATGATCTTCTGACCATACATCCCAGGGTCTGGGAAACTGATTACCCCACCATAGCGGATCACCATCCCCCTGTCCTAGTCACCCTAAAAGACCCATCAATAACAGTCACCCAACCACAATACCCTCTCACCCCAGAAGCCCATAAAGGACTTAAATCCATCATCACACACCTTCTCCAAGCTTCTATCTTAGTTCCCACCCATTCACCTCACAACACCCCTATCCTGGCAGTAAGGAAGGGATCAGTTTCCTGGAGACTTGTCCAAGATCTCCGAAAAATCAATGAAGCCACCGTACCCACATTCCCTGTGGTCCCCAGTCCCTATACCCTTCTGTCCACCATCCCTCTGGCCGTGAACTTCTTTACAGTTCTAGACTTTAAGGATGCCTTCTTTACCATCCCCCATCACCCCTGGTCTCAACCCCTTTTCACCCTCACCTGGCAAGACCCCGAGACCCAAATCTCCCAGCAGTTGACATGGACTGATCTCCCCCAAGGATTCCAGGATAGTCCCCACTTCTTCAGACAAGCCTTAGAAAAGGACCTACAATCACTTAACCTAGACCCCAGTCACCTCCTTCAATATATAGATGACCTCCTTCTCTGAGGTCCAACTGAGAACTCTGCCTCCAACATAGAGCCAAACTCCTTAATGCCCTAGGCTCCTGGGGTTACCGGGTGTCCCGATCCAAGCCTCAGGGGGCCCAGACGACCATCACCTACTTGGGGCTCTCCCTGACACACCAGCAACAGACTATCCTGCCCGACAGGATCCGGGCCCTAATTGACTCTCCTCCTCCCTGGACAAAATGAGAGCTTCTGTCTCTTCTTGACCTCTTAAACATTTTCCACATCTGGATTCCCGATTTCTCCCTCATCGCTAAGTCACTGTGCAAAGCTACAAAGGGTCCCTTAGATGAACCCCTTTTCAGCCCCTTCTCACTGATCTATCCCACATGCCAACTCGCACAGAGCCTCTTCTGAATGCCAACCCTCCAATTGCCTGAGTACACCCGGTCATTTTTTCTCCTTACTCATGTCAACCAAGGCCAAGCTCTGGGCCTCTTGTGCCAATAGGCTGGGGACACTTGGCCTCTGATAGCATACTTACCGAAACAGCTTGACATGGTGAAAAATGGGTGGCCCCCTGCTTACAAGCCATGGCCAGCATTGCAGTCCTGGTACCTGAGGCTAATAAACTCTCTAGACATGCTCCGGCTAATGGCCTGTTCCCCACACACACTCTGAGATCTCCTATCACACCGGGCTTTTCTCTCCCTTCCTCCATCTCGGGTACAGATCCTACATGCTTTTCGACTTGACCCCCAGATCTCCTTCTCCCCTTGTAACCCCCTCAACCCTGCCAGCCTATTGCCCACAGCCTCTAACATGAGCCAACCCACATACCACTGCATCCAAACAGTCGATCTTACCCAAAACCCCTTCCAACACCTAACAGGTCAACCTATCCTAGACCCTTACACCCCTAACTGGTTCATTGATAGTAGTTCCCCAAAGTCCCCACCCTTTGCAGTGGGATATGCCATAATCCAAGGGGACCTCCACCTCATCCCCCAGACAGACACTGTTGAGGCCTTGCCCCTCCCACCTCACACCACTTCCCAACAGGCAGAATTAATAGCCCTCACTCGGGTTCTTGCCCTTGCTAAAGGCCTGTGAGTCAATATATACACTGGCTCTAAATATGCCTACAACATACTCCATTCAAATGTTCTAATCTGGAGAGAAAGGGGATACCTTACCCCAAAAGGTCACCTATCGTCAACTTTGACCTCATCCACAAGCTCCTACAGGCTACACTCCTACCTAAGAGAGCCGCCATCCTCCATTGCAGGGTACACCAAAAGGAAGGCCCTATATCAACATACAACAAGGTTGCAGATCAAAAAGCCAAAGAAGGAGCCCTAACCCATCCCTCCCTCCAACCCCACACTGTCCTAACCCTAACCCTGACTGATTCAGCCACAACCAAAGAAATTCTTTCCTATCTACACTCTCTCTTCCACCCCTCCACCAAGGTGTTCCAACAGTTCATCTGAAACCACATCTACACATCAGCCACAGATCGACAATATCTAGATGATCTCACCTGCTCCTGCCAGACTTGCCAATGCACTAACCCTCACTCTAACTTCAAACCCACACCCTTCCCTACTCATCAGATGTGAGGCAGCCTTCCAGCGGCAGATTGGCAAATAGGCTTTACTCATATGCTCCTGGTTCGATGAATCAGATATCCTCTGGTTATCGTAGACACCTTCTCAGGATGGGTAGAGACATTTCCCACAGCCAATAAAAGAGCCCGAACTGTAGCTCAAATTCTTCTCACAGAAATCATCCTCAGATTTGGCCTACCCTTGTCCCTCCAGTCAAACAATGGCCCAGAATTCACTTCTAAGATCACACAACAGATCGTTCAATTCTTACAGATCCCCTGGAAGTTCCATATCCCGTACCACTCCCAAGCCTCAGGAGAGGGAACTGATGAACAGGATACTCAAAGAAACCCTTACCAAATTAACCCTTGAAATCCACCTGGACTGGACCAAACTCCTATCTATTGCTTTTCTTAAAGTATGAGCCCTGCCAAGGAAGCCCCTCAAGCTGAGTCCCTTCGAGATCATGTACGGAAGGCCCATAGTCACACCTGGGTTTCTCCCTGAAGCTTCCATTCTCCCAACCACCCTTCACCTCCCACTGCTGACTGAACTCTGCAATGCCCTCCAGAATTACACCGACCATAACCTACCCACCCCAGATCCTCAAGCCCCTTTGCCTCCCCTACAAACTGGAGACACGGTTTACTTATCTGAAAACCCCCAGAGTGGTCTAACTCCAACATGACAGGGACCTTTCAAAATCATTCTCCTTAACCCCATTGTAGCCAAACTTGAGGAGACTGCCACCTGGATACACCTTACCTGCTTCAAAAGGGCCACTACTGAACGCAAACCATTGTCCCCAAGTAACTCTTATCAAGTTTCCCTCACAGGACCCACCTCTCTAAAAATCACTTGGAAACAGCCTTTGTTGACCATCCAAGAGGAGACTGAATGATCTGGACAACTCTCAGCCTACAGCTGTTCCTGACCCAGCTGTTACAGGACCTCTGGACTAGTACCCCAACGGGAACCTTCTTCAAGGACGTAACCACATTGGTCTCCCAACTCTGGTTTCAGGGGACGTTCCATAACATAAGCCTAGACAAGATCGATTTCTATCCTTTCATTCTCTGGATCCTTTTACACTCTAATGAACATTCCTCTCTCCCTGACTAAGGTCACCCCTGACCCCAAAGGCCACTACCCCTACCTCGATTGGGCCCTCCCCTTCTATCTCACCATGGCCATCCTCTTATCAATAGCCTTCGCCATAGGCCTAATAGCCACAACCCCTCAATCCTGGTCTCCCACCGCCCATATCCTCCTCATTGCCTCCTATCCTATCAGCAGTGCCCTACTTCTGGGGTGCTATGCCTTCTGCGCCATCCCTTAACACCACTCTCCCCCCAACATCTCTTAACATGCTCTTTCAGCTCTCCTTACTAATGTGCATGTCAATTGTTACCCCTCTCCCAACTAATGTCACCTGCACCAATTGCTGGGTGTTTCAGGTTTCCAAAGACCAACAAGTCATCAATCAAACCATCCTACAAGGGTCACAAGTAACCCTTTGTTTTGATGCATTCTGAATCATTAACCTCAGAAACAGCTGGGGCTCCTGTATGGGCCTCCAGTGGGAAAGGGAGTACACTACCAACTCCAAATATCTGTGCCGAAAAGCTCTCTCCAGTGGGGCTCCAGTTCAGACTGTGCAAGCGGTGAACCCCCTCACTATTTCTGCCCTACTGGAGCTGTACCATGGCATATTCAGGATACCCGAGCTTCCCCCTGGCCCAATTCAGATCAAAGTCTAATTGTGTCACCAATGATGATAATCTGGTAGGGTATACCATTAAAGACCATACATGCTGGCTCTCTGGAATCCAGGCGAGCATCCACATATATGGGAGAGGCCAAGACCCGGACAAAAATTTACTGTTAAAAAGGCCTTCATCCCTATCCCGGCCCCCTGAAGACCCAGGGTTACAGTACAGCCCAGGACCATCATGCCCTCAGCACCCCAGCATCACCCACTCTTCGACTTTCCCTTCTTTTTCTCCCCTAACATCCTGCTCTCCTTTTAGCAAATACAACCCATTCCTTGCCCAAGACAACAGGATCTAATATTACCCAGGACTGCTGGCTCTGCATCCCCTTACAAGGATGAGGCTATACAGCCATTGGGTATGTCATTATTGACTTAAACAGTCCACGTTCACTTCCAATTCTACCTGCCTCTTCAAAACCCAAATAAAACTGATAGGACCAGCCACCTGCATCAATTCTACCAATTCTACCAATGACCTAACAGACCCCATCCCGGGGGAATGAAATAACACCTTAACAACTAACAGAATCACAGGGGCCCCCAACAACACCCATTTTCTATGCCCCTGGGGAATCTTTAAAGTAATAGAGCCCACCAATACCTGCTGCGCTCTGGCAGTCCTGGTCCCAGACATCAATAAGTACCCTGGAGACGAGGTGCCAGTCCCTATCACCTGTTACCTGTCACCCAGTCCTACCCACATAGGACACAGTGGTCACCAAGAGTGGCCCTAATCCTCCTAACAGTCTTGAGGGCAGGGAGCACAGCCCTGGGAGCAATCGCACTGAGAATACCACAGACTTCCCTAAAGAGCCTAGCTGAACAGATAGACCAGGACTTCCAAGATGTCTAAAAGGCAGCCTCTCTCCCACAAAAGATCAATTCCCTGGCTTCCATGGTATTGCAAAACAGTTGGGCTGTGTACTTATTAACAACCCAACAAGGTGGAAGCTGTTGTCCTTCTGTCAGAAGAATGCTGCTACTATGCCAATTAGTTGGGCATAGTAACTGAGACCCTAACTCAACTGAAAAATCGATTCAACCAATGGGTTAAACTAAGAGAAACCAGCTCCTCCTTCTGGGGACAGTTGGGAGAATGGACCTGGCTAGCCCCACTTGTAGGGCTCCTACTATTCATCATCTTACTTCTCTTATTCAGACTCTGTATGTTCAATCTCTTTCAGAGGTTCCTCCAAGACCGGGTTGGAGCCATCTCCCTGGACCAAGTTAAGACAGTGCTTCTCTTCCAAAGCCTCACCTCCTCACTAGATAATAAGGATCTGGAGCCCTAGGGCGATCTTTTGCTCCAGACCCCAGATCATCACCCCTGTTCAGCAGGAAGTAGACAGAAAGACAGGGCACCCCAACTTGCATCTTTTTTTTATGACTTCAAGATCTGTAATGAGGTAGCCACTGGACCCGGAAGAGGAAATTTCAGAAAATCCCCTGGACTTACCCAGTATAACCATGCACCCCCCACTCCCTGGGTGTAGCTTGACTGTTACCGCCACATCAGCTAGAACTTTTCAACCGCCTCGCCTGACTGAGCTTTCCCTGCTGCTCATACTTCTGCAAACCACTCCCTAATGAGAGCTTCTCTGTCCCCTCAGGGCCTCAGTCAGGTCGCCAGGCCAACCGTCACCCCTCCTTGCCTTAATAAAGGTAAACTGTCTCCGTTGAGGTCTTCTATCTCTTTATTGCCTCCCCCCAAACTCTCTTACAAGCAGGACTCTGCCACATGGCCCTGACTTTCTGGGTGGAGAAAGTGGCCTTTTCATAGGCATGGTGACTTGAATATTCATAATCCTTGATACCAGGGACTTCCCAGGACTAAAGCAAAAGTTCTCCTTCAGAGAAAAAGCCAGAGATGGAGTGGGAGGGATTCAATGAAACTATATTGTGGAGGAAGGGGCATCATCACCTGTCTGGAGAGTATGCACTCTGTCTATAGGGCGAGAACTGCTGATGTGCATTATAAAAAGAGTGACATGAGCCGACTGATGTTTGACAAAGACCATTTCTCCTGAGTGAAGGGATGGCAGGTGATACCAATAGGTTGAAATGAAAGCCTAGGTAAGAAATAGTGAGATCCTGAATTAGGGCAATGAGATTGAAGAGGGGAGGATAAATTAGGGAGAGATTTGTGAGGAAGACCCCATAATTATGGAAAAGGAAATGGCAACCCACTCCAGTATTATTGCCTGGGAAGTGCCATGGACAGAGGAGCCTTGTGGGCTACAGTCCATGGCATTGCAAAGAGTCGGACACAACCGAGCAACTAAACAACAACAACAACAACAGTAACAACTCCATAATTATGAGTCTGAGCATATGTTGTAGAGGAAGGCAGAGGGAAGAGATGTTGGGGGGTGGGTCAGGGAGAATTCTAGAATGGATGGAGGAGGTGATTGGACATCCTGATCATGGTGTCCCCACCCATCAAGTCTGATTTGACATTTGTACGTAGTCTGCTTAATACACCAAAGGCCTTTCATTTAAAAAACACAGCAGAAACATCTGATTATTCCAGTTCAATGTCCTTTTGATCCGGAGGCAAATTTCATCAGCCAGGAGTCCCCAGCACAGGATTTAAAGCATGGCTTAGCTTTTTGGGCTCTTTGATTTACTAAGACAGATCTCTAGACCTAAGTACCTGAGCCACCCTCCTGTTTTCCATCCTCATGACTGTCTCCCAGGGAACTCACATCTTGCTCATCTCAGCATTGTAGGGTATTCAGAATAAGGGCAGAGGTTGTGATGACACCTCATCCCCATTAGCCTGCTGAGATGCTCCCACAATCCATTAATCCAATGAATGTTTATGGAGCACTGATACGTTTTAAGGACTCTGCTGTGTGCTGGAGCAAAGGAAGACTCCCCGATGTCATAAATCTAACTTCTAAGGGGGGTGGGGAAGCTAGATGCTACTCATCTCAACATCACATGAAAACTCTAATTGCTGAAATGCCGCAAAACACGGAGCTATGGGACTCCACGTCATAAAGGGAAATCCCCCACTTAGTGAGAAAAATGACAATTACACTGAACTCTGAGAGAAGAAACTGTATTTAAGTAAAGGAGAGAAGAAGGAAAAGTATCAGTCACTCAGTCGTGTCCTACTCTTTGTGACCCTATGGACTGTAGCCCGCCAGGCTCCTCTGTCCGTGGGGTTCTCCAGACAAGAATACTGGAGTGGGTTGCCTTTTCCTCCTCCAGGGAATTTTCCTCATGCAGGGATCGAACCTGGGTTTCCTGCACTGGCAGGCAGATTCTTTACCATCTGAGCCAGCAGGGAAGAAGAAGGAAGACCTCCCCACTTTAAGCCCACCTTTCTCAGTTATCAGAGAAAAACTTTACATGGTGCTTTATGAGGCTCAAACTCTTACTCTAGGATCTGAAGTATGATTGTCTCTTGTTGCTAATGGTTCAGAATGACAGTTTTTGGCATAGCACTCCAGACCTCTTCCGTGCACTGGACCTGAGCCCAGGCATGGCAATGAAGAGCTCTGGGCTTGGTGCCAGGCAGGTCCAACTTGAATTTAGACTCCATCCCTTACCAGCTGGGTGACTTTAGGCAAGTTTCAGACCCCTTCCTGTGCCTCTGTTCCCTGACTGGTGAATGGAGACTGGAACAACCTGATTTCCTAGTGAGCTGTGAGAAATTAATGAGATAATGTAGAGAACTGACCCAGCTGGGAGCCTGCTGTGTAGAAAATACTCCATTGTTGTTGTTTTTCTTTCTTTCTTTCTTTCTTTTTTTTAAATTAACCTGGACTTCTGGATTTGGCTCTAGGTCAATTTACTGAAATTCATCTGAAATCAAACTGTAAAGAAAAAAAAAATCAATTCGCTGATCGATTTGCCATTGTTACTTGATGCAGAGAGGCATCCTCAGGGGCACAAAATGGGAATGTAAGACAAAAATGTCCTCTACCTCTCACTCTTTTGCTTCCTTTTCATGGTGAAGAACTCAAAGAAAAAGTCTCAGTGAATTCACTGATGCCCCTTCTTCACCTTCATTTGAGACCCACCTCCTCCAAACTGGCCCCCTGCCTTCAGCAGTCCCCCAGAAGTTTCCTTTCCTTCACTAATTACTCCATTGGGCTAGGTCCAAGGAGTTCTTTCCATTCCTGGCTTGGCTTACAAGCCAAGTTAACCTGTCAACATTACAGGTTAACTGATGTGGACTATTGACCACTTTCTCTTTCTAGAAAAAAATCTCTTTCTTTGGCTTATTTCCCATCTCACTCCCCATCATGTTTCTCTGTCTTCTCTGACGCTCCTTGTCTGGTTCTTTCACTGTAATTACTTAGGGCGAGATCCCAGACGCTGTTTCTTCTACCAGCCTCCCTGCCTCCAGATGAAAACATTCACACTCAGCGCTTTCATTGTCATCTATTTGCTGATAACTCTGGAAGTTTGGGCTTCCCTGCTGACTCAGATGATAATGATTCTGCCTGCAAAGCGGGAAACCTGGATTCGATTCCTGGGTTGGGAAGATTCCCCTAGACAAGGGAATGGGTACCCACTCCACTAGTCTTGCCTGGAGAATTCCATGGACGGAGGGGACTGGTGGGCTACAGTCCATGGAGTCGCAAAAGTGTCAGACATGATCAAGCAACGTACACTTTTACTTTTCTGGATGTTTATCATTCCGGCCCAGATCTTTCCTCAGAGGTCCATTCCCAGATATCTGTTGGCTTTGGGATCATCATCTAGATATTGCACATGGTCCCAAGTTCCCCCACAGCAACCACAGTTTCCCAAACTGAATTCCCCCTGTGTTCATTTCCATCTAGAGCATCCCACCCACCTGGACATGCACATCTAAAATCTAGGACTCATCTTTGACCTTACCCTCTTTCTCACCATCTACATCCAAAGAATCAAGAAATCTTGCAGAATCTCCTTCCAAACTTTGTCTCAAACACTTTCCCTTTTCTACAGAGAGCTGTCAAAAATGCAGATCTGATCATGTTGCTACTTTCCTGCTTAGTATCCTTAATTCTTTTAAGATAAAAACCCACATCCTTAGCCTGGCGTGTAAGGCCCTGCATAACCATATCATGATATTTCTCTCAGGCAGATGTCATGCATTTCCTTTTTGCTTCTTGATCTCTAGCCACACTGCCCTTTTTTACATCATCAACAATCCCAGTTTCTGCTGCTTCCCCCGTACAAAGTTCTCCCTGAGCATGGAGTCCTCTTGTGTATCTCCTACCCAACATCACTGGCTAATTTCCCTTCATCCTTTTAGGTATCAGGGTAAATGTCACTTTCTCAGACTTTGGGTTTCCTAATCATGAGCTCACATTTTATTTTTCCAATGATAATTAGACTAGGAAGTGAATGAAGAGTGGGTTAAATCCACACTTTCTATGTGGGCAAGGATCTTATCGCTCATATTCACTGCAACGTCTTAAGGATGTTGTGTAGTGCCTGGCACAATATCAGAGCCCATTGAACAGTCTCTGAATAAATAGGTGAATGAACAAATAAGCCTGTATTTCTTATCACATTGTTTGTGAAAATGAAATAAGGAAGCCGAGATCCTGTGTAAACTGTAAAGTATTGCATAAACCCCGGTCATTTTCATCATGAAAATCTTGAGCAGACAGCTCCAACGCCAGAGCAACCAGCTATGAAGTCTGGGCTAACAGGAATAGGACTCTCGACATGATCAAGGATGGCAAACTGAATCTTACACAATTTTTTTTTTTCATTTATTTTTATTAGTTGGAGGCTAATTACTTCACAATATTGTAGTGGTTTTTGCCATACATCGACATGAATCAGCCATGGATTTACATGTATTCCCCATCCCGATCCCCCCTCCCACCTCCCTCTCCACCCGATCCCTCTGAGTCTTCGCAGTGCACCAGCCCTGAGCACTTGTCTCATGCATCCAGCCTGGGCTGGTGATCTGTTTCACCATAGATAATATACATGTTTTGATGCTGTTCTCTCTGAACATCCCACCCTCACCTTCTCCCACAGAGTCCAAAAGTCTGTTCTGTACATCTGTGTCTCTTTTTCTGTTTTGCATATAGGGTTATCATTACCATCTTTCTAAATTCCATATATATGCGTTAGTATACTGTATTGGTCTTTATCTTTCTGGCTTACTTCACTCTATATAATGGGCTCCAGTTTCATCCATTTCATTAGAACTGATTCAAATGAGTTCTTTTTAATGGCTGAGTAATATTCCATGGTGTATATGTACCACAGCTTCCTTATCCATTCATCTGCTGATGGGCATCTAGGTTGCTTCCATGTCCTGGCTATTATAAACAGTGCTGTGATGAACATTGGGGTGCACGTGTCTCTTTCAGATCTGGTTTCCTCGGTATGTATGCCCAGAAGTGGGATTGCTGGGTCATATGGCAGTTCTATTTCCAGTTTTTTAAGAAATCTCCACACTGTTTTCCATAGTGGCTGTACTAGTTTGCATTCCCACCAACAGTGTAAGAGGGTTCCCTTTTCTCCACACCCTCTCCAGCATTTATTGCTTGTAGGCTTTTGGATAGCAGCCATCCTGACTGGCGTGTAATGGTACCTCATTGTGGTTTTGATTTGCATTTCTCTGATGATGAGTGATGTTGAGCATCTTTTCATGTGTTTGTTAGCCATCTGTATGTCTTCTTTGGAGAAATGTCTGTTTAGTTCTTTGACCCATTTATTGATTGGGTCATTTATTTTTCTGGGATTGAGCTGCAGGTGTTGCTTGTATATTTTTGAGATTAATCCTTTGTCTGTTGCTTCATTTGCTAGCTATTATTTTTTTCCAATCTGAGGGCTGTCTTTTCACCTTACTTATAGTTTCCTTTGTTGTGCAAAAGCTTTTAAGTTTCATTAGGTCCCATTTGTTTATTTTTGCTTTTATTTCCAATATTCTGGGAGGTGGGTCATAGAGGATCTTGCTGTGATTTATGTCGGAGAGTGTTTTGCTATGTTCTCCTCTAGGAGTTTTACACATTTTAAAAGATGTACAGAACCTGGATTTCGCTGTGTGGGAATCAAGTCCCACTATCTAATTTCATAAGGATCCTCCCTGATAGCCAGATTCTTGGGTCCCTCCCTTCTCCTTCTTTCATATATCCATCCTACTGGATTCTAAAGAAATGGTAAAGGAAGATGTCCCTGACCATTCCCTTCCAATCTGGAAATTATAACCTTCTTTTGTACCATCCTGATGACCCTCTGTGCATCCTTCTATGAGGACGTGTATCCAAGTTGTCTATTTGCACTTACATTTCAGTCTGCTCCCACTAATAATGAAATAATAGCTCTTTTATGGGAACATAAAAATGTGCCATGTACTAAATGCTTCATGTTATCCTCAGTTAATCTTTACAACAATCCTGTCGAGGTAAGTGAGCCAGTTTGTAGATGGGGAAACTGAGGCTTAGTGATGATTTAAATGCCTTGCTAACAGGTTCACTTATTAACAGATACAGGAAAATTAGAATTTGATCTTGGGTGGTTCTGTCTGATTCATCAGCATGTCTGCCAATGTCAGCAAGGAGCTCTCTAGGAAACAAAACAAAGTCCTCATTTGTAGAGTCTGACAGTTTCTCTGGTGTAAATATTCGCATCATAATGGATTTCAAGCCATCAATCAGCTCTTGCAAGTCAGTAGAAGCTGGCTCCACCATACCACTGATCTAACAAGAAATCACAAACTCTTTAGTTTTTTAAAAAGTTATATACATTTATTTTTCTTGAAATAGCATTTTTCATTTTAAAAAACTGTGTCTTCAATTCCAGATTCCTTAGCTTAGAGCAGCAGATCTGGAAGTGAAGTACCCAGAGAAGGAACAGAGCACCATTAACATCACAGAATCACAGAGGAGAGTGTTGACATTTTGGAATTGCAAATTCTCCCTGCCCCCCACTCCGGCCTCCCTACACCCCGCCCCACAGCCCAGAGTTCCATCATCAGGAAGTCTGAGGTGGAGTCTAGAGTCTAGCAATCTGTTTTAACCAGCCCACCAGGTGATTCTGATGCGTGCTTACGCTTTTGGCAGAGTACCAGCTCTACACTGGCATGTTTAAGTATGTGTTGAGTTGAACTGAGTGGATAACTGTTCAAAGAACATCAGCTCTAGAGCCAAGCTTAACCCTGAGGAGTTCTACCTTCAGGGAAGAAGAAGTTAGTAAGGACCATTGGGCGGAGTTGATGTTTTCTTTAAAGCCTTCTGGCGATCCTCTCCTTCATATTTCAGCCCTACCTGCATTTTCAGCTTCCTGGGAAACTGAATTAGAAAGCATTTTTGTTGA
Source organism: Muntiacus reevesi (assembly GCF_963930625.1). Taxonomy (NCBI): domain Eukaryota; kingdom Metazoa; phylum Chordata; class Mammalia; order Artiodactyla; family Cervidae; genus Muntiacus; species Muntiacus reevesi. Next base: position 202,208,375 of record NC_089250.1, read on the forward strand.
GTATTTGCAACACAAGCAGTTCCTTCAAATCACTGAAGATTTTGAGTTTCTGTGTTCTATCCTATGACATCTTTGTCTAACCCACGATCACAGGTATCTTTTCCTCTCTTGTTATAGACATTTTAGTTTTATCTTTTAAATTTTGGTTCATGATCCATTTTATTTTTCTGAATAGTGTTAGATAAGGATGCATGTTCATTGTCCTCCACACTGATAACCAGTTGTGGCTGCCTTAACATGAGATGGGAAAGGTTGTATTTGGAGCAGGATTTGGGGATGTCAAGAGTTTAGTATTGGACGTGGTGAGTTTGAGATGTCTCTTGGACATCTTAACAGAAATACTGACTAAGAGCCTGCTTTATGAGTCTATAGATTAGGAGTGAATTCTGGGTTGAAGATACAAAACTGAGAGTCACCAGAAATAGTCATGAAATTAAATGAAACCAAGGGTTTGTGTGCAAATTAGAGAAGAGGTCTGAGGACTGGGTTCTTGATACTTCAAGGTTAAGAGGTTAAGGAAAGATGAGCATCTACAGAATAAACTGAAAAGGAGAACCAATGAGATGGGAGGAAACTCCAGAAAAGTTAAGTGAAGATAGAACATCTGGTGAATGGAATGAATGATGATGGGAAGTGCTCCTGAGAGTTCAGGTCTAATGAGACCAATCATTTATACCAGGATTTGGTAACTTAGAGGTCACTACCGATTTAAAAAAAAAAAAAAAAGCAGTTTTTATGGAGCACATTTAAGAGAGAAAGAGAAGAGAAGAATTAGAGATAGAAAATGCAGAATACTATACATTTTACTGCCTCGGAGACAAAAGAAATAGGACAGAAGCTAGCGGTAGAAGGGGCATCAAAACTTTCATTTTTCTAATGGGAGAAATCACAACATACTCAGCTGTAAACACCATTTCCCTCCCCCTTTCACTGAATGGTGTGTTTTATACCATTTCCTATGGCAGTCCTTTTCACTTTCAACATTTTTGGCTCCTGAATCTCTCTCTGTCTTGAACTCTGAAAACATCTGGCTGAAAGCTCCTTTTTCTCTCCCGAGCCATTAAGTTGCAATAAGACCAGAAGCAGAATGTAAAGCCTGGACTAGTGAGCATTGCTTTGTTGCCTTCTTACAAGTGACTGTATTTGATTTATTTTGACCCATTAGTACCAGTTTTCAGAATATCATCCTTTAGGACCTCTATGACCTCCTTGACCACCCCATCACCCCCACTAGCCTAACTCAGGTCCTTGGTTTCCCTGTTTCCTAGAACTGCATACTTACTCATCAGGACACTACTGCCAGTTTGTTATTGCTTGCACATGTGCTAAGTCGTTTCAGTCGAGTCTGACTGTTTGTGACCCCATGGACTTTGGCCCGCCAGGCTCCTCTGTCCATGGGCTTCTCCAGGCGAGAATACTGGAGTGTGTTGCCACGCCCTCCTCCAAGGGATCTTCCCAACCCAGGGATGGAAACCATGTCTCCTATGTCTCCTGCATTGGCAGGTGAATTCTTCACCACTAGCACCACCTGGGAAGCTCCCCATATTACTAAATATTCAATATGACTGAATATTACATTTCAGTAACATGATGACTTAATTAAGTTCTAAATGAAAGCTTCATGTCAATATACTTCCTTCTCCAATCCCAGTTCCCTGGAACTCATTCAATCATCTTTTTCTATATGCTTACTGTGTGCTGGACTCATTGGGTAACTGAGACAATTAAGATATAATATTAATACGTGCCAATGAGGAACTCATATTTGATAAAAAGAGTTAAATATAAAAACATAATTATAAACAACGTGTTGTTGTATTTGGGGATCCCAGAGATACCCAGGAATGACTATCTGGGCACATGAGAGAAGCAATTTAATTTATCGTATCAGAACAATCTATGAATATGGATTTTTAAAAGTGTAAAAGAAGAGAACAGACCATAAAAAAGCAACAGTCATTTGCTAAATGGTTTCCCCCATTTTTTGTCTCCACTTTTAACCAGTATCATTCTTAGCTCTCTAGGTGGTAACCTCTATATTTTAAGGTAATATTCTTATTGTATTGCTTTTTATTTATCAACTTTATACTTTTTTTTGACCTCGCATTGTGTAGATGGTGAGTTGACTTTCTTGTGCTACCTAACATAAACTTTCTTCCCTCTTTTCTTTCTCCTAATATAGGTATATCACTTGTCATTCAGTCACTCAGTCATGTCCGACTCTTTGCGACCCCATGGACTGAAGCATGCCAGGCTTCCCTGTCCTTCACTATACCCCAGAGTTCTTGGTAATTCTACTAGTGCCTCCTGTCTGCTCAAACAGGTTATTTGAAACATCTCTTCTAGTTTGATGAACCACGGAGTGATTGTTGGGCTTCCCAGGTGGCTCAGTGGTAAAGTATACACCTGCCAATGCAGGAGATGCAGGAGACATGGGTTTGATCCCTGGGTTGGAAAGATCCTCTGGAGCAGGAAATGACAACCCAATCCAGTATTCTTGCCTGGGTAATCCCATGGGCAGAGGAGCCTGGTGGGCTACAGTCCATGGAATCGCAAAGAGTCAGACACAACTGAGCAAATGAGTACATGCAAAGAGATTGTTAATTGTTTGGGCTAGAATTTGAAACCAGAGTAGGGGTTTTCCGGGAGGACTGGGATGAGTAGAGTGACCATGGTGATGGACATTCCAGAGGATGAAAAGTCAAGTAAAATGATGTACAGAAGGAGAGGAGTATTTCACATCTACAGTACATATGCCACCCATGCTATATAGAACCCAAAGTCTAATTGTGAGTTTCCTGGTGAGTTATCCACTATGTGTGGACAGAGTAGGACCAGGAAATTAAAAAGGACTTGATTAGAACAAGCCAACCCTGGACTTGTCCCCCATCTCTGTCACCTATACAGTCTCATTAGTAAAAGTAAGAAGCCCAAAGTATTTTGCATTGAAAACTATTTTCTCAGGGAGACGTGAAATATTTTAAAATGTCATAGCCTTTTTAGCTACTTTTATATTTTGGAAACCAAATAGAAAGAGGTATTTTTCAATTAAGTCCTGTCTGGTGTAAATTTGTAAATGTAAAGGCTGCACGGAAAAATTATATTTTGCCAATCTTTGGTCTGAGAATTTGATTAAAGAGCATCATATTGCTAAACTCTAAACTTTCCTCTTGTATAAGTTGCTACATATCAGATTAAATTTTAACCAACCTTTCAGAGCATTTACTTAGAACTTGTCAGTATGCTGGGAATTCATACAAACTCTAGTGCAGTAAAGACTTAATAAAACCCTGTGGTGGCTCAGATGGTAACGAATCTGCCTGCAATACAGGAGACCTAGGTTCGATCCCTGGGTTGGAAAGAGCCCTTGGAGAAGGGAATGGCTACCCATTCCAATATTCTTGCCTGGAGAATTCCATGGACAGAGAAGCCCTGGGGTTGCCATTGGACCATTGGAGACCATTAAGCGAATAATGCTTTCACTTTTTTTCACAAGGTAAGCATACAGTTGTTCCTCTGTGTCCATGAGGAATTGGTTCCAGGACCCTCGCAGATACCAAAATCTGGAGATTCTCAAGTCTCTTACATAAAAAGGTAGACTACAGTCAGCCCTCTTTATCCACCAGTTCTGATCCAAGGATGGTTGAATCTATGGAAGTGGAATCTGTGAATACAGAGGGCTGACTATAATTATCATTCAGTGTAATAGATGCAGAGAGTGAAATTCAAAGAGCTTAAGCAACTTGCTTAATGTCATTTATATAATAGCAACAACCATTTATGTTTTTAACCCTTACTGTGTGCCTTGAGCTTTGCCAGTAGATTCACCAGTAGTATCTCTTTTTTGGAAAAAATTACGTATTCACTTACTTTTGCTGTGCTGGGTCTTCGTTGCTGTGTGAGGACTTTCTCTAGATACAGCGAGTGGGTGCTACTCTCTAGTTGCAGGCTTCTCATTGGGGTGGCTTCTCGTATTGCAAAGCTTGATCTCTAGGGTCTTGGGACTCAGTAGTCGCAGTTCCGGGGCTCTAGAGCATGGCCTCAGTAACATCAAAGCGCGTGGAATCTTCCCGTACTGGGGATCTAACTCATGTCCTCTGCATTGGCAGATGGATTCTCAACAGCTGGACCACCAGGGAAGTTCTCACTGATATTGTCTCTTTATCCTTACAGCATTCCTGATAGATAGACTTTATTTGCCCATTTTGTAAATGAAGAAATTGAGATTCACTGACTTGGAGCCTTATAAATTTTCCACACTTCTTGGATAGTTAAGCTAAGATTCTCATTTTAACCCAGCCTAAAATCTTAACCAGCAGGCATGGAATCTATAAGACAAATCCACTTTCTTCATCACTAGTCCAGCTGCCCTCCCTTGGTACCACCCTGATTTCTAGGACAAAAGATTCTTAGTGATTGCATCCTCCCTCCCTGCTGAAAGACATGTAATTATGCCTTCCAAAGTTGGAAAGAATGAATTGCGACAACTGAATTCTTTCTGAGTATGCTTGTTAACATCTCTTAACTGATGACAACCTCAATGGAAAAATCTGCATTTAAAATCATTACAGTGCTCAGGAATCTCAGAAAATGCTAGAAGAAAAAGAAGGTTAGAAATCCAGCTACATGCTGGGCTCTAAGAGTCCCTGAAAATGTCTGCCCAAGCATATTTTGTAGAATACCAGAAATATAGATTCTTAAAATCAGAAGAGCCTCAGAGGTCATCTGCTCTACTCCATTCTTTTCCCACGGAGTGTTTTCTCTCAGTGACATCGCCGGCAAGAGGTCAAAAGAAACTGCTTGAATATATTCCCAAGTTCCTTGTTGCGCAGAGTAGAATCCTGACACTATAATTGCTGCTCATGTGTCCATATTATTGTCTTCTGAACTCAAAAAGAAATTTGCTTATTTCACATTTTTATTTAGTCAACTCTGGTTGTTGTACTCTTACTATATATCTGACAGATGTATGGGAAGGAAAGCTATGTAGATAGCTGGACAAGCACGCAACACAGCCCTACTGCAGAAAGAAGAGTTCGTATTGCTTAAAGAAATGGGGGAAAAGCCCAGCATGACTGGGTAAGAGATTATCTTAGAGAGAAGTTTAGAATTGGCTAAGCTGGGACATCTTTTGCCTTATAAGTGATAAGCTGCTCAGAAAGATAAGGACATATTGAAAGGTCAAGGAACAAATCTAAGGTGCCACCTCCTACATCTGTTGTTTTATTTCTGTTTTGTAGGTGGGTTCATTTAGGAAATCAGTCCTGAATATTCACTGGAAGGACTAGTGCTGAACCTGAAACTCCAATACTTTGGCTACCTGATATAAAGAATTGACTCACTGGAAAAGACCCTGATACTGGGAAAGATTGAAGGCAGGAGGAGAAAGGGATGACAGAGGATGAGATGATTGGATGGCATCACTGACTCAATGGACATGAGTTTGAACAAGCTCCAGGAGTTGGTGATGGACAGGGAGGCCTGGTGTGCTGCAGTCCATGGAGTCACAAAGAGTGGGGTACGACAGAGCGACTGAACTGAACTGACTGATAGAAGTGATATCATACAACATTTATTTTTCTCTGTCTGGCTTACTTCACTTAGTATGATAATCTCTAGGTCCATCCATGTTGGTGCAAATGGCATTATTTCATTCATCTTTATGGCTGAGAAATATTCCATTATATATATGTACCACATCTTGTTTATCCATTTCATCTGTCAATGGACATTTAGGTCGCTTCTATGTCTTAGCTATTTCAAGTGATGCTGTTATGAACATTGGGATTCATGTATCTTTTCAAATTAGAGCTTTTTCCACGTATAAGCCCAGGAATGTTACCAAAGGGGAGAGAAGGAGGGATCAATTAGGAATTTAGGATTAACATACACACATATGTTAACATATACTATAACATATATTCTTTATAAGTGTATACTATATATAAAGTAAATAACCAACAAGGACCTAATATATAGCACAAGGAACTGTACTAAATATTTTGTAATAACCTATAAAGGAAAAGAATCTGAAAAAGAATATACATATATGTTATATATAACTGAATACTGTGCTGTATACCTAAAACTAAGACAACACTGTAAATCAACTATATTTCAGTAAAATAAATGAATGAATAGATAAATAAGTAAATAAATAAATGGCTACCCTTGGTCAAATAAGGGACAATTTGATCATCAAAATAAATCTTTATAGAATAGATCCTAATCCATCCAGGGAAATACAAATCAGTAAGTCAACTCTGTCATAAGCTGATGAATAAATATCTACATAAACACTAGATGAAAGGACAGCTCCTCCTTACAGAAAAGTACAAATGATAAATATAGAAGGGATGGTCGATTTGGAAGATTACCAATGAATTATAAAATTTGTGGGTAAAAGTTTCTGAGACATGAGATATTTATATACTTTCTCACAAGATGCTTATTAATTAAAAAAAAGGGGAAAACAGAAACTTTACAGATAAACTTAGTGATACCGTTTTAACAAGTTGACCCAAGTTAGAATTGTAGATTATGGGCAACCTGAAATCATGGGCCTCCTGATGAGATGATGTGCTGAGAGAAACACAATAACACTTCGTGGAATTTTGACAAAACTCTTAACCCAGATCCAGTCATGAGGAACAGGGGGAAAACTCAAAATCAGAGACATTCTACAAAATAGAATGGCCTGCACGCTTCAAAAATGTCAAGATCAAAACACACAAAGGCATGGAACTGTTCTTGATTAAAGGAGATGAAAAAAAGACCTGACAACTGAATCCCATGCATGACTCTAGATTAGATCCTAGATTAAAAATTAGCTTAATTGGGTATATTGGCAGAATTGACAAGTTTGGAATATGGTTGAGGATTAGATAATACTGTTGGATCAGTGATAATGTTTTTTAATGTTATTTCGTTTTTAATTGAAGGATAATTGCTTTGCAGAATTGTGTTGGTTTCTGCCAAACATCAACATGTTTTTGATTTTGCTAACTGGCCATGTGAGAGAATGTTTTCATTCTTGAGAGATCCTGGAAAAGCACATCATTTCTCAGAACAGAAATAGTTCTATAGATATTTACTTATCTAACACCTGTCTAGATTGCTAGCTATCTTCTACCTATCTAGAGAAAATGTAATTCAAATAGGAAAAAATGGAAATAATTGATCAATCTGAGTGAGAACATGGGAGTTCATGCAACTTTTCTGGAAATCTGAAATTCTACTAAAATATATAAAATCAAAAGTAGCTGGAGAGGTAAGGCAGAGTTAAAGGCAGAGATCATGCAGGCCCTTGTTAATCATCTTACAGATCTAAGTAAGAACATTCAGAAAATCTTGAAATATGTTAATTTCAAGTCCATTAAGGGAAGATGCAAGAGGCCCTCCATCTGGGTAGGAGGTGATCCTGTCTGCCCATGGCAGGGGCATGGAAATGGTGATGAGCAGGGGGATTTAGGAGACTTCAGTAGAGACAGAAGAGGCTGGACGCTATGACTAACTCAGTGTGGGAAAAAGGCAGGGGAGGGAGTGTGCCTTGAACAAGCGAGTGGATGGCTTCTCTCACTGAGTTGAAATAACAGGGCTGGCAGACTCCTCTGGACGTGTGACAGTTTGGCTCTGCCTTTCACAAAGAGGGGTAACTAGACCTGGGTGTACTTCTCCATGCTGTGTGCCAAAGTCTGACTCTTAGAGCCTGAGCATCTTTATTTTTCCCTTTTAGGGAGCTCATTTTCTTGTTTATCCAGCTATCTTTTGAGTCCTCTTCATGAGTCTAAACCCTCTCCCTCAAACCACAGAAATCCCTAATCTACCCTGTTTCTCTACTACCACTATTGTGAAAAAAAAAAAAAAAAATCTATCTTCTCTCTTCCAAACGTTCTAATTTCTTTATGCTAAATTTATCTCTCCCCCTTCACATCCATCTTCACACTGGAAGGTAACAAGAAAAATAGGCAAATCTGATTATGTTTCCTTACCTTGACAGACTCCTAATTCCTGATGGAATTGGATCCAGACTTCTTATCTTGGAGTAAAAGACTTCAGCCAGAAAGTCCCCCTACTTTCCAATTATTTCCTCCTCCTTCTGTTCACTAAATCAGTAAGGCACACTACCTAAGAATACCCTAACATATAACCACTGGACCCTTTTTTCAAGTGTCATTTTTTAATCTGAGAATGGGCTTCATTATTTAGAAAATGTAATGACAATATGTCCATGTTCGTAAGATTGTGATGAGGATTAATTGAGGTGGTGTTGGCATAGCACTTAGCACATTGCTTGTTTCCGTTCAGTCCCTAAGTCCTGTCCAACTCTTTGTGACCCGATGGACACACTAGACTCCCCTGTCCTCCACTATCTCCCAGAGTTTGCTCAAATCATGCCCATTGAGTCGGTGATGCTACCCAACCATCTCACCCTCAGCCGCCCCCTTCTCCATTTGTCTTCAATCTTTCCCAGCAACAGGGATTTTTCCAATGAGTCAGCTCTTCAGCTCAGGTTGCCAAAGTATTGGAACGTCAACATCAGTCCTTGCAATGAATATTCGGGGTTCATTTCTTTTAGGATTGATTGGTTTGATCTCCTTGCTGTCCAAGGGAGAGAGTCTTCTTGGACTCAAAAGTCTTCTCCAGACTCAAGAGTCTTCTCTAGCACCACAGTTTGAAAGGACTAATTCTTTGCACTCAGCCTTCTTTATGGTCCAGCTCTCACATCCAGTAGTATACATGACTATTGGAAAAACCGAAGTTTTGACTATACGGACCTTGTTGGCAAAATGATCTCTGGTTTTTAGTAGGCTATCTAGGTTTGTCATAGCTTTTCTTTCAAGGAGCAAGCCTCTTTTAATTTCATGGATGCAGTCACCATCTGCAGTGATTTTGGAGCCCAAGAAACAGGGAATTTCTTCATCAATAAGCAGCATTCTAGACTATCCAGAAGACAGAAGTATACCTTTAGATCAGACAAACATACTGGATGGTAGAACTAGTATTGATCATGCTGTGATTTCCTTATCTGACATGGAACCTTCTCTCATAGAATCTGTAGGAACTAAACTTGAGGTACTAATTGCTGACACTGTTTCCACTGACTTATCTCTATCTGAAAAAGATGCAGCGAAGACAGCCAGGGAGGAAACAGGAGATGGACTTATTCTGGAAGTTCTGGAAGTTTACAGAGATACAAGGGAGGAGTCTGAGGCTGAACTGACAATAATTAACTTACCTAACGTTGCATTTGATTGGACACTTTCTTCTGTAATAGCCTGTTTCTCAGTGTTTCCATTGTTTTCCATCTATTTGCCATGAAGTGTTGGGACCGGATGTCATGATCTTAATTTTTGAATGTTGAGATTTAAGCCTGCCTTTTCACTCTCTTCTCTCACTTTCATCGAGAGGCTCTTTAGTTTCTCTTTGCTTTCTGCCTTTAGGCTGGGGTCATCTGCGTATCTGAGGTTTTTGATATTTCTCTCAGCAATCTTGATTCCAGCTTGTGATTCATCCAACTCAGCATTTTACATAATGTAGTCTGCATATAAGTTAAATAAACAGGGTGACAGCCTTGACGTACTCCTTCCCCAGTTTGGAATCAGTCTGTTTTTCCATGTCAGGCTCTAACTGTAGCTTCTTGACCTGCATACAGAGTTTCTCAGGAGGCAGGTAAGGTGGTCTGGTATTCCCATCTCTTGATGATTTTTCTGCAGTGTGTTGTGATCCCCACAGTCATAGGCTTTTGAGTCATCCATGAAGCAGAAGTAGATGTTTTTCTGGAATTCTCTTGCCTTTTTCTATGATCCAGTGGATGTTGGTCATTTGATCACTGGTCCCTCTGCCTTTTCTAAACCAGCTTGAGTATCTGGAAGTTTTTAGTTCATGAACTGTTGAAGTGCCTAGCTTGAAGGACTTTGAGCATGACCTTGCTAGCATGTGAAATTAGTGCAATATTGCAGTAGTTTGAACATTATTTTGCATTACCCTTCTTTGGGTTTGGAATGAAAACTAAACTTTTCCAGCCTTGTGGCCACTGCTGAGTTTTCTAGATTTGCTGGCATATTGAGTGCAACACTTTCACAGCATCATCTTTTAGGATTTGAAATAGCTCAGCTGGAATTCCATCACCTCCACTAGCTTTGTTTATAGTAATGCTTCCTAAGTCCAACTTGCATTTACACTCCAGAATGTCTGGCTTTAGGTGAGTGACCATACTATCATGGTTAAAGAAGAAGTGAAGTCGTTCCATCGTGTCTGACTCTTTGTGACCCCATGGACTGTAGCCTACCAGGCTTCTCCATCCATGGGATTTTCCAGGCAAGAATACTGGAGTGGGTTGCCATTTCCTTCTCCAGGAGATCTTCCCGACCCAGGGATTGAACCTAGGTCTCCCGCATTGCAGGCAGGTGCTTTACCATCTGAGCCACCAGGGAAGCCCACGATCATGGTTATCAGGGTCATTAAGACCTTTTTTGTACAGTTCTTCTTTGTAGTCTTTCCACCTCTTCTTAATCTCTTTTGCTTCTGTTAGGTCCTTGCTGTTTCTGTCCTTTATTGTGCCCATCTTTGCATGAAATGTTCACTTGGTATCCTTAATTTTCTTGAAGAGATCTCTCATATTTCCCATTCCATTGCTTTCCTCTACTTCTTTGCCCTATTCACTTAAGAAGTCTTTCTCATTGCTCCTTGCTATTCTTTGGAACTCTGCATTCATCAGTTCAGTTCAGTCACTCAGTCGTGTCCCACTCTTTGTGACCCCATGGACTGCAGCATGCCAGGCTTCCCTATCCATCACCAACTCCTGGAGCCTAGTCAAACTCATGTCCCTCACGTTGGTGATGCCATCCAACCATCTCATAATCTGCTGTCTCCTTCTCCTCCTTCCTTCAATATTTCCCAGCTTCAGGTCTTTTCCAATGAGTCAGTTCTTTGCATCAGGTGGCCAAAGTATTGGAGTTTCCACTTCAACATTACTCCTTCCAATGAATATTCAGGACTGATTTCCTTTAGGATTGGATCCTAAAGATTGGTCGGATCTCCTTACAGTTCTAGTGACTCTCAAGAGTCTTCTCCACCACCACAGTTCAAAAGCATCAATTCTTTGGCTTTTTTAACATGCTGTCTAGGTTGGTCACAGCTTTTCTTCAAGGAGTAAGAGTATTTTAATTTCATGCCTGCAGTCACCATCTACAATGATTTTGGAGCTTGCATTCATATGGCCTAGCAATCTCACTACTGGGCATATATCCTGAGAAAATCATAACTCAAAATGACACATGTACTCCAGTGTTCACTGCAGCACTCTTTACAATAGCCAGGACTGAGAAACAACTTAAATGTCCCAATGACAAATGAGTGAATCTAGACAATGTGATACGTATATATACACAATGAAATATTACTCAGCCATGAAAAAGAATGAACTTGGGTAATTTGTAGTGATGTAGGTGGATGTAGAGTCTGTCATACAGAGTGAAGTAAGTCAGAAACAGAGGATGTGCTTTTTATTAGCTCTAAATTTTCCCTCTACATCTTCACTCAATTGCTTACTTATTCATCAAATATTTATTGAAAATGTACAAAAGACACTTTATTTCTTGTCAGCTATATGTAGTTAGCAAGTTACACATAATCATGTCCCTATGGAATGTATAATCTGGAAGGATAGATGGAAAATTTAAAAGACTTTGTTGTGCTATGTGATAAAGATGGTGCTCGGATAAATAAACTACCAGTTTCCCTGATGATGGCTCAGATGGCAAGGAATCTGCCTGCAATGCAAGAGACCTGTGTTTGATCCCTGGGTCAGGAAGATCCCCCAGAGAAGGAAATGGCAATCCACTCCAATATTCTTGCCTGGAGAATCCCATGGACAGGCTACAGTCCATGGGGTTGCAAAAAGTCAGACACAACTGAGTGATTAACAGTTTCACTTTCTTTCAGGATAAATAGTTATACTATGGATGAACATATGAAATATAATCTCCTTTTGAGAGGTAGGCTGGGAGAGAAAAGGCCATTTGAGTGAGGAGAGCTGGTTTGGTAAAGTCACACAGAGGAAGATTGTTCCCTTATTCTTTGCACAAGGAGAACCAGGCTTGGGATCAGGAGACAATATGGCAGCTTGAAGAAAGTAAAAGGATTTTGGTGTGATTGGGGGCAGTGAAAGTGACAGGACAGCAGGAAGAAGAAGCAAAGAGAAGTTGGATCAAGGGTCGTGTTTGTCATATTAAAATTCTGAAATATGCAGGACTCACTTATTAGCAGTCTAATTCCTCACTAGCCTTCTGAATGTTCTCATACCCAAGGCATCAGAGCTGTAAGCCTGTCCCATACAAAAACCCAGCATATTTCACACCCTCTTATTTCCTCCCAAATGTCTCTGGCAGTTGCCATGTCTGGGTTCCGTCCAGCTCTCCTGGAAGAAGACAGAAACACACACATGTCTTCCAGCTCAGGCTCAGAACACGCCGTCTTCCTTTCAGAGAGCAGGGCTGCTTGAGACATTTCATTTTACAGTTCGTGGTTTGGGAAGGAAAATGTCACCCCAGGAGTGAGTGGGAAATGATCCACTTCTGGAGAGATGGAAATGTCAAGACAGATGGGTCAGGCCCCAAACTGAATTCCTGGACAATTCACCCAGAGAACCATCAAATCCAGCACCTTGTTCTCCCCAGCCTGTGCATGGTGGTGCAGATTTTCAAGCTGGCAAACGCTTACTGCTGGGATCTTTTTTACCTCCAAGCCGTTTCTCATGCTGCTTCCTCTGCCTGGCCCTTCTCCCTCACTCTCACTGGAAGCCTCTTTCATATCCTTCAGTTTAAATGTCATCTCCCTGAAATCCTTCCCTGAACCCAAGTTTGGCTCAGATGACCCTGCTCTGTGCTTCTGGAACATATTCTATATAACTTTATCAAAATACTCATCATCCTATTTTATAATTACTATTCTATTTGTTTATGTTCTTCTCCTATCAAACCTGGATATTCATGAGAGCTGGGTAAATATATATCTTATTTCCTATTTTTCTCTCTCAGCACCTAGAATGGTGCTTGGTAAGTTTCTTGATGAAGGAATAGAGGTATAAATAAGTCCTACAGTCTCCCCTGGTTAAGCTTGTTCACCCAGGATTGCTTTCATTTTTGAAGATTTCAATGCCTCAAATAATTATATGTCAGGACTAGAGGCATCTTATAATAAGAATGTCAGTGATTACCAAGTCTGGTTGGGAAGATGCTTGCTTTTTGAGGAAGAACCAATCTATATCTGTATATAAGGAAGAACAGAGGATAAAACGCAGTCTAAATAGGCATAGGCTACACTGTCTTTTTAAAAAAAATTATTTATCTGGCTGTGTTGGGTCTTGGCTGAAGCACACAGAATCTTCATTGCCTTATGGGGCGAGGGGAGAGCTTTCAGTGTGGTGCATGGACTCTCTAGTTGTGGCCTGTGGGCTTTGTTACTAGCTGCCACGTGGGATATTAGTTCCCCGACCAGGGATCAAACCCACATCTTCTGCATTGCAAGGTGAATACTTTACCACTGGACCACCAGGGAAGTCCCTAGGCTACGCTTTCTTTAGTGGAAGAGAGAGGGGAAAATTAAGGGTAGTTTCATAGGCCTTCTATGTTATCTGCCATTTGAAGGATCCCTGCAGCCTGTATGCCATGCCAAAGGGGAACTAAGAGATGAGACATTCTGGTGTAGTCTGACCATCAGACCTTACTTTTTCATTGCAGCATCGCCGGACCAACAGCCAAACAGTTTCTGTTTGGTTACCTTTCCTGCTGGGGAGCTCTCTACCTGCCAAGGCTTATCACTTGTCACTTATCTCAGGGCTTTTCAGTCTCAGCACTGTTGATATTTTGGGTTGGATGACTCCGTTTTTAATGCTTCTTGCCTTTCCTTTGTGCTTAGAAAATTCATCTCTATATGTGCATGCAGGCTAAGTTACTTTAGTCATGTCCCACTCTGCGCAACCCTGTGGACTGGAGGCCCACCAGGCAAAAAATATGTGGGAAATTTTCCCAGAAAATCATTGTGACAAGGCAGTTATTCATATGGGAAGTGAGGAAATGGCATCTTCTGGACATCCCTAAATAGAGCCTGTGTGTGCTAAGTCACTTCAGTCGTGTCTGATTCTTTGTGACCCCATGGACTGTAGCCCACTAGGCTCCTCTGTCCATGGGATTCTCCAGGCAAGAATACTGAAGTGGGTGGCCATGCTCCCCTCAAGGAGATCTTCCTGACGTGGGGATCTAACTTGTGTCTCTTGTGTCTCCTGCAAGTGGCAGGCAGATTCTTTACCATTGTGTCACCTGGGAACCCCCAAACAATAATTAAGGAGGGGAAAAAGTAAGTTTTAGAATATACACACACACACATATATATACACACACACACACACATATATATATATATAAAACTTACTTTTATATACTCTACAGCTTATTATATATATACATATCTGTAATATATATATTCAACTTACATATATGTATTCAATTTACTTTTCCCTTCCTTATTCATTGCTTAATCTTTTATGAAATGAGGAAATTAACATTGATGCAACAAAATTGTTTAAGTACAAACCTTAGTCATCAGACTCCATCAATTATCCCCTAGATGTCTTCACAATAAGAAAATCCTGTATTGTACATTACATCCTGTCTGCTTTACCAAGAATCATTTCTCAGTTTTTCTTTACGTTTCATGTCATTGACATTTTTGAAGAGTACTAGTGGGTTGCTACCTAGAATGTCCTAGAACTTGGGTTTGTTTGCTGTTTCTTCATGGGAGAGTCAGGCACTGTACTTTTGGCAGAAATGCCATCCAGGGGCCATTGTGTTCTCTCCCATGCATTGTATTCAGAGACTCACGATGTCTACTCATCTCCCTACCGGTGATGCTAACTTTGATCATGTGGTGAAGCCTGGGTCTGCCAGGTTTGTTCAGTGTAAAGTTACTCTGTCTCCCTTTGCCATGATGATGACTATCTCATGGCGTGTTATTTTTAGTTAACATCTTATTACTCCTCTGAGCTGGATTACACTTTGTTGCAGGGGACTGTGCAAGGCATCACTGAATGTTAGCAGCATCCTTGGTCTCTGCTCTCTGAATGCCAGTGGCACCACCCCCTCCCTAGACTGTGATAACCAAAATTGTCTTTGGACATTGCTTCATGTCCTCCAGGGATGGGGAAATTGCTCTTCATTGAGAATCACTGACTCACAGTCATCTTATCAATAGAATATGGACATTATTACAGGGCTACATCTATTGATTTTGATCACTTAGGATCCATTTTTCTTTTAAGTAAAACAGAGCAAAACAAAAAACCCAAAATAAACAAAAAAAATCACTATTCTCATTTTCCCTTTGTAACTACTTTTCACTCATTCTCCCAGAATATTTGGTTTAGGTTGGTCGATTACACCAAAGAAAACTATCTTTGAGGCACTAGAAAGCAGAATTCCAAAATCTGCTGGGGGCTCAGAAAAAAAAAAAAAAAGATGGGTCTGGAGCTGCTGGCAGCCATCTCGTCAGCAGGAGGAAAAAGTTTGCCTGAAATAGGTCTAGTGCAGAGAAAAACAGTGCTGACACAGTTAGATTCCTGGAGACATTGTTTGAGCCTTTGGATGAAGCTTCACCCAAGGCTCAATCATTCCTGCACATTAAAAAAAATTTTTTTTTAATTTAAAATTTTTGGGGGGGGGGGCACATGCCCATACTATGTGGGATCTTAGTTCTCTGGCCAGGGATTGAACCTGCACTCCTTTCACTGGAAGCATGGAGTCATAACCACTGGATCACCAGGGAATTCCCTTATTCCTGCACATTTTAAGAACTGTCTTTTGGCTGTAGTCCATTTGGATTGGCTTTCCACCCCTTGCAACTGGAAAAATACCTGACTTTTTCCAGCTATATTTTTCAACTTCTAGTTCTTTTTCGGAGTCAAGAAAATGTGAATCTGGTCTCTTGCCAACGTTGCTGTTTTTGGAAAGTAAATTGAAACAGGTGAACTTTCCAGGTCTGAGTTCCCTGACCCCTGGGCTTCCAACCATGTGTCTCCATTTCCCAAGATTCTCCCAGAATGCTCTTTGTAAAGCATAGAGATTCTGCCTCTTTCTATTTAATAGCCTTTCGGGGGGCTGCCCTGGTGGTCCAGTGGTTAAGACTTTGCCTTCCGGGCTTCCCTGGTGGCTCAGTGGTAGAGAATCCACTGGCCAATGCAGGATACCTGGGTTTGGTCCCTGATCTGGAGCAACTAAGCCTGTGTACCACAACTACTGAGCCTGTGCTCTAGAGCCCGGGACCCCAACTATTGAAGCCCGAGTGGCCTAGAGCCCCTGCTCTGCAACAGGGGGAGCCTCTGCAGCGAAAAACTGGTGCATGGCAACTACAGAGTAGCCCCTTCTTGCCGCAACTAGAGAAAGGCCCTTGCATCATCGAAGACCCAGCACAGCCAAAAATAAATAAATAAAATTATTAAAACACACACACACACACACACACACACACACACACACACACACACACACACACACCTTTCTCTTCCAATGCAGGGGGTACAGGTTTGATACCTGGTTGGGAGCCAAGATCCCACATGCCTCATGGTCAAAATATCAAAGAAACAAAACAAAACATAAACAGAAGCAATATTGTAACAAATTCAATAAAGACTTTAAAAATGGTCCATATCAAGAAATCTTTTTTAAAAAATAGCCTTTGAGAGCTCCCATTATCTGGAAGATATGCACCCCTTCCCCCCTGCCTTACTCCACAGTGTGGCTCTCAGGACATTTACATTCTGACCCCAGGGGACACTGCAGTTTTTCAGGGTTGGCTGTGCTGCTTTTTCCTACAAGCTCCCAGAGCATCTCTGAGACTCTGGGGTCCAGCACAGGGCCAGGCACACGGAGGCCAGCAGTGAATGCGTGGACCAGAAGGACTGCGATGTTCTGTTCGCTGGAAGCAGTTGCATCTCCATGGGCAGGTGATCAGTATCATGTCTTTTGCTGAATGGATCCTCCTCAGTTAGATGCTAAACAGGAGCAGAGCTGGGGATTCCAGTGCCTGTCACCTGCACTGGATCCAGTTTCCGTCGGCTGAAAGAGACCCCTAATTGCCCTTGCTCCCCACCCCAGTAAAGACCATCTGATGTCCAGCCTAGGAAACAAACAACTAAAACCCCGAGTGGTGTTTTCCAGCTCCTGTCTCTGTCGAGTTCCAATAGCCCAGCTATTACCTCTGGGCCCCAAAACATCCTGTGAAAATCTCATTTACAGGACTTACCTCTCGACACTGTGCTTATTTGATTATTCTTCTGTCTCAGACATCAAATTTTGCACTTCCCAGTGGCAAAGTACGTATCTTATTTTCTGTTCAGTGCCTAGTTTAGCGTCTGGAACACAGCTCAATTATGCTCATTTGTGCTGTTTAAAAAAAATATATCTAAAAGACGAACAGAATGTAATTTGGAAATAATAAAGAATGCAGACTCTGGATACAAGCAGACTCAGATTCAAGTCCTGACTACCTTACTTACTGGCTGTGTCATTATAGATGAGTTTCTTAGCTTCTTAGATTTTATTTTTCTGTTTTTAAAATGCAATGTGTATCTTGAAGATCTGTTATGAGAATGAGGATGAGAATATATGTGTGTGTGTGTATTCAAAAGGCATGGGACTTTCCTAGAATTTGTGTTCCAATTGAGGGGTGCGAGTTCGATCCCCAGTCAGGGGGCTAAGATCCCACAGGCCAAAAAATCAAAACATAAAGCAGAAGCAATATTGTAACAAATTCAATAAAGACTTTAAAAATGATCCACATGAAAACAAAAAGGCATGTATATGCATTCCTTAGTTCTGGGCACAGAACAGACACTATCCAAACTAACATTTTTTTCTTAATCACTCTGTGCTAAGCATGGTATTGGCTGTTTTCATGTTTCTTATATAAATATTATCACCCCTAGGTCCCACTCACAGAGGTAAGTGATCCGATTCCCATTTTATAGAAGAAGATCTTTAGGGATTCTCAATTACAGGAAGGTGAAGCGGCCCCCATATTCACTCGTTCAGTAGGTGAAAAATTCAGGGCTTCAGTGTGGGATGTTAAGGTAAAGTTGAGGTCTCTCTCTGCTCAGCAGAATTCTCTAAAGTGTGCACTCACACTGCTGCAGGTGGATGAACTGACTTTATGGAGGTAATTTTTATTGTAATAATTATGCATTTATTTTAATGTGTCTTAGAAAAAATATGTAACCAGCCCATCCAACCAGCGGTTCATGAATCTTGGGTTTAGTGTAAGATTGAGAGACATAGAGAATTAAAAATGGATAAAAAAAAGTTACTCACTTTAGGACAAATGGAATAGATTATCATAATTAGGTTTAACAATCAAGGGTAAGACTCTACCGTGTATCAGTCCTGTGACTTGTGACAAGTGACTTAAACTCTCTGTGCCTCTAGTTTCTTCGTATTAGAAATAGGGGTGGGCAGTATTTATGGTATGGGATTGTAGTGAATTTGAAGTGAGTTAATACATGGTAAGCTTGATAAGCATTCAGTAAGTGGCATTTGTGTTCTATTAACATTTATATTACATAGTTAATTTGATTAATGTAATATTAGTATTATAGAACAGATACTGCATAGTTAATCTAAATCATGCTGGGACTATACAAGAAACAGCTGAAGCTAGAGAACTACTGGGTTATAGGCTTCCAGTATATTAACTGATAAAAAACAGTGGGAAAAGGGATAATCAAGAAAGTAGCTTACCTCAGGGCATACAAACAGTGGGTACCCCAATGTTGAAGAAAGTATGTTACCCCCTTAATAACCTAAGGAGTGCCCTCTGGCAGAGGAAGTATTGGCTTCATAAAAGAATGCCAATGAAGCACCTCCACAGGGCCCTGAAAAAAGTAAGTGAAAGTGTTAGTCATGAACATGTGGACTGTAGCCCTCCAGGCCCCTCCATCCACAGACTCCTCCAGGCAAGAATACACTGGAGTGGGTAGCCATTTCCTTCTCCAGGGGATCTTCCTGACCCAGGGACTGAACCCGGGTATCCTGCATTGCAGACAGATTCTTTACCATCTAAGTCACCAGAGAGGTGTCTGCAAAGTTGTCTGTGTGGAAGAAACCCGGCCGAGACTTTTTATAGCTTTTATTCTTTGTTTCCCATAGTAGAGCTTCTGCCTCAGACACGCGGCACTATTCTGGCTCTATCCTTGCCAGTTTAGTAAGTTACTCAACTTCTAATTATTTCGTCTCTAAATTTTTAAACTGGAATTAATAGTAATTGTACCTCCTTGACTGTGTCTAAAAAGAACTTAGCATTGAACCTAATATATGCCAGTAAGCTCTCAATCCATCTAATCTGTTATGGTTATCATGGGTTTTACGATCATTGTTGTCATTAGGACAGGAAACATAAACTGTAATGAACATAGGAAGCAATGGTTCTTTCTCAACAGAATAAAAAGATATCCAATTAGTCAGCTTTATGACTTACTTTTATGTATGTATTTATGTGTGTGTGTACACATATATACACACATGTACATAGACACACTGTTTATGGATACTAAAATATATTTTATATAATATGTTAAAAAACAATAGAAATTAATATTTTCCTTTAAGAAAGTAAAGTTAAAACTACATACATTATATTCAGTTGTATTCAGTTGCTCAGTCCTGTTGCCTCTTTACAACCCCATGGACTACAGCAATGCCAAACTTCCCTGTCTTTCACTATTTCCCACAGATGTCCATTGAGTCAATAATGCCATCCAACTATTTCATCCTCTGTTGTTCCCTTCTCCTCCTGACCTCAATCTTTCCCAGACTCAAGATCTTTTCAAGTGAGTCAGCTCTTCACATCAGGTGGCCAAAATATTGGAGCTTCAGCTTCAGCATGAGTCCTTCCAGTGAATCTTCAGGATTGATTTCCTTTAGGATTGACTGGTTTGATCTCCTTGCAGTCCAAGGGACTCTCAAGAGTCTTCTCCAGCACCACAGTTCAAAAGCATCAATTTTTCAGCACTCAGCCTTCCTTATGATCCAACAAACACATATACATGTATATACCTACATATATGTCCTCAAAAAAATTCTCTACTTGTAATCCAGGAAAAGAAAATATCTTCGTGTACAAAGATTTTTCTCTAGACTGTTATCTGTAATAGTCTTTCTTCTTCTGCTCCCTCCCCTTTTCCTTCCTCTCTCCTCCCTTTCCTTCCCCCTCCCCTCCCCTCCTCTCCTCTCTCTTCTTTTTTTTTTTTTGGTCATGAAATCCCTTAGACCAACTGATGTACTCCATACTCTGAACCACCGTGGAAAAGCCTTGAAAGAGAACATTGGATAAATCAGCTGATTTGCCTTGGGGTATACATACCTTCCCCGTGTGTTAAGAAGGGAGAGATTTTACCTATATTTTGAGGATTCCTGATGAGGACGTGATGTCTGTGTCTGGGAATGCCATGTCTTGGCAACTTACTTAGAAGTGAATTCTGAATTCCAAGAGCTAGTAGGAGACAGGGAATCTACGTCTTGTTCCTCAGTCTAACCAAACGTTTATATGACTTTGGTCATTATCTGCATATGGAAAATAGACCTTCAGTGTCAGGGTCCTGAGGCACATATTGTGAGTTAAGGTAAAGAAATGGTAAGTGGATTAGAAAGTCAGAGAAGGATGGAATGGAGATCAGTAAGCTGAAAGGAAAAGGGAGGTGATTTGGATGAACTACAAGGATGACTTATTAGTGAGGAGAAGGCTGAGTTGCTATAGTGGAGAAGGCTGAGTTGCTGCAGTGGAGAAACTCCAAGCTCAAGTGTCTTAAACAAAATGGAGTTTCATTTCTCTCTCATAGAACAGTCCAGGGGTACATGTGGCAGAAAGATTGAGCAGGTTGACGTGACATCCTCAACATGAAGCTTTCTCTTGTGGTTCAGATCAGCTTCCCCATTTTGCCCTCTCCCCATCTAAAAAGGAGGAGATCAGGGGAGCCAATTAGTCTAGCAGTGACCAGTTTATCAGCACACCACTACGCATAGCTGCAAGGGAGTCTGGAAAATATGTCCAGCAGAAATGGCATTGTAGAACAGATTGGAGAGTGGTGAACAACCAACAATCTGTTTCAAACAAAGCAATGAAGCAGCACCTACAACTGGAATTTTCTGAGGCTTGTGCTCTGATCTGTTTCAAGTGGCCAGAAATCAATCACTTGAACAACACTTAGAGCTGCTGATGATAGAAATGATGATCATCATCATTTATGTGATATTGACAGAAAGTGATATTTAAGCATTTCACCTCCTGATGTAATGAAAGATCCTACTGAGGAAACCTGAGTTCCAGTCCCATTTCTAGAATTTATGGCCTCCAAATTTGGACACAAGGGTAGTGAATATCTTGTTATTTTATTGAGCTGACTCTTACCTTCCTTTCTCCAGTAGCCTCAGTTTTTTCTTTGATAATGTTTCCTGCTTTATTTGTAGAACATGTTCCACAAATCTTCGGATCCAGGGTTGGGAATGTGGTTTAGGCCTGACTCATTAGAGCATTTCGCCAACAGTGATTGATTTAAGGATGGGCAAATGGCATCAGACTGGCAGGGCCATGAGACCTAATCCAAATAGTTTCGATGGAATTGTGAAAGAGATGCTCTTGTTATGCTAGGGTTACTAAAAAGATAAAACTCAAACTCTGAGACCTTAGTGATGGTCTTTGCCACTGTAGGAAAAGAACCGAGCTGAGAATGAAGCAGAGCTGAGAGATGAAGAGAGATCGCAAATGACCTTATTCAAAGCCCCTGGATCCAGCCATGCCTGAAACTGTTAATCCTGGAATTAGTTTTATGAAGAATAAATCTCTGTGTTGACTTTTGCCAGTATGAATTAAGAACTTCGAAAGAAAATAATCTTAATATATCACATTCCAAGACCTTTGCTTTTTCTCCCATATCCTGGCTCCCAGACCTGGCTTCCTAGAATATCTAGAGAGCTTCATAAAAAACACAGATTTTCTAAGCACTTTTAATTCCATCAGTGTAAGAGGCCTAACAATCTATTTTTTAAAAGATTCCCAGGACTTTTTTAACAGGCAGTTAAATTGGAGAATATAGTTGTTAGTATTATTATTAACACTAGCATAGTAATTAGTGTTATTCCATGCTGTTTATCCACTTGATTATTGTTGTGTGACTTTGGAAAATCACTGAACTCACTAGAGTCCCTTATATATTTATTAAAAAAATTTAAAATTGAGGTGTAGTCGATTTAAAATGTTGTGTTAATTTCTGCTGTACAGGAAAGTGATTCATTTATAGATACATAAACACTCTTTAATGTGTGTGTGTATATATATATATATATATTTTTTTTTTTTTTTTTAACTTACTGCAAAAAGATGCTTTTTAAGTGACTTTCTTGCCCTAAAATTTGCCATGATAACAGTCACTGGAATTGTCAGGTCTTCTTCTCTGTTCCATATTTGTGCCTGTGTATGTATCCACCCCCCACACACATATACATACACACACACACACACACACACACACACACACTCCAAGAAATGCACCTCTGAGGCCTTGGCCCACTTTCCATAACAGACTCACACTTCTCTAGCAAGCACTGACAGGCATGAGTTGAGAAAGATACAGGCCCTGTTTGAAGCACTGTGATAAGAGAAACTGGGAGACAGGCTGAGGAGAAGAAACAGAAATATTGATTTCAGGAGCTGACAGGTTTTTACTGAAGGATCCAATGGTAGGAGAGGGTGAGCCCAGATGGAAAAGTTTATACTTTACCTGTGCAAAATTCCACTGCAGCAGAATCTTGATTAAAAACATTTTCTTGTGTTCATCAGATCTCGGAATTCTAGCCTCCCCATCCCATTTCTGAAGATGGCAACCCTCGACATTCAAGGGGCCAGGGATGCCTTGAGATGCAGTGTTCTATTCTGTCTCTGCCTTTGTTGCCTGGGCTCCCAGTCCCCATTCTGAGTTTGGGGAATGAGTGCCCCTTTGCAAGACCCAGGTCAAGCAGACTTTGTCTGTGAAATGTGGTGTTCCAGGCAGCTCCTCCCTCCTCTGGGCTTCAAAGACATGGCCAAGGTCTAGCGACTCCTGTGCCATCATGATTTGTCCACATCTTCCCCACCAAGAGAGGGCAATCACTGTGTGCTTAGGATGAAGTCAGTGCTCAGTAATTTCTGACTGAATGAATTAACAGAAGAACTGAATATAGGTCAAGTAAACAGGAGAGAATCTTTATCACAGCCATGGGAATGTAGACTGAAGATTGTTGTTTAGTCGCTCAGTCATGTCTAACTCTGCTGTAGACTTTCTACAGCCATGGGCTGCAGCCTCTGTCCATGAGATTCCCCAGGCAAGAATACTGGAATGGGTTGCTATTTCTTTCTCCAGGGGATCTTCCCAACCCAGGGATCAAACCCATGTCTCCTGCTAGGCAGGCGGATTCTTCACCACCAAGCTGCCTTGGGAGCCCACAGACTGAATATATGTTGGTGGAAATCTGTTTAACCTGCATCACACATGCATCACCTTCTCAATGCATAATTTAATTTTGTGCATGGCCATTATTTTAAACAGCCAGTAGGACAATGATTCTCAATCTTGTGGCTGCCCGAGAATTATCTGGAGGCTGGCTAAGCACAGATTCCTGTAACCTACCTTTCCCACACAGAGATGCTAATTTGGTAGATCTAAAAGGGTATGAAATCTGTATTTCTAAACAAGCTCCCAGGTGATGCTGATGCTGCTGGTCTGGGGATGGCACTTTGAGAACCACTGTGCTGGAATAAATTGCTCTAGTTCAAGCTCTTTGAAATGGGTAGCCTTGCGGCCCCCATACCAAATATCTGTATAGCACTGCATCATTTGAATCCCCCTGCTGGCTTTTCCTTCACCTTGTTGCATTCTTACTCTATGACACTAGATTGTGTATTCTTTCCATCATGTTGTGATTCTTCCTGGTAGTGCGACCTTGCATTATGCATGAAAGCTGGGACCCTCGCTTGCAGTAGATGGGTAAAACTTAGCTAAGAGCAGAAACTAGGGCTGTCAATGCTGGAGTCAGGGAAACAAGATCAAGAACAGGACAATTAAGAAAAGGGTGTGGATTAAGTAGGGTTTCCTATGCTCTACGGTAAGTTCTCTTTAGCTGTCTATTTTTTTTTTCTGGGTTTGATCCCTGAGTTGGGAAGATCCCCTGGAGGAGGGCATGGCAGCCCACTCCAGAATTATTATTTTTTTTTCATTTGTTTTTATTAGTTGGAGGCTAATTACTTTACAGTATTGTAGTGGGTTTTGTCATATATTGACATGAATCAGCCATGGAGTTACATGTATTCCCCATCCTGATCCCCCCTCCCACCTCCCTCTCCATCCCATCCCTCTGGGTCTTCCCAGTGCACCAGGCCCGAGCACTTGTCTCATGCATCCAACCTGGGCTGGTGATCTGTTTCACTATAGATAATATACATGTTTTGATACTGTTCTCTCGAAACATCCCACCCTCGCCTTCTCCCACAGAGTTCAAAAGTCTGTTCTATATATCTGTGTCTGTTTTTCTGTTTTGCATATAGGGTTATCATTACTATCTTTCTAAATTCCATATATATGTGTTAGTATGCTGTAATGTTCTTTATCTTTCTGGCTTACTTCACTCTGTATAATGGGTTCCAGTTTCATCCATCTCATTAGAACTGATTCATATGAATTCTTTTTAATGGCTGAGTAATATTCCATGGTGTATATGTACCACAGCTCCCTTATCCATTCGTCTGCTGATGATATATGCATGTATATGCAGTATCAACAGTGTATTTGTGTAACTCTCAATCTCCCAGTTCCTCCCACCACCACCCTTTTGCCCCGGGTATCCATATGTTTGTTCTCTACATCTGTATCTCTATTTCTGCTTTGTGAATATGGTCGTCTGTACCATTTTTATAGACTTAATGCACTGTGTTGACCTGAACAGGAAGAAAGTCCAGAAGGGAGGGGATATATGAGGGGTGGCAGAGGGTGAGATGGTTGGATGGCATCACCAACTCAACGGATGTGAATTTGAGCAAACTCTGGGAGATGGTGAAGGGCAGGGAATCCTGGCATCCTACAGTTCATGGGGTCACGAGGAGTCGGACACAACTTACTGACTGAACATCAGCAACATGGCTGATTCATTCTGCTGTACAGTAGAAAATAGCACAATATTGTAAATCAACTCTTTCAATAAAAATTAACAAAAACTGTGTGGGAAGAAAGCTGAGAATTCAAAATTTTATGTGGGTTGTGTCACGAAAGACAAAACCTTTGGGGTGTTCCTTGGCCCAGGATTTCTTGCCCATGACTGCCTAGTAAGATTCCCAACTTTGATTACAAGTTGATACCCTGGCCCCACTTGAGACCAATGGCATCAGACTCACTGGGGCCGGAAGCGCAAATATTATTATGTTTTAAAGTTCCCCAGTGATTCCAGTAGGAAGCCGGCACTGGCGATCTCTGCTGAGATTCTTCTATTTCTCAAGCCCCCATCACCCCCCAAACTTTAATCTTTGACTTTGGACTTTGTTTAGCCACATGTCTTAGCTGTACCTCTTTCACCCTTGCCTTCTTCTCAGTTTGGGTCCCACCTGCCTGACAGCTCCCAGTCTCTTGCTTGGGTTGTCTTACTTCACATGTGGTTCTGGGTAGGTTCCAGAAACATGGAAGGAGCCTCCTACCAACACCAGCCACACCAGCCTCTCCTTTCTTCACACTCTACCCCGGTACCCTACTTTCTGTCCAAAATAAGACTTGTGCGTACATGGATGCTAAGTCACTTTAGTTGTGTCTGAATTTTTGTGACTCCATGGACTGTAGCCCACCAGGTTCCTCTGTCCATGGGATTCTCCAGGCAAGCATACTGGAGGGGGTTGCCATTTTCTTCTCCAGGGGATCTTCCTGCCCCTGGGATCGAACCTGTGTATCCTGCTTTGCAAGTGGATTCTTTACAGTCTGAGCCAGCAGGAAAGCCCAAATAACACTTAATGCACTCTAAGAGTATCTTATGTATCTATGTGTTTACTAGTGAGACATGGATCTCTCTTCACTAGACAGTATCACAAGGGCAGATCTTTTCTTTCCTCCACCCACTCTCAGTACCTGGGATGCCAGCACAGTGCCAGGCATGTAGGAGGTACAGAGTACCTCTATGTTGAAAGGATTTATTTAGTAATCCCAATGGTTATTTCCTTCACAATAGTCTGTGGGAAATGAAAACCTCAGTTTTTCCAGAGAAAATGAAAAATTGAAGATCCTACTAAAATCTCATCTCTTTTTTCTTCATATTCCCATGAAAAGGGATATAGTACAGACTTCTCTATGCTGGATGTTACAAAGGGTGGCTGATAGTGGACACCTTACCTTTACCCCCTGAAGTCTGGCTTCCAGAATGTTTTGTTTTGCAAGTGCTTCCTTCTCTTCCACAGAGCAAGTTTGGACATGAGTAGCAAGTTTTGAAAGGCTTCTTTTATTTAAGATCCACTTGACTCGCATGAAGAAATGAAAAGGATAAGAGGGAAGTCTATAAGAATGTGTATGTGTGTGTACACAAGTACATGCTAATGTACGTCTGTGCTAGATGTATTAAAAAGATTATTCATAAGAAAGAATGGTTTGGATAAATGAAAGAATTAATTATTTAAGTCCTGGTTCATTGTAAGAACTCAAATTATTACTGAATGTCAGCTGCCCAAAGATGCATGGGAGTGTTGAGCAGAAATGAATCCTATTGGCCAGACCATAAGAAACCCTCAGTTAACCCAGAGTCATAAACTAACTATGCTGTGGTTTTGACACTGAGTTCTTGCAATGACTTGTTACACAGTGAAAGCTAACTGATACATTATCTCAGACCTAGAATCCTTCATATGATGAATAACAGACCATGAGTATCGGTCGATTTGTGTTGGTTTTCTCTTCCTGCAAACACTATATCAAAAATTTAGTGGCTGAAAGCAACACATATTTCTCATCTTATAGCTCTGTGAGCTGGGCATGACTTAGCAGCACCCCTTGTTCATAAAGATGCTTATAATGCTGCAGTCTGGGTGTCAGCTGGGGCTGCAGTCAGCAAAGAACTGCCTCTGTTGGGTTATTGTAATTCCTTATGATCATGAGACTGGTTAGAAGCCAGTTATCTACTGGGGGTTGCCTTCAGTTTCTAGAGGCCACTTTCTGTTCCTGGCATGTGAACCTCTCAATATTGGTAATCCACCACATAACAATTTGTTATTCAAAGTCAACAGGGTATGAAAGAGAGAGAGACCTCCCGCAAGGTGAACTCTAAAATCTTAGTATATGATCACATACACACCATCACACACATTTCATCACCCTTGCCACATTCAGACGGTTCGAAGCAAGTCACAGTCTCACCTACACTCAAGGGGAAGAGATTATACAAAGATGTGAACATCAAGAGGCAAGAATCATTGAGAACTATTCCTTATCATGGTAACCTCAGCATACCTTCCTGCAAGGGACTTCTGCTTCATTTACTCTTCACTGGACAAATGTTTATTGAGTGTTTTCTACATGGCAGACGCTTGGGATACAGCAGTAAAGCAGGCTCTAGGGAGGGGGTCATGCTGACAATGACCAGCCGTGGATGTCACCTTGAGGACTTTGGCTTTTATTCTGAGAAGGAGGAGGTGTCATTGGAGCTTGGACCACAGCAACAAGAGGTTGTTACTGAACTCAGGTTTAGCTGCTCGCCACTCAAAAGCCAGTAACTCAAAAGGAAAGTGTCAGTAGAAAGGAAAGGCACTTTAATCAGAAAAGCCGGCCACCTGGGGAGGAGGTGGACTCATGTCTAGAGACCAACTCCCATGATTCTGCTCAGCCAGGACACTTTTAAAAGGAAAAAAGGGGGCAAGAAGCTCAGTGAGTCATTGAGGCAGGAGGCTGGGATCTGCATCAGTCTTCAGTGCTGCAGATTGGCTGACTCTCAATCTCTCTCTTCTGATCTTATCTTGCCTGTATGATCTGCCTGCAGGATTCCTTAGGGGGCTGTTGGGGGTAGAGAGGCAGTCATCCTTTAATTACTTAATCCTCATTCTTCTTTTTATCTAGGAAAAGAATCCACAGGTTAGACAAGGCTTGGTGTGCAATCAGGAGAGCATAGTCAGGAATTAGGTTAAACAGATGGTGCTAGTGGTAAAGAACCCACCTACCAGTGCAGGAGAAGTGGGTTCCATCCCAGGGTGGGAAAGATCTCCTGGAGGAGGGTATGGCAAACCATTTCAGTATTCTTGCCTGGAGAATTTCCTGGACAGAGGAGCCTGGTGGGCAACAGTCCACGGGGTCGCAAAGAGTTAGTCGGACAGGACTAAAGTGACTTAGCATGCAAGCATGCATGCTTAGTGATCTCATTCCTTTAATTAAGTTATTTTAAGGTTAGAGGTCCATCCTAATGGAGATCAGTCCTGAGGGTTCATTGGAAGGACTGATGTTGAAGCTGAAACTCCAATACTTTGGTCACCTAATGCAAAGAGCTGACTCATTGGTGAGGACCCTGATGCTGGAAGATTGAAGGTGGCAGGAGAAGAGGATGTCAGATAATGAGATGGTTGGATGGCATCACTGACTCAATGGGCATGAGTTTGGGTAAACTCCAAGAGTTGGTGATGGACAGGGTGGCCTGGTATGCTGCAGTCCCTGGGGTTGCAAAGAGTCAGATATGACTGAGTGACTGAGCTGAATTGAACTGAAGGTTAGAGGGGAATAAAATGGGCAAACAGGAAAGAGCTGCTTTCATGGTGGTAAAAGTGCACAGTCTGTTTTGGCTGAGATGGGTGTTTGTTGCAGTGCACAGGCGTTCCCTCGTTGTGGTGAACAGGGGCTATCTTCCTTGTGGCGCACAGACTTCTCAACACAGTGGCTTCCCTTGTTGTAGAGCACGGGTTCTAGAGCATGCGGGCTTCAGGAGCTCTAAAACATGAGCTTAGTTGCCCTGAGGCATGTAGGATCTTCCCTGACTAGGGATTGAACCTGTGTCCCCTGCATTGACAGGCAGATTCTTAACCACTCAACCACCAAGGAAGACCCTGCTCACAGTCTTCAATGTCAAGAGGATCTAGAATGGAACTGTATGGTCACTGCCCCTGGATAAGCTTTATTTTCTGGTCTGCAAAATGGGGATAACAATGCTGAAATGCCAGGCTTGTTTGGGAACCAAATAAAAAATTAAATTAAAAGTCTTGTTGGAAAGAAACTGCTGAAAAGTGAAAGTGTTAGTCATTCAGTCGTGTCTGATTTTTTGCAATCCCATGGACAGTAGCTCTTCTGTCTATGGGATTCTCCAGGCAAGAATACTGCAGTGGATAGCCATTCCCTTCTCCGGGGAATCTTCCTGACCCAGGGAACAAACCCAGGTCTCCCGCATGGCAGGGAGATGCTTTAACATCTTAGCCACTCAATAATTTGGCCTTGTTCTGACAGCCTGTCTCTGTTCTTCCATTTGACTATGATGATGAGAGCTTAGACTAATATAAGAAAAACCACAAACATGTTGGCAGTTTTTCCAGGCTGGGATGACCACTTCTCACCAGCCCCCCCCCCCCCCCCGCCACCACGTCTTCCCCAAGGGCACAGAATGCAAATCCAGTGGCAGCTTGATGGAGTTGCCACTCTACTCAGAGTAGTGGATTGCAACGTGTCAGAGAGGTCAAGCGGGGGCAAGAAAAATTACCTAAAATAAAATAGAAGAAAGTCCGTGTTTGTCATCTGCTTTGGCCAGTGCCACCAGCACGAGTGGAAGTGTCCCAGCAAATCCTTGTGTTCCAGACCAAAATGCTGAGTAAGGGATATCTCTGGACAGATGGGAATGACACTGAATTTACAATGAATTACTTGAGACCATACTTTTCTATGGCTCAGATTGTTACCAAGTCCAAGCTCACTCTGCTCGCTGCACCATAGCCCAGTGAATCTGAGACACAAGGTATTGTGGCAAGGAAGTGACTTCTGCAGACTTCTCAGCAGTCTGAGAAGATGGCAGGCTAGTGCCTCAAAATAACCATCATATTGGGGCCTGGATGTCAGCTTCTTTTATAGATCAGAGAGAAAGAAGCAATGAGGACTAAAGTCAAAAGGCAGAATAGAGAGGGACATGCAGTGGGGAAGAAAAATGAACGGGTCTTCAGGCTTGCAAAACATCTCCAAGGGAATGTCCAGCCTTCACAAGAGGTGTGTTCATCTCTTCTGTTCACAGGTGGGCAGGGACAAACTATCTCTCCACCAGCTGAACAAAGGCACTTTACTTTACAGTCAAGCAGGGGGCAGGGTCCTTCAGGCAAGCCACTAACGATGATTATAATAATAAAAGCAATGAAAAACAAGTCAAAGAAACAGTTTCCAATATGGAGTCAGAATTGGCTTTCTCTCTGCAACAAGATGATAAAGAATTCACCTGCAATGTGGGAGACCTGGGTTCGATCCCTGGGTTGGGAAGATCCCCTGGAGATGGCAATGGCAACCCACTCCAGTATTCTTGCCTGGAGAATTCCATGGACAGAGGAGATTGGCAGGCTACAGTCCATGGGCTCGAAGAGTCTGACATGACTGAGTGACTAACACTTTCACTTTTATGCTTTTCTACAAGCACCTGGTCCTTGACCGGTTATCTGACTTTTAAAAAGGCATAGGATACAGGAAAAAAAAAAATTAAACCCTATTATCTATAAGAAGCATTTATGGAGCATATTCTTGGGTTTGCTACTGTTCTAGCAACCTTATGGTAGGAAAATAAAGATATGGAAAGAACCGGTCTAATCACTGCCATCATTGAGATTGCAAGAGAAAGGATAAAGGCTGCCACATCAACTGCTTGAGGGCAATACTTACAATGTAGATGGCTAATAAATTAAACTGCCAGATTCCTGAGCTGTTGACAGAGCCCAAATTCGATTATCAGGTAGGAAGGGGTTAATTGGAAAATATTTTAGCTGTCACCTATAGGCTGCCAGTGACTGTCAAATTTGTAATTTCATTTCCTTTAATGATGTTGATTAGGTTGATTCGGTTCACTATAGTCAAAAAGAAAGGAAACTTGTAGAGAGAGGGAATTAAGTCTAAGGATACAAGGAAAGCATGAGCAACAACATGCCCTGGGTTTGCTATTCTGTGATTACAAGTGAGAGCACATTAACATCAGTGTCTACAGAGAACAGACGTGTGGTTGCCAGGGGGCAGGGAGGGAGGGAGGGCTGGACTGAGAGTCTGGGACTAGCAGATGCAAACCATTATGTACAGAATGGATAAACAAGATCCTATTGTCTAACACAAGAGACCATATTCAAAATGCTGGGATAAAAAATAATGGAAAAGAATACTAAAGAGAATATATATAAGGAAATGGCAATCCACTGTAGTATTCTTGCCTGGAAAATCTCATGGACAGAGGAGCCTGATGGGCTACAGTCCATGGGGTCACAAAGAGTCAGACACGACTTAGCAACTAAAAAACAACATACATGTATAAACTGAATCACTCTGCTGTATGGCAGAAACTAACACAACATTGTATGCCAACTCAGTTCAGTTCAGTTTAATCGCTCAGTTGTGTCTCTTTGCGACCCCATGAACCACAGCACGCCAGGCCTCCCTGTCCATCACCAACTCCCGGAGTCTACCAAAACCCATGTCCATTGAGTCGGTGATGCCATCCAATCATCTCATCCTCTGTCGTCCCCTTCTCCTCCTGTCCTCAATCTTTCCCAGCATCAGGGTCTTTTCAAATGAGTCAACTTTTCGCATGAGGTGGCCAAAGTATTGGAGTTTCAGCTTCAGTATCAGTCCTTCCAATGAACACCCAGGACTGATCTCCTTTAGGATGGACTGATTGAACCTCCTTGCAGTCCAAGGGACTCTCAAGAGTCTTCTCGAACACCACAGTTCAGAAGCATCAGTTCTTTGGCGCTCAACTTTATCTACAGTCCAACTTTCACATCCATACGTGAGTACTGGAGAAACCATAGCCTTGACTAGATGGACCTTTGTTGACAAAATAATGTCTCTGCTTTTTAATATGCTGTCTAGGTTGGTCATCATTTTTCTTCCAAGGAGTAAGCATCTTTTAATTTCATGGCTGCAATAACATCTACAGTGATTTTGGAGCCCCCCAAAATAAAGTCTGCCACTGTTTCCCCATCTATTTGCCATGAAGTGATGGGACCAGATGCCATGATCTTAGTTTTCTAAATGTTGAGCTTTAAGCCAACTTTTTCACTCTCCTCTTTCACTTTCATTAAGAGGCTCTTTAGTTTGTCTTCACTTTCTGCCATGAAGGTGGTGTCATCTGCATATCTGAGGTTATTGATATTTCTCCTGGCAATCTGAATTCCAGCTTGTGCTTCTTCCAGCCCAGCATTTCTCATGATGTACTCTGCATATAAGTTAAATAAGCAGGGTGACAATATACAGCCTTGACGTACTCCTTTTCTTATTGGAACCAGTCTGTTGTTCCATGTCCAGTTCTAACTGTTGCCTCCTGATCTTCATACAGGTTTCTCAAGAGGCAGGTCAGGTGGTCTGCTATTCCCATCTCCTTCAGAATTTTCCACAGTTTATTGTGATCCATACAGTCAAAGGCTTTGTCATAGTCAATAAAGCAGAAATAGATGTTTTTCTGGGACTCTCTTGCTTTTTTGATGATCCAGCAGATGTTGGCAATTTGATCTCTGGTTCCTCTACTTTTTCTAAAGCCAGCTTGAATATCTGGAAATTCGCAGTTCACGTATTACTGAAGCCTGGCTTGGAGAATTTTGAGCATTACTTTACTAGCGGGTGAAATGTGTGTAATTGTGTGGTCATTTGAGCATTCTTTGGCATTGCCTTTCTTTGTGATTGGAATGAAAACTGACCTTTTCTAGTCCTGGGGCCACTGCTGAGTTTTCCAAATTTGCTGACATATTGAGTGCAGCACTTTCACAGCATCATCTTTTAGGATCTGAAATAGCTCAACTGGAATTCCATCACCTCCATTAGTTTTGTTCATAGTGATGCTTCGTAAGGCCCACTTGACTTCGAATTCCAGGATGTCTGGCTCTAGATGAGTAGGTCAACTAGACTTTGATTAAAAAAATAATAATAACAAAAGCAACAACACCAACAAAATCCCACCATTGTCTAAATCTTTCTGACTCTAAACCCTATCTAATATTTGGAAATTACTTTTTCCCATGACCTCCCTAACTGCAGAATTCAGAGAATTCATAGGGGAAAGAGAGTAAGGGTATAAATAAAACCATGTGAAGTTTATAACTGTTGAAGCAAAGTGATTGGTACATGGAGTTTCACTATATTATCTTCTCTGCTTTTGTATGCATTTGACTTTCTTTGGATGGGAGCAGGAAAGTATAAGAGTATTGCTCCCTTTCCTATTCCTTTTGTTAGTTCCTATTATTCCTTTAAATCTCAGCTCCACTGTTACACTGTCAGAGTAGCTGCAATGGACATTTGTCATTCTTTGTTGGCATCTGTAGAAGCCAGATAATTCTGTTTCCAGGATTTCTTTGAGCCAGAAAAGAGACATCACTTCGCCAAACAAAAGTATGTGTCCCAGATTTCAAATTGAAAGAATCAGGACTCATGTAGATTCAAGTCTATGATCCACCTAATATCCTCTGATTACATTTCTTGTCTATTTAATTTGGTCAGAGATGAAAGTGAAAGTGAAAGTCGCTCAGCCATGTCTGACTCTTTGTGACCCCATGGACTATATAGACCATACAGGCCAGAATACTGGAGTGGATAGCCACTCCCTTCTCCAGTGGATCTTCCCAACCCGGGAATCGAACCAGGGTCTCCTGCACTGCAGGTGGATTCTTCACCAACTGAGTTATCAGGGAAACTTGTCATAAAAATTTTTACTTGGACAAAAAGCTTTCACTTATTCCTAGGTTAGATCACAGTACTGTTAGAGATTTCCATAAAGTCATTTGTTTATCTTGCACAGAATTGGACACTGGTTTACCTGCATACTTATTGAATTAGTATATGTGTCCTAATCATAAAGTAAGCTTCTTGGGTGCAGAGATATGTCTGCTTTGTTTCACCTTGTAAGTGAATGAGAACAAGAGGAGGGGGAGAAGCATGTTGTGTAGTGCTCATCCATAAAGAGTTATCATATCCTTTAAGGCACATGGAAGACCACGTCTGAATCCTGTTGTGGGGATGTGGGACCACATGACTAGTTATGTCAAGTGGCTTGAGAACAGAAATGTTGGCTGCATCTTTCAGTCAGAGTCATTAGTTGTCACTTCTGCACATTTCATTCTCTCTCTTTTACTGCCTAATGACCAATATGATAATGTGTTCCAAATGATGCCCTCCAGAGGGGCAGAGACTGTCAGCCTAAGTATCTGAGTGACTATATGGAACAAAGACTCAGAGCTTGCTGTATTAAACATGGAGTTTGAGCAAAAAATAGAAAAGCCCCTGTATATCAAGCCACTGAGATCTGGACATATAGTCACTTCAGCATAACCTATCCTATCCTGACATAGGCATGTAGAGGAGAAAGGAAAATAACAACATGATAGACCTGGAAGACATTATGCCATGTGAAATAAGTCAGTCACAGAGGGACAGACACTGCATGATTCTGTGTACCTAAGAGGTCCAAAACAATCTAACATACAAAAGTAACCAATGGAATGATGGTTACTGGGGGATGAGAGAGAGGGTATGAGAGGTGGTTGTTCAAAGGATATGAAGTTACGGTTAAACAGATGGGTGAGTTCCGAAGTCTGCTGTATGACATAGTACCCCTAGTAAATATGAGGGCTTCTCCGGTGGCTCAGGATAAAAAATCTGCCTGCAATGCAGGAGACAGGCAGGAGATGCAGGTTTGATTCCTGGGTTGGGAAGATCCCCTGGAGAAGGAAATGGCAATCCACTCCAGTATTCTTGCCTGGAAAATTGCATGGACAGAGGAGCCTGGATGGCTACAATCCATGAGCTTGCAAAGAGTCGGACACAACTACACACACATGCACATACATAGTTAATAATAATAGACTATTGTACATTTAAAATTTTCTTGAGGGTAGATCTCATTCTGAATGCTCTTACCACCAGAAACAGACAAACAACCAAAACAATCAAAAAAATAATAAAGGGAACTTTTGGCAGGGATGGCTATTTTTATTACTTTGATTGCAGTGGTGGTAATACAACTGTATACCTCTGTCTAAACTCTTCAAAAGGTACACATTAATTATGCACAGTTGTTTTTTTTTTTGTAGAGCAATGACAATTTTTCCAGTAAAGATGCAGGAAAAAAGAAGAAATAGAAAAAACATAAAAATAGAAAGTGAAAAGAAGGATTTGTGGACAAAAAGAAGAAACAGGACAAGAGAATATATTGCAGTAGACATATTCTAGGGTTTGTTGATGGATGTTTTGCTGGTTGAATCAACTCTGCCACTTACTAGCTGCATGATATTGGGTGTTGGTTAACCTTTCTGAATCTCAGTTCCTTCAGCTGAAAGGGGGGGGGTGATACCAAATTTCTGGGGTTCACTGCATAGATTAAACTTAAATGAACTTATTCATGTGTAAGCACCTAACCTGGTGAGATGTCAGGGCTCCATGATTGTTGATCATGCAAGTGGGCAGAGAGAAGTCACAGGCAGTGCCAGAGAGGAGCACAGCTGGGAGAAGCCATGTCGTTAGAGGAGGTGTGATTGCTAGGCAGGTCCATGCTCGGAATCTCCCAAGCCTATCATTGTACACTGTAATTTAGTAAATCATTTTGAGCAGTAGGGTGTTTGCTTATTCAATCAAGAGGTGGATTTATGCCTAATTCCAGCGGCTCCTCTGCAAAGTGCTATGAGCTTAGGAGGCTCCCCAACTCAGAAGCCAGATTGCTGCATGGTGATTTATGTGATCCGGGAGGCTGGCCCCACAGACAGGAGCATACAGCATAAATCTGAGGCTTGCAGGGAGCCCTGATTCAGCCTGGCACACCTTGGCACAGCACCAGCCCTGAGCCCCTTCTCACTTTACTGTGGGTGTTACAAAGGATGAGATCAAGGTCCAAGCTCAGAGGATGCTGAGGTCTCATTCATTCAATCATTTATTCAACCAACAAGTACTGAGAACCTTCTTTGTGTCAGATTCTGTGCTTGGTACTTGGGACATAAGCAACTGAGCATTCATACAAGGTGTCTTGGGAGTGCAATATTGTGATTATAAGAAATACACATATTTGGTCATTCAGATGACCAACACGTGTGTCTCATATGTATTTGCTTTTCACCCACAGTTCCTGGCTTATAGTTCCCAAAACCCTTGGAATTTCCTGAGTGGTAAGAACAATGGGAGTATCTTTTGTTATAATATTTGGTCTCTTGTCCTCAGTTGCTGAAAACACTTTAGAGTCATAAAGGGGAAATGAATGTTCATAACAAGCCCCTTTCTACCACAACTGGGTTTATGTCATGAAGGTGAATTTTGGAAAGCACCTGAGGTTGGGGGCTAGTTGCCAGGGGAACCAACTGTGGATAGAGGGTTGGAAGTTTCCATCTACTCCCTGATTTCCAGGAAGGGAAAGGGGTAAAGTGTTGAACCAGTCATCAATGGTCAGTGAGTGAATCAATCATGTCTATATGATGAAGCCTCCATGGACACCCAAAAGGAGGGGTTCTGAGAGTTTCCATGTTGGGCAACCAGAACCCTTCCATTGCTGATCTCTCATTTGGCAGTAGCTTGAAGCAGGATTTTGGTTTCTTTCCAGAGACTGAAGTCAGACTGAGTGTACTGAACCCTAACCTCTAGACCACCAGGGTCAGTGACCAGTGACAAGGCCCCCCACCCAGCTTTTTGGCTTTGAAGAAAATGAATTTCCACAAAGAAATGGTGGACAAGTGAGGTGAACAAGTGAAGTGTTTATTAGAAGGAAAAAGAGTACATGTGGATAGACACATGAGCAGACTCAGAGAGGGAGGCGTGCTCCCATGGTAGTTTAAATCACTTATATGGGGCATTTCTTCCAGGTTTACTGTGACAAATCATCTTGTTTTGCCTGGCAAAGGAACCTCCCATGTGTGTATGAGTATCTCCTAGCCAAGATGGATTCTAGCAAAGAGGCCTATGGGTAGGTTGACATCACTCCTCTTTTGACCTCCAAGGAGACTTTCTACATATGTATAGTCAAGAAAGGCTTCTTGACCTTAAGAATGAGAAATATGTGGTTTCTGGGTTTTATCTTGTAGAAGACTCTTGACAGTCCCCTAGACGGCAAGGAGATCAAACCAGTCTATCCTAAAGGAAATCAACTCTGAATTCATTGGAAAGACTGATGCTGAAGCTGAAGTTCCATTACCTTGGCCACCTGATGTGAAGAGCTGACTCATTAGAAAAGACCCTAATGCTGGGAGGGATTGAAGGCAAGAGGAGAAGGGGGTGACAGAGGATGAGATGGATAGATGGTATCACTGACTCAATAGACATGAGTTTGAGCAAACTCAGGGAGATAGTGATGGACAGGGAAGCCTGGCATGCTGCGGTCCTTGGGGTCGCAAAGAGTCAGACATGACTTAGTGACTGAACAAAGACAACAACAACTTTTATCTGCACAGGCCTCAGCTCCTCTGTTGCTCCTGCTATTTTGAAGTGTCTGTCCACAGAGGATGGACTCTAGCTGCTCAGCCTGGGGCTCATATATCTCCTGCCTCATTGCCACTGTATCAAGCCCCCGAATCCACGAGGACAGAAGCTCCTTTGTCTAGAACCTCACCTTGTGTACCTCTTCTTCTGGCTGTTGATTTCTATCATTTAATATCCTTTGTAATAATTCAATAATCTAATCTAATAATCTAGTGAGAAATTGGGTTTCCTGAGTTCTGTGAGTCATTCTAGTAAATTAATGAAACTCAAGAAGGGGATCAATTACAGGTGACAAGCTGGGTTTTTGATTGGCATCTGAAGTTGAGGGTGGACTGGGGGATTGAATCCTTAACCTGTAGAGTCTGCTTCTGAAATTGTGTGTTACTCAGTAATGTCTGACTCTTTGAGACCCCATGGACTGTAGCTCACCAGGCTCCTCTTTCCATGGGATTCTCCAGGCAAGAATACTGGAGTGATAGCCACTCCCTTCTCCAGGAGATCTTCCTGACCCAGGGACCAAACCTGGGTCTCCTGCATTGCAGGCAGATTCTTTACTGTCTGGGCCACCAGGGAATCTGCTTCTATCTCTGGGAAAATAATGTCAGAATTGAGTTGAGTTGAACTCTTGGACACTCTGCTGGTTTCTGCTGGTATGAAGCCTGTGCACACACATGGGAATTGGGTCCAGGAACTAAATTCAAGGTGGGGAAGTGAAAGTGAAAGTTGCTCAGTTGCATCTGACTCTCTCTGACTCCATGGACAGTCCATGGAATTCTCCAGGCCAGAATGCTGGAGTGAGTAGGCATTCCCTTCTCCAGGGGATCTTCCCAACCCAGGGATTGAACATAGGTCTCCCACATTGCAGGCAGATTCTTTACCAGCTGGGCCACAAGGGAAGCCCAAGGTGGGGAAAGAGGAAGCGTCTAAGCTAGTCTTGATCATGAGTGTTAGCTTTTCAGAGGAGGGGCTTTTTAACCTTAACCATGAATGTGACTTTTAGGAAGAAGGATTATCTTTTTCAGAAATCAAAGAAATGGGAGAGAGAAATTGGAAAACTCAGGAGTGGTTAATCCTTTGGTATGGTGGGGAGCAGCATAGATTGGAGGGGGTGGGTGGTAAGAGAAGATGCTGGAGAGATGGGCAGGGGTCTGACTGTAGAGACCTTTTCCAGCCAGGATAAAGGGGTTTGGACTTCATCCAAAGGGAAATGGGAAGAGGGCACAACAAGCTCAAATTTTTCTCTCTACAAAGTTCCAGAGAATTTCTCTATGCAAAATTGACTGGAGGAGCCTGGAAGACCAGCTTGCATGCAGGAAACTCCAGGTGAGAGATGATGTGACCTGGATTAGCCAGTGACAAAGAGTTTACTGGTGTGACATAAAGCAGATAATAACTTACAGTGAGCTGGGCACTGTCCAAGTAAAACTTGGCTGATTTCACTTCTACAAGTCATTATAAGTGGC
The DNA here is from genome assembly GCF_963930625.1 of Muntiacus reevesi. Lineage (NCBI taxonomy): Eukaryota > Metazoa > Chordata > Mammalia > Artiodactyla > Cervidae > Muntiacus > Muntiacus reevesi. The sequence goes on from NC_089250.1 coordinate 202,247,531, forward strand.
ACTAGTAAGCTCTTAGTAGTACTAGTAAGTTCTCTTTGCATAAGAAAAGTGAGGCACAGAGAGGTTACGTAATCTCCTTAAAATCACACAGCTTTAAATGACAACCTGGTATTCAAACCCAGGCAGTTTAACTCCAAATCCATGCATTTAATTTATGCGCTCAGTTTAAATCTCCTTAAACCATGAGTTTTTCAGAAAGTCGGAGTCTAAGCTCTGTTATTATTCATAGAACCTGGCATGGAGGCTGGCACCTTATCATTTGTCAAATGAATGACTGAACTGATGAATAGAACTTGACCAGCCAGGCTTTGCCTCCCTGCCCTGCCTTCCTAGCTGTGACCACTCCAGCAAGTTCTTTTCTCCTGCCAAGTTCAGTTCAGTTCAGTCGCTCAGTCGTGTCCGACCCTTTGCTGCCCCATGGACTGAAGCACACCAGGCTTCCCTGTCCATCACCAACTCCTGGAGTTTGATCAAAAGCATGTCCATTGAGTCGGTGATGCCATCCGACCATCTCATCCTCTGTCATCCCCTTCTCCTACTGCCTTCAGTCTTTCCCAGCATCAGGGTCTTTTCCAATGAATCAGCTCTTCACATCTGGTGGCCAAAGTATTGGAGTTTCAGCATCAGTCCTTCCAATGAATATTCAGACTGATTTCCTTTAGGATGGACTGGTTGGACTTCTTGCAGTTCAAGAGTCTCTCAAGAGCCTTCTCCAACACCATAGTTCCAAAGCATCAATTCTTTGGCACTCAGCCTTCTTTATGGTCCAATTCTCACATCCATACATGACTACAGGAAAAATCATAGCTTTGACTAGATAGACCTTTGTTGGTAAAGTAATGTCTCTGCTTTTTAATATGCTGTCTGAGTTGGTCATAGCTTTTCTTCCAAGGAGCAAGCGTCTTTTAATTTCAAGGCTGCAGTCATCATCTGCAGTGATTTTGGAGCCTAAGAAAATAAAGCTCTTCCTAGGTTTAATTAGGGAATGAAGTGATGACCTCTGGGGCTTTCTTTGCCCATCCAGCCTGATAACGAATGTGAAACATCTCATAGATGACTTGCCACCCTGCCAGTGGGTATTACAATCGCTACTGCCCAGGCTAAGACTCCCATGTTGGAATTCTGGGGGGCATTTTTCTTTTTGTCCAGCAGCATGAGCCTCCTTTCCTTGGACATTGTCAGGGCAAATTAATTACTGCTATCTGGATCTGGGACTGTGGCCGCTCCTCTCTCCCTGATACCTGGGGCTCCTAGAAGCCCAAAAGAGGGGACAGCTCCTGGCAGCTCCTTCTTCCTAACTTACTTCTTCTTTAATCTGCATATTATCATCAGCACAAAGCCCTCAGAATAACATCTGACAAATGACGCCTATTAAAAAAAAAAAAAAAAAAACGCATGCACTTCTCTTTCACCGCCTTCTAATTTGGAATAGCATTATAACTATGCATCGCTAGACAAGCAATATTATGTTAAGAACATGATAAAATACCAGCAGCTCTGTAATGGCACCAAGCAAATGGTAATTTCTGCTTCAGAAATTGGTCATTTATTTTGCTGGTCTCTTCTTACGTTCAAATTAGATGAAGCTTAATATACTGTAAAATTGAATGTATTCTGTCCTTTTCAACAAATATGGCGTGTGTGAACATGATTTATGGCTCATGGGAACCTCTAAAATGTTAAATAATCTCTTCTTTTGTGTGTTTCTTAAGTAAGTTATGGCCTGAGAGTTTAAACGCAGGCAAAGCAAAACTTTATTAAGCTCCAGGCCCTCGTTCTGTCATCAGGCCACGGTTAGAAAGGGGACTCCAGCCCTGCACACTTTACGTTGGGCTATAAGAACAGCCACATTAATTGCTACATTAATTTTCTTCTATTAGCTGTAATTGGGAGGAAAGCAAGTCTTCCCCAGTGAGTGTGATAATTTGCGACTTAGTTTTTAATAAAGCTGTGTTAAGACCATGGGTGTTTAGCACAGGTCACTTCTTTCAATGGATGTTTAGCATCCCGTTGCTTGCCAACTGTGAGAATAGCAGCTTGCAATGTGCGTACGGGGGCAGGAGGTTGAGGAAGATGGGGGAGAGCTAAAAGCTCCCCAGAGATGAGGGGTAAGGGGGCTTGCTCCCTCCTGGAAAATGCTTGACTTTTGCTTTCCTCTCCTGCCTTCCACCCTCCACAGCACTTCTCCAATCCCAAGGGAAAACTTGAGATGCCCAGATTATTGGGCAGAGCCTATGGCTAGATGTGCAAGATGGTTATTATGACAGAGACCCACTTTATGACTGCAGACAAGTCATCTGAACATTCAGAGCATTAGCTTTCTCGTCCATATGATGCGGAGATTATAACAAGAACTGATTTTTTTATAACATGTACCACCTGCCACGTGTTGTTCTAAATAATATTAATTATGTTGTCATGACAACACTAAGATGTTGGTATCTTATCCCCTTGTTACAGATGAGGAAACTGAGACATGGAGGCATTATTTGACTTCTTCCAGGTGACACAGATTGTAAATGAAAGAGGCGGGATTTAATCTCAGGTGTTCTGACACAAGCCTCCAAGTGCTTTAAACCTCGCTAAGGTTAAACTCTCCACACTTGCAAGAAAGATAAGATAGATGGTGGATGTAACCAGACTTGCCATGTGTTCATTGGGAAGTCTTTCATTCAAATATTCATTGGATACTTGCTGTATGCCAGATACAGCTTCATGGACTGGGAGGGGAGTGGAATATAGATGGATGAGAGGAAGGTCATAGTCTTTAACGCTCTTAAAATAGACCTAAAGCATTCTATGAGCATGAGTCTTCTCGCACTCACAAGCTAATTCCCGGTGACGATAGAACTTTCTGCCACTCAGATTTAGTGCGAAGTTCAGCTCCAGCAGTTGGAGAAGGGGAGGGAATTAATATCTGTCACAGCCCTGCCAGACATGTGCCAGTTTCTTTATTTATGTTATTTGGTTCATTCCCACAGCAGCCTAGCAAGGTATACTTCAACATCCGTATTTGACAGATAAAATAACCGGGGACTTGCCTGCAGTTTCAGGACTTAGCTATGATCCTACAACTTCCTAATTAGCCTCCCAGCTGCCACTGTTAGTCCAGCTTCAGCCCAAAGCAGACATAGCCTAGCAGATTTCATCAGGAGCTAAAGGTCATGGTTAGCCTGGGGGGAAAATGTTCCTGGGGAGGTTGGTTTTATGGAAGCCAGGGAAAATGTGGAAACCCAGGCAGGTGAGAGGTTGGGAGCGGAATAAACAAAACGGTGGTTGATAGAGGATTGTAGTCATTGCTGATGGAGAGTTCCATTGAGTCAGACCTGATTTGAATTCTGGCTCTCTCAGATCTAGCTGGGTGATCTTGGACATGTTTGGCAAGTTCTCAGTTTCCCCATTTCTAACAAGTGTATGCTAAGAATGTTGACCTCTTTCTGTTGTGACGAGAGTGTAATAGCATGCTGTTTGACATGAATGATCCTAGCCCAGTACCCTGCAGAGAGACAGTTTCTCACTAATGATTATCATGATTGTATTAGGAATTCTTGTTCAGGGGTCATTTTGAAGAAGAAAATTGCAATCAGGGCTCTCCTCAGTATAACTGGGCAATACTGACCCCCACAATATTTCATTAGCTTTCTGCAATTTATCAAATATTCAGCAAGCCCTAGCTGACCAGCAAACGAAGATACTACTTCCCTGATATACTGATTCTCTTGGTCTGGGCTGGGGCCCTGAACTTGTATCCTTATTTTTCGGGGATTGTATGATAGGGCAAATTTAAGAAACCCTGAACCCATGGTGGTTCTCAACAATGTGTATAAGAGTCACCTGGGGAAAATTTTATACTATAGATTACTAATCCTCTCACCTCCAAGAAATGAAAATTCAGGGTCTAGGACCCTAAAAACTGCTCTGTTTGGTTTATGTGGGTTTTCTAACCACAATCTCGGTTGTCATCACACTACCTTTGAATTGCATACATATGTGCATGTCATGTCTGACTCTGTGTGACACTATAGACTGTAGCCCGTCAGGCTCCTCTGTCCATGGACTTCTCCAGGCAAGATACTGGAGTGGATTACCTTTTCCTTCTCCAGGGGATCTTCCTGACCCAGGGATTGAATCCAAGTCTCCTGTGTCTCCTGCATTGGAGCTTTATCACTTTATCACTTTATCACTAGCACCACCTGGGAAACCCGCTTATATACGTAGTCATGTCTGAATCTTCAATATCTAGTATGGGATGCATAGTTCTCAACAAATAATGGTAGATCCATTCATCCATCCACTGACTTATTCATTCAACACATGTGGCTTAAATGCCCAAGATATTCCAAAAATAAATTTTGGTGCTAAATTATAGAACGAAAGGATTTCTAAAATCAAAGTTCTTCCTTTGTAATTTGTAAGATCTTCTTGTTACCATTTGGAGAAGGAACTAGCCTTATTCCTCATATAATAACACTTTAAAAGAAGAAAGTTGTTTTCTGATGAGTTTGGGCAAATTACTTAACTTCTCAAGACCTTGGCTTTTTGGTCAGGAAACATGATAATGCTTGGCATCCTGTTTTGAGGGTTAGCAATGACACTTGTAGAGCACTTGGTACACAGTAGGAGCTTCAAAATGGTAGATATGAATCATTATTAATGATAAATAGAAAATGCTGAAACAGATAAATAGAAATACAAGTGGGTTGTATCCAAAAGATGGTGCTAATTGGCCATGATTTTCTCTAATGTAATCTCCTGGGTGTATGGCCAGATAATAACTCTTAATACAATATTGCAGGATCCGGTAAGTTCATTTTATACCCGCTGTGATTTTTGATTTTGGAGTATCCTTCACCTTATTTGCTCATTTTCTTCCTAATATTAGGTTTCAGGGTTTCCATTTGGGTTCTCAAATTTTCCTCTCAATTACTTCCTCTCTTCTTCCCTTATTGCTCTTCTCTACTTCTTTGCTTAGCTTTTTCTCTCTTCATCTTCTACCTTTCCTATTCCTTATTACACCCTAGCAAATGTCTTTTTCTTTCTCTGATTCTTTGTCTTTTCTTTTTGGTCTCTGCCTTTCTTGCTCAGGGTTCCAAACAAGCTCTTTAATTCTTATGAAAAGAGTGTTTCCTATTACTGATTTTTAGAGAAAAGTTGAATGCTTCATATTTTCTGCAAACTTTAAAAAAAAAAAAAAGGAAAGGTATCCCTTTACAAATAAATCAAATCATTATTTTCTTTTTTATGTGTGTCCTCATGGGAAGGTAAATCATTCCCATGGATTGGCACTAACATCTATATATTTTCTACAGCGTGAGAGAGAACAGACGCCTTCCAGATGACTTGGTTCCGACACTTAACTCTTTCACTAAAACTAGCTTCAAGGGTTTGAGGATGTCATTTGACTTCTCTGGCTTCACTTTCACATTTATAAGTAAGTGGGTTGTACCAAACATCTCTAAGGCACTTCACAGTACTAAAATTTCTGTGAGTCCAATTTCTGATTCATTTCCCATCGAAATGCGATTAAGTGCCAAATTTCATTAGCCTGACAAGCCTCACTAGGCATATGCAGAAGGTATTCAATTGCAAATAGAGGACAATTGACATTATATTTTTCAATTTTCTCTGGGTCTAATGCACATTGTTAGACACTGCTTTTCTTTTACCTCTGAAATGTATTTCTACAAAGTCCCAAAGGTCATGAGCAGGGTTACTTGAGTCATGGGGAGTGTTCTCAGGATGCTCTTTACCTGTAGGCAGAGAATTTCTTTTTCTACTCCTTGAAAATAGTTGTGAATGACTTCTAATTTTCCAAACTTTCCTGGAGTCTAATTGAGAAAAGTATAATATATTTAAGGTGCACAGAACAATGATTTGATATAAATAAATAGGTAATGTACTGTGCTTAGTGGTTCAGTTGTGTCCGACTCTTTGCAACCCCATGGACTGCAACCCGCCAGGCTCCTCTGTCCATGAGAATTCTCCGGGCGAGAATACTGGAGTGGGTTGCCACGCCCTCCTCCAGGGGATCTTCCCGACCCAGGGATCGAATGAACCCAGGTCTCCTGGATTGTAGGCGGATGCTTTACCAACTGAGCGACCAGGAAAACCTATACATGTAATTGTGTATCACTCAATCCTTTAGTAGTTTTATTATTTGCTTTCTAGAATCAAGCAACTTTTTCATTCTTTGATTCTTAATAAGAGTTTCCTTTCATTGAATGTTTAGTAATGTTGAGAAAGTCCTACACTCATTGAAATACTTTAATCATTCACCATAATACTAAGAAGCAGATAGATAAAACATCTGGCCACCCAATGATAACTCTCATGCACCCTAATCGTCATGACTTTCTTCCCTGAATTTGTTCTTATTTGTCAATTATCAACTTGAAGGGTGACTCGGAATTGTCTTCAATTCTTTATCACACTACATCTCTGGTATCCATAATTCTACAGTGTTCTGGACATATTTCCATCTGTAAACATCTCTGCTTTTGGAGGCATGTCATATTCAAATTGTCTATTGAACTCCTCACTTCCTCCTAGCAACATTATTCTTAGAGTATCAGTTTCAGGTAACTCCACTAGGATCTAATTTTCTCAACTTAGAAATACCCTGAATCACTCTCTTTATTTCTCCTTCTTGTAGAAGTTGCCACATTCTATCATTTGACCTCAGAACTATTTCTGGATTCAGAACTACCTTCTCTGTCTCCTTTGCCATGGTTATAACTCATGACATAATGTCCGACTTAAATTTATGCAACTACCTTCTAACTCTTGTTCATGCTTTTACCCTTGCTAACCTCTTGGCTTCCTTGGTGGCTCAGATGGTACAGAATCTACCTGCAATGCAGGAGATCCGAGTTCAATCCTTGGGTTGGGATGATCCCTTAGAGAAGGGAATGGCTACCCACTCCAGTATTCTTGCCTGGAGAAATCCATGGACAGAGGAGCCTGGTGGGCTACCACCAGTGGGGTCACAAAGAGTTGAACATGACTGAATGACTAACACTTTCTCTTTCCCTTTTCACCTTCTTACATTCTCTATTATGGAGAAATAGTGTGTGTGTTCTGAGTCGTGTCTGACTCTTTGTGACCCCATGGATTGTAACCCGCCAGGCTCCTCTGTCCATGGCGTTGCCCAGGCAAGAATATTGAAATGGGTTACCATTTCCTCCTCCAGGGGATCTTCCTGACTCAGGGGTCAAACACACATCTCTAGCATCTCCTACATTGGCAGGTGGATCCTTACCACTGAGCCACCCGGGAAGCCTTTATGGAGAAATAGTATTTCCAATTTGAAAACTTCCAGTGGTTTCCTACGACTTTCATGATGAAGTCAACACTCCGAGATATGCACACAGAGCTCTTCATAATCTACTTCTTTTCTACTAACTTAGTTTTTAAACACAGTTAGGGAGTGACATTCTCTTTTTAATAGATGGCTAAGTGGAGAGAATGGAAGTTTATATCTATTGGTTGACATCTTCTCCATCATATGGGGAAAGTTTAACTAGCAAAAAAGCCAAAATAGATGTAAGCAGGGCTATAAGTAGGAGGAGGGGAAGGGAGAGAATGTGCATAATGGTGTCATAATGACGTGCAGAATAAATATGTAGATTCAGTCGTGGCTGGAGCTTCCTTGAACTTCTCAATTATGTAACAATAAGTTTTCTGGAGTGTGTGATCATGTAGGTGTTCATTATAACCAAAAGGGATCAAGCTAATTCAAATTATTTAAAATTTTTTTAAATTTTAATTGGAGGCTAATTACATCATAATATTGTGGTGGTTTTTGTGAATGATACATTCATGTGAATGATGCACCTCTTAATGTACTTAAAAAGAACTTGAGTTATCCCATAATGTCATCATTCAATAAAAATTTTTGAAGACCCCCTAAGTAAGACTATTCTTAATCTTCCTCTCATTAACACAGTGAATCCAGAAACTTCTGTTATATTAAGATATGTATGTTTCAGGGAATCCCAGTGGACCACAACTTTAATAACAGCTTCTGTTTATTGAACACTGACTATATATTAGATTTTTTGGACCAATTACATCTAATCACTGTCACATCTCACGTGATAGACAGTTAAACCTATTTTAAATCTTGAAAAATAAGAATTTAAGAAGTACCATCAGACTCATATACCTAATGGATGAGGCGATAGAATCAAACCCAGATTGTGTCTGCATTTCAAATAAATGGTTATTACATCATACCATACTATTAAAATTATAAAGTGAAACTGTGAAAGAATAAAATATATGGAAGTATATGAAAGAATAACATAAGACTGATTGATCTCCTACTATGCATTAGACACTGGTGTTTCCATAGACATTAACTTATCTTATTTCATCTTTTTAAAAAATCTTATAAAGTAGGCATTATCAACTGAAATGTACAAGTAATTGAACTGAGTAAGGACTAGGAAGTTCCAGAGTCAAAAAGTGGCTAATATTGGGATCCAAATTTATGAGTATATGAAATCAAAGTTTATGTTTTATTTTTTTGATTATTTGTGCTTCTGGGGAAGACTCTTGAGAGTTCCCCAGACTGCAAGGAGATCAAACCAGTCAATCCTAAAGGAAATCAATCTTGAATATTTATTGGAAGGACTGATGCTGAAGCTGAAGCTCCAACACCTTGGCCACCTGATGTGAGGAGTCAACTTATTGGAAAAGATCCTGATGGTGAAAAAGATTGAAGGCAAAAAGAGAAGGTGGTGGCAGAGGATGAGATGGTTAGATAACATCAACAACTCCATGAACATGTATTTGAGCAAACTCTGGGAGATAGTAGAGGACAGAAGAGCCTGGTGAGCTGCAGTACATGGGATTGCACAAAGTCAGACTTGCCTTAGCAACTGAACAGTAACAAAAACTGATTCCTTAAGAAAGGTAAAACCGAACTGGCTAAATACTCAGAGAAGTCTTGAAATGTATGCCACTGGATTAAAATAGTAAGTGTATTTGTCATATCAAGGGGAAAGGGAACTAAAATTATTACTGATTCATCTTTAAAAGAGCACTCCCCTCTTTTAAAGAAAGAGCACTCCCCTCTTTTAAAGACTTGAGGTCCCCATTTCTAAAATGTAGATAGAGAACTTAATGACCTGAAAGCTTCCTTCCAGTACTGAAATCTTGCAGTTCTATGATATGTCAATTGTCCCATCAAATAAACTGGATCACTTTGCATTAGGTTTGATAGAAAGTGAGAGAGATTGGGGGAAAAAAAAAAGTAGCTTAAAAAAATGGAAGTTTGGGAATTCTGTGGTGGTCCAGTGGCTAGGACTTGGCACTTTCACGGCAGGGGCCCAGGTTCAGTCCCTGGTTGTGGGAACTAAGATCCCACAAGCTGCTTGGTGCAGCCAGAAAGAAACAATTAAGTTTCTATCTCTCGTATAAAATCAAGAGGAAGGCCATTCAAGGCTAGTATGGTACTTCTGCCCCACAAAATCTTCAGGGACCCAAGTTTCTTCCTCTTGTATATCCATTGTGACCCAAGATGATGCCTAGATCTCCACGCAGCATATTTATGTTTCAAGCAGCGAATGGATAAATGAGGGTAAATTATCACTCTCTTTTAAGAAAGCTGCCACATGACACTGATATATCACATTCCATTAATTAGGACTTAGTCAAATGACCACGCCTAATTGGAAAGAAAGCTGGGAAATTTAGTTTCCTTCCTCCATGTGATTGGGTTTCCATTACCAGTGAGGCAGAGAAGAAAGAGTGGGGTCAACTATTGGCAGTTACCACAGACACTTGTTTGTATAGAACAGATCATTGAAACTAAGCAACATTTTTGCCAGAATGCAATAAAAATGTTAGATGATAGTGCAAAGGAAAGGGAAACTAAATTTCAGTTTTGTAAACAAATCCCATGAGAAATAAGTAATCCAAAAATTGTCAGTAACTAGTGATTCTTTAGTCTTTTCAAAGGAAGACAAACTGATTCACTTATCTTGGGCAAGCTCTTAATATTTCATTAAACCTCATAGTCCGTGTCCCTAAAACAAAGATAATAGCTACTTTCCCAGATTTTTGTGAGAATGAGGATGCAATTAGTGACTCCCTATGCAGGCAAATTTGTTGTTATAGATTTGGTTTTTAGAATAAATATTATGCAGTTTTACTTCATAAAGAAGTTTGCAAACCTAGAAAGAAATATTATAAAATAGGACCCTTTTGGTATGGCAATGGTATCAGGGTTCTCCAGAGAAACAGAACAAATGATAAATTAACTAATTAATTAATTATAGGAATTGGTTCATGTGCTCATGGAGTTGGAGAAGTCCCACAATCTGCCATTTGCAAGTTGGAGACCCAGGAAAGCTGGTGGTATAAGGTCTGGAAAGGAAGGGAGGAGGGGGCAGAGGCTAGAACCAGTATTGTAAGTCTCTATCTGAATCTGAAAGCCTAAGAAGCAAGAGCTTCACTGTCCCAGGGCAGAAGAGAAGATGGATGTCTCAGCTCAAGCAAATTCACCCTTCCTCCATGTTTTATTCTATTTGGATCCTCAGTGAACTGGGTGATGCCCACTCACATTGGGAGGGCCATCTGCTTTACTCAGTTCGACAATTCTAATGCTAATCTTTTCTGGAAGCACCCTCATGGACACATCCAGAAATAATGTTTTACCACCTATCAGGGCATCCCTTAGTCCAGTCAAGTTGGCACATAAAATTCATCATTATAGCAACTTAATTTAAATGGGCTCACGCTTTCTAAAAGGGAAGTTAATTGATTAGCTACCATAATGATTTCAGGAAAGGTTGGATTCAGTTGTTCAAGTGACAATATTAGAATTTTCTGTTTGTTCTCAACTTTGATTTAGTTCCTTCTCTACAGGTATAATTTTCATCCATGGTCTCCTTTTGTGGTGACAAAGATGAATCCAAGGGCCACTATTTTGCCATTTTATCCATTCTAGAAGAAAGGAACTGTCTCTCTTTCAACCCACCCTGGAAATGTCAGTGGGGATATTTGGGGCTTACAGTGATACATGAACCAACCACTGACTCGCCACTAGACAACAAGCTTACTGACAATGTCTGATTTATTAACATCTGATGGGTTTTGATTGAATTGCCTTCCATTTCAACATCAGATCCTATAACCAGAGAAGATGCTAGACAAATAGTGCAACAGGTTGGACATAAAAATGAGTTTCTAAACCCTTTTTTAAATTGAGGACTCGGGCTCTAGAGAAACTACACAGATAATCTATTTCTGACTCTGATTTTACGTATGAGCAGGACTAAAAGGTTAAGTGACTTGTCCAATGATATAGAGCTAGTTAGTGACAGATCCGGGGTGAAACCCATTTCTTTTGACTTCAGTTCAGTGACTTTCCCACTACATAACTCTGACTCATTTTAAAGGATAACTGATCACACTCTGATTTGTGATAAAGCTGACCAGTAGTTTCTTTTCCTTCTTTAAGCTATTGATACTGTTCTCTCGAGTAATTTTCATTGTTTCTGATTTGGTGCATCACTTAGACTGCCAAAACATGGGGTGGGAATCTAGTTTTATGAAAATCTGTAGTGTTTTACTGGAACACTTAGCAATAATATACTTGGGAATCTAATTTTTATTTCTTAGATCTGTAGCTTAAAAATTCCTCTAGAAAAATGTATTTGTTCAAATGAGCATAAATTAAAATATATTTTTCCTCTTGAGAGATGCAAATACACTGAAGAACCATTAGCAAATATAGTGAAGCAATATAACCTTCATAACCTCACTACCCAGGAATGATCACTATTAATACATTGGTGTATAACAATATTGTATAATGAATTATATTATAAATCCTGTTCTGTAACTTGCCTTTTCACTTAACAATATGTTGCAAACACTTTTCAAGCCAATAATTATAAAAATACACCACCAGTTTGAGTAGTTACAGAGCATTTCATTATTTGAATAAATCCTTATTTATTTAACTATTCTCACATTGTAATATTGCAAGAAAAGGGACACCTTCTAGGGCCAGGAAGTGGGCTCTGGACTAACGCTCAGAAATGAATTATCCAAGGAGACACACATACTGACAAAGCAAGAGACTTTATTGGAAAGGGAAGCCCCGGGGGAAGAAGTAACAGGGTAAGGGAACCCAGGAGAACTGCTCTGCCGTGTGGCTTGCGGTATCAGGGTTTATGGTAATGGGGTTAGTTTCTGGGTTTTCTCTGGCCAATCACCTTTCTTGGCTCATATTTTGTCTGCTTCAGGGTCCTTCCTGTTGGCACATGTATCTCTTAGCCTAAATGGATTCCAGTGTGAGGGCAGCTGGGAGGTTGCCCAGATGCATCGTTTCCTCCCTCCTCCTTTTGGCTTTTCCTGAAATTTTCAGGTTAGTTTTACAAGACTATGAACTGCTGTCTCCTTCCTCCTTTTTGCCCACATTTTCCTGGTTAGTTTTCAGAACACAGTGAACGTGTTCACAGTGTATATGCAAATTTACCTGCCCAGGGGGTTGAAGAACTCACTGCTGTGTTCTTTATCAGGACCTCCTACTCTGAAACAACCCAAGCAAGTATTTATCATTGTGCCCGGCCAAGGAGGACAGTCTTGGTCAGCATTCCCTAACATGAAGACATTTCCTCTTTTTTTTTCCCCCACTATTATGAACAATGCAGTGATATGTCTCCTGCAATGTATTTTTGGATATTTCAACCAAGATCCTTCAATTTTAAGGAACAGAAGTCAAGCATGGCTAGCCTGAAGGGATGAAGCATTTACTGGAATGATTTGTAACTTACAAATTGACAAACTTACAAATTTGTAAGTTACAAATTTGCATCACAAACTAGACATCAGAAAGGAGATATATCTGGGAAGCTCTGAAGATCAAAGTAGCAGGAAAGTCTGTTGAGGCCATGGCCATGGACATGAATCAACTTCAAATATTTTCTGACCTTGAATCACCTCCAGCAAAGTCCAGGGAAGAAGGTCTGTAAAGTTTAATTTGCTCCAAATCCACCATTTGGCCCAAAGAGCACCTGGCATCTTTATTTACAGTCCTACCAAAACCACAAAGAGACAGGATCATTTCCCAAAGAAAAATCCAAGGATTTCAATTAGAAATAAAGGAAGGGATGCTGGACAACTGAAAATGACTCCATAATACACCTGTCTGGACATTTCTTTGATTTAGTACCTAGAAATAAAAGTAATTAGGGGATATAGACCTATTTTTAAAATGTTCTAAATAATGCCAAAAAAAATTTGCCTGTTGAAAAACTAATAGAGAGAAAGTTATTACTCATAATAATAGATTTAATAATAAGTTGTTAGAAGAAATCCCAGAAGGCCTCTCTCAGTCAGCCTTTCCTATTTTTTTTGGGGGGGGGGCTTTCCTGTTACATCTAAGAATTACCATCAAAAACAGAGTGAACATGAGTGGAATCATACACCAAAATCCATCCCTCTTTGTTCTACACAATATATAGCTAGTGCTTAAAGTAAGAGGTCCAAAAGAGAGGAGGGTGAATGCATTTATTTCTTTGTAAAAATAAAGAGAGAAAGAGAGAGGAATAAATGGAAGCTTCTGAAATCAAATTCTTTTTTTTTAAAAAGTACTTATCTTTTTGGCTGTATGGGGTCTTTGCTGCTGAGCACGGGCTTTCTCTAGCTGTGGCGAGAAGGAGATGCTCTCTAGCTGTGGTGCACGGGCTTCTCTTGCTGGGGAGCCCTGGGCTCTCGGGCACCATGGGCTTTGGCGGGGCCATGGGCTTGGTAGTTGCCGATGTCAGACCCCAGAGTGCATGCACAGTAGTGGCGACGCATGGGCTTAGTTGCCCCGTAGCATGTGGAATCTTCCTGGACCAGGGATTGAATACATGTCCCTGCCTTAGCAGGCAGATTCATTACCACTGGACCACCAAGGAAGTCCTGAACTCAGATTCTGATGTTTAAATACAATCCTATGAAACTCAGGGAGACAGTTCATCATTACTGTTTAGAACAAAGGATTTGGATCCAAATGTTATCTAGTTTTAATTCAGGCTCTATCACTTTCAAGCTTCTTCATTTCAAACAAACATCTTAGTTTCAGTTTCCTCATTGGAAAAATATGTCTAGCAAATTATTGTGAAAATTAAAGGAAGTAATTCTTATACAGATTTAGGACATTTAGGAGAGTGGCTGGATTACAGCAAGTGCTCAGCTAATATTAGCTCTTACTTTTACTACTAGTGGAGTGAAATGGCTTCAGTTCTTCCTAAAAGAATGTAAGATTCTCTACCATTTCCCACCACTATCAGCAAACACTGGATTTGAAAAAATGTGCTAGGAAACTTATGGCTATGAAGGAATTGCTGGATGTTCTCATAACACTGTGGAATAAATCTCACCTTTCCCATCTTCTCCTGTTTGATGCTATGAGAGACATTTGAAAGCCAACCTCCTTCCTTAACAGATACATAACTGTACCTCATTTTTAATTAGTTTTTACTTATTAAACAGAAACAGACTCACAGACTTAGAGAACAAACTTACGGTTGTCAGGGGGAAAGATGGAGGGAAATGACAGGGAATTTGGGATGGACAGGTACACACTGCTATGTTTAAAATGGATAACCAACAAGGACCTACAATACTGCACGTGGAACTCTGCTCAGTCATGTGGCAGCCTGGATGGGAGCGGGGTTTGGGGGAGAACAGATATATGCATATGTATGGCTGAGTCCCTTAGCTACCCAACTGAAACTATCACTGCATTGTTAATCAGCCATACTCCAATACAAAATTAAAAGTTTAGTAAAAATATATTTTTAATGAAAGTAATTTGAAATAGCATTCAAACAAATACTATGTATCTGTGATGTTGCTTGAGGAGTAGAATATTAAACATTATCAGAATTTTGAGAGTCATCCCTGTGTCCCTTTCTGATCATGTCCTCTTTTTTTTTTCTTTTTAGAGGCAAATGCTCCTCAGATTTTATGTTATTCATTCCTTGCTTTACTTTATAGATTTTCTACAGAAGTATGCATCCCCAAACACTAGTTTTGCCTGGTTTAGATAATATACAAAGAATCATAGGTAAATCAGTCTTTTATAGGTTACCTTTTTGTGCTTAAATTTTTTTAAGATCCATGCATGTGGCTTTGTAGTTCATTCATTCTGATTGCTGCATAGCATTCTACTATACAAATGCACCTTAATTTATTTATAATTCCTTTGAAGATGGGCACTTGGAATACTATTCTTTTGTTACTACAAATGCTGCTGCTGTGACACATTATTGAACTTGTTTCCCAGGACACACGTGCAAAAGTTTCTCTAGAATGTATACCCATGAAAGGAATCACTTGACCCTGACAATATGCGTGCTTAACTCTATCATGTAAGCGACAGACCCTTTCCTAAGTGGGTGTAACAGTTTACACAGACAAAAGCCGTGAACAAGCCGTCTTGTTGTACTACATCCTCAACATTCACTAGAATTTTAGACCTTTTCTTTCAATATTGCCAGTCTGATGAGATAGAATGGTGTCTCACTAGATCCTTTTTTTAAAGATTTTTTTTTTAATGTGGACTATTTTTTTAAAGTCTTTATCGAATTTGTTACAATATTATTTCTGTTTTATGTTTTGATCTTTTGGCCACGAAGCATGTGGAATCTTAACTCCCTGACCAAGTATCAAACTTGCATCCCCAGCACTGGACTGCCAGTTCTATTGTTCAGTCATGTCTGAATCTCTGTGACCGTATGAACTGTAGCATGTCAGGCCTCCCTGTCCATCACCAACTCCCAGAGCTTACTCAAACCCATGTCCATGGAGTCAGTGATGTCATCCAACCATCTCATCCTCTGTCGTCCTCTTCTCCTCCCTCCTTCAATCTTTCCCAGCATCAGGGTCTCTTCAAATGAGCTCTTTGCAACAGCTGGCCAAAGAATGTCAGGTTAAGTCCTATATCTCAATAAATTTCTTGATTAATAATGATGTTAAAATATTACATTGGTGGGCTATTCATGTTTCCTTTCCTTTCAAAGTTCATTTCCCTATTGTGAAGTTTTCTTCCTTTTTCTTGTCGATTTGTAGTAGTTATGCAGTCTTCCTTGGTTATACAAGTAGCAGAAATGTCTGCAGTTTTTTATTTATTTTTTTCACTTTCTTTATGGTAGGGAGCTGGTATTTGCAGACATGAAGAAGAACCTGAGTATCCAAATATCTTCTGAGTCATAATCTCCTGCAAGACTCCTGTGTGATCTGCTTTACTACCTGAATTCTTCTTTCATCCTTTGTGTCTAAGCTTTATCTTTCTCTCTGCAAAGAATGAACTGCAATCCTGAAAATCAGCCCACTTACCTGGAACTTTTGACCTAAGAATCAGGTTCTACTTTTTGTGCTTCCATTATTGGCCTGAACCCTTTGTTTTGTACAAAAGCCCAGAACCCAGGTCTTACTGCTTGCCTGACTTTGAGTATCCCAAATTCCAAGCATCTTACTTGCTGAACATAGATGAAGATTTCCATGATCCAAACACTTCAGTATGGGTAATCTGGAACTTTTGGAACCTATAGCTTGGACTCATGGTCATATAAATTTCTTTGAAATGTATCATTTGCCACTGTCTAAGCCTCATCTGAGTGGTGTGCTATGTCGCTTCAGTGGTGTCCAACTCTGTGTGACTCCATGGACTGTAGCCCACCAGACTCCTCTGTACATGGGACTCTCCAGGCAAGAATACTGGAGTGGGTTGCCATTTCCTCCTCCAGGGGATCTTCCCGACCCCACTCACAAAACATGGTTGGATCTTCACAGACAGAATGGCTGAAAAATTCAAGTGGTTTATTAACTCTATAAGTTATAGAATTATAACTATATATATACATGCATAATATATATGAAAATATATTTAGTTCCCATTTTATACATGTAACATATATATATGTGTGTGTGTGCATATGTGCATGTGATATGTATGTATGTGTATATTGTTGTTGATGCTCAGTGGCTAAGTCATGATTTAGCCTGTTTGCCACTCCATAAACTGCAGCATTCCAGACTCCTCTGTTCTCTGCTATCTCCCAGATTTTGCTCAAATTCACATCCATTGAGTTGGTGATGCTATCTAGCCATCTCATCCTCTGCCACCCCTTCTCCTATTGCCTTCAATCTTTTCCAGCATCAGGGTCTTTTCCAATGAGTTGGCTCTTCACATTAGGTGGCCAAAGTATTGGAACTTCAGCATCAGTCCTTCCAACGTATATTCAGGGTTGATTTCCTTTAGGGTTGACTAGTTTGATCTCCTTGCAGTCCAAGGGACTCTCAAGAGTCTTCTCCAGCACCACAATTTGAAAGAATCAGTTCTTCTGCACTCAGCCCTTTTTGTGGTCCAACTCTCACATCCATACATGACTGCTGGAAAAATCATAGCTTTGACTATATGGACCTTTGTTGGTAAATGATATCTAGGTTTGTCACAGCTTTCCTTCCAAGAAGCAATCGTCTTTTAATTTCAAGGCTTCAGTCACTGTCCAGAGTGGTTATCTATCTATATGTGTGTAATATCTGTCCTTGTTTCAGAGTCCCTTGCAACGTGGTGGAAATTGTAGAAGATAAGGCCATTAGGGAATTATAGGTAATGGCTCTACTGATTATACACCGTGTTGCTTCAAGATGGAGGACTAACCTACAAACCACACTTTAGTGCTTAGATGTTGCTTAGATTTGTAGCCAATTTAGACAAAATATCTCAAATCACAAAGTGATTTTAGAGCAGCAAAGTGATGGTGAAACCTGATCTGTGGATCCAAGAGAGATATCACAGGCTGCAGTTAAGTAATTAGAGATATAAGATTTTTTAAATTACCGAAGTGGAAGAAACCATACAGTTCTAGCCAGGCTTCTAGATTGCAGTTGTCATAAAGAAACTCGGAGAAGAAAAGTGGTCATGTTAAGAAGTGAAATTCAAACCCAAGTACCTGAAGGTTTCAACTACCATGATTTGAAGCTTGCTAATATCTGTATGTGCAGATAATAAAGAAGAGATCATTTACTTCTTCAGTCATTCAGAGAATCAACATATGCACCATCCTTTCTGTATGTTTCCACTTAATGACCAGTAATATTGTTGGTGGTTTAGTTGCTAATTCGTGTCCAACTCTTGCCACCTCATGGACTGTAGCTTGCCAGGCTCCTCTGTCCATGGGATTCTCCAGGCAAGAACACTCAAGTGGGTTGCCATTTGAACAGAAACACTTAGACCTGGCGTGGGGCTCCTTTGATTTTCTGAGCTTGGACTACATTCCCTTCATCTCTCCCTCTGATCCTCTTTTGCTCTCCTTCGGGCCTCATCTGAAAGCCACTTCCTCATGAAGGCCTTTGCTGGACCCCTTGACAAGGGAGATTCGCTTGCTTTATACACACTTGGCATCATAATTTGCCCTCTCATAACCCTCATCATCCTTACAATCACTAGGTTATCGTTTGTTCTTCCTTTGCAAGTAGCAGAGACCAGGTCTGGCTTGCACACTACTGTATTCCCAGGACACAGATCAGCGCCTGGAACATAGTAGGTGCTGAGTTAGTGTGTGTTGAATGAAACAATGGGTAAATGAAGGATGAAAAGCAAGTTAGTGCCAAGACTGAACATAGAAACTGAGTCTTCTGATTTTCAGAATTAACACATTCTTGCCACCCCATACTCATTTCAGCCCCTAGCCTCTATTTAGGGCCTCTGAGGTGACACTAGTGATGAAGAACCTGGCTGCCAATGAGGGAGACATAAGATGTGGGTTCAAGCATAAGATGTGGGTTCAATCCCTAGCTTGGGAAGATCCCCTAAAGGAGGGCATGGCAACCCACTCCAGTATTCTTGCCTGGAACATCCCATGGACAGAGGAGCCTAGTGGGCTACAGTCCATGGGGTCACAAAGAGTCGGACATGACTGAACTGACTTAGCACACATAGGTTCTATTTAGGGATGCTCAGAGGATGCCATTTCCTCACTTCCCATATGAATAACTGCCCTTTCACAGTGATTTTCTGGGAAAATTTCCCACATATTTTTTGCCTGCATTGGGACATACACTATGCTTGGATTGAGGAACAAGGGGTGTGAATGCCACTCTTAAAGTGCTTCTTCTTTAAGAAGACAAGATAGGATACACACTTTAGAACTGGACTGCTTGGGTTAAAACCTCAACACTTTCTTTTACTAGAGAGAGGAACTTGGGCAAGAGACTTAACATCTCTCTACTTCGGTTTCCTTATCTGTGTAGATAATAACAGTGCCTATCTCACAGAGTTGCCATGAGACTCAAACAGTTAATACTTGTAAAGCATTAGAATGATGGGTGTTCGTGGTAAACACTATGTAAATACTAGGTATTACTATTGTTTTTGGTTTGCTTTTGTCTTTTACAAAAAAATTATGGATAGAAATTTAATTCTAGGAAAGTGTGCTTACTCCAGTATGATTTTCTTTCTTTTCTCGTTCAGTTCAGTTCAGTCGCTCAGTCATGTCCAACACTTTGCCACCCCATGGACTGCAGCACGCCGGCCTCCCTGTCCATCACCACCTCCTGGAGCCTGGTCAAACTCATGTTCATTGCGTCAGTGATGCCATCCAATCATCTCATCCTCTGTTGTCCCCTTCTCCTCCTGCCTTCAACCTTTCCCAGCATCAGGGTCTTTTCCAATGAGTTGGTTCTTCATATCAGGTGGCCAAAGTATTGGAGTTTCAGCTTCAGCATCAGTCCTTCCAATGAATATTCAGGACTGATTTCCTTTCGGATGGACTGGTTGGATCTCCTTGCATTCCAACAGACTCTCAAGAGTCCGCACCATAGTTCAAAAGCATCAATACTTTGGCATTCAGCTTTCTTTATAGTCCAACTCTCACATCCATACATGACTACTGGAAAAACCATAGCTTTGACTAGACGGACCTTTGTTGGTAAAGTAATGTCTCTGCTTTTTAATAAGTTGTCTAGGTTGGTCATAACTTTTCTTCCAAGGAACAAATGTCTTTTAATTTCAGGGCTGCAATCACCATCTGCAGTGATTTTGGAGCCCAAAAAATAACATCAAGATCAATAATGTTTAAATGTATTCAACATCAATAAGGTTTAAATATATTAAACATTATTTTAAGTTTAGTTGGTTTACAATGTTGTGTTAATTTCTGCTACACAGCAAAGTGATTCAGTTATACACAGATACATTCTTTTTCAGAGTCACGAGTCATTCCATTATTGTTTATCACAGGATATTGAATATGGTTCCCTGTGCTATAGAGTAGGACATTGTTGTTTATCAGTTTTCATCTGCTAATCCCAAACTCCCAATCCACCCCCCGCCCCATACCCTCCTCCTCCTTGACAACCGCAAGTCTATTCTCAGTGTCTGAGTCTGTTTCATAGATAAGTTCATTTATGTCATATTTTAGACTCCACATATAAGTGATACTTGGTATGGTCTTTCAGACTCACTTGATTCAGTATGATAACCTCCAAGTTCATCTGTGCTGCAAACAACATTATTTCATTCTTTTTTATGGCTGAGTAGTGTTCCATTTTGGATATGTACCACATCTTTATCCATCCATTTGTGGATGGACATCTCGGCTGCTTCCATGTCTTTAGTATCATGAATAGTCCAGGATCATTTTCTTACCTTTTGTGCAGAGTTAAGGAAACAATGGCCGCCATAGTTTTGGTTAAGACATGTGTGTCTGTCTCCATCCTCACTGACTGCGTGATGTTGGGCAAATGCCGTATCCCCTCGAAATCTTGCTTTCCTCACCAGCAATAAGAGCAGTAACAGCAGTAGTAATGCTCACCTCATAGGCTGCTGCAAGAGTTAAAACAAAAAGGAAATCACCCGATGCTTCCTAATACATGGGAGCACCTCAGGAAATGGTTGCTGCCTGTAGCAGCGGTCCATCAAGAAATGGGCATAATTCCCAACTTCTGGACCAGTGGCTCCACTACTGGTCTTTCCTCCAGGAAGTTACCAACCCTGGAAAACCAGTGCTCTTTCTTGATGTTAAAAGGAAATACCTTCAACACTGAAGCTGCATCTGTAGGCAACAAAACTTAGCTAGTTTCCTGTTGATCTAACTTATCCACAGATGTTAAAAATTAACTGAGTAACTTACAAAGCATTTTATTAGGCATCATGGGGGGGAATAGTGATGGGTTTGATTTCCTCCTTCAGGTCAATTAAAAGGAAAAAGAGACTCAAATTTATCAAAGATTGAAAGAGAGTAAAATGGAAAGTGCCCTTTCTGGACATATTATATAAATGGAATCGTACAATGTATGTCTTTAACTTAACATTATGTTTCCAAGTTTCTTCCGTGTTGTTGTACATGTCAGTATTATGTTCCTTTTTATGATCAAATAGTATTTTGCTGTATGGACATACCATGGGTCTGTGAGTGGGATGGACTTGAACTCTAACCAGACATAAGGAATGTTATTGGGATATTAGTAAAACTGCTTTAACATTGGATTATTGTGAGGCTTTCACAACACAGGAAGTTTATTAAAACCTGTTAAATCACATACTTAACGCCAATTAATTTTATGGTATGTAAGCCATACCTCAATAAAATTGCTAATAAAAACAATTAAGTGCAAAGAGCACTCAGAGTCGGGAAATCATTTCTGGTTTGGATGTTAAGTAAGGCTTCCTGGAAGAGGTGTTGTGGATGATGGTTTGCTGCATTGTATTGGCACAAGTTCTAGATAATGTGGATCAGTGCCTGCTATAAGCCAATCGTGTGTTACCCACTTAATTGCCAAGAAGACCCAGTGTTACAGATGAAGTAGCCTATGTCTGGGTTTCCCTGGTGGTTCACCAGTAAAGAATTTGCCTGCTAATGCAGGAGAAGTGGGTTCAATCTCTGAGTCAGGAAGATCCCCTGGAAAAGGAAATGGCAACCCACTCCAGTATTCTTGACTGGAAAATCCCATGGACAGAGGAGCTTGGTGGGCTACAGTCCTGGGGGAGCAAAAGAATCAGACAGGACTTAGCAACTAACAATAACAGCCTACATCTAGACGTCAAGTGAGGTCCTTAAGTTTACCCAACGAGCACGTGGGGGAACGAAGCCAGAGGCCACCTTTTGCCAGCATCAAAGTCCGTGCCTGTCACCTCTGTAAAATCCTGCTTTGGCCTCAGCTCCTAAATATCTGGCTGGAAATATGAGGATGCAGGGATTTTGTGAACAATCTGTCATCATCTAGTTTCCTGAAAGATGACCTAATTTGCCACTATCTAACTGAATTCAAACATCAGGGAGAGGCAACATAATAAACAAACCCTTCTAATCGTGCTGCTTAAGGCAAATGAATTGCTCAGATATGAAATCAGAATTGCGCTCTCAAAGTGCAGGAGAGCTGGAGGACACATCATCTCATTGTACGATCATGTTGATTCCAATTATATCTTCACCTTCAGCCTGACAATGTGACATTATACTTCTCGGTCACTCGCTGCAGAAGCTCCTATCCTTTTATTTCTCTCATTACATATGAGCCTTGCTGTACTCCACCGATCTCTGCAAATATTCTGCTGTTTACAATTTTGATAATCTCTGTGTAATCTGCAGAAGGAATTGGATTCCTACAAAGGCAGCTGAATTTTCAGCATTGCTGGGGTGAGGGGAAAACGGGGGAGCTGAGACTCTCGGAAAAGTCTGCACCCCCTTCAAATGCAGGCTCTTTTTCATTCTCCAGTTAAAGCTGACCTTTTCTCTCAGGCTTGAAAGGTTAAGTCCTAATTTGTTTGGATACTGTAACAGGAAGGATATGGTTCCTTTAAATGAAGCAAGAGTGTACAAGTCACACCTTCCTGGCCCCTTAGGTTCCATCACTGTCTTGGCTGGTGATTATTTCATTCCAGAAAATAAGGATGAAGAGGTTCTCTTATCTTTGAAAAAAATCACTCTCTTATGGAAACATCACACACACACACACACACACACACACACCTCAGAGTTTATGGTTTATGTTACTTTAAATGGTAATTGTCACTCTTTTCCATCAGTGAAAGTACATGGAAAGGAAAAGAACTTTGCTGTCTTCTTATCTTGATTCTACCACTTTCTAGCTGGGTAACTTTTAGCAAAGTAACTTCTCTGAATCTTAGTTACCCCACACTTGAAATTTACATTATAAAGTTGTTATGAGGATACATTAGTAAATTTGTAAAATTCTTTGTTGGCACAGAGTAAGCATTCACATTTGTTAGCTACATAAAAGGAGAAAAAAAAATGACACACAGATACGATCTTGCCAAAGCTTAGGGAATGGGGGGAGGGTGGCCTTTTCAGATTATTCTCAGAAAAGTAATGCCTTGGAAAGAAGGGAGTCACACCAAAGAGAATGACTGTGGGGCCTGAGTGACACAGAAGCTATAGTGCAGACTAGAGTTTGTAAGCTAAAGCATTCCTCACAACCGAGATTCCACCTGTGAGACCCCACGTGTTCAACAAGAGTTGAATGGAATTTAACTCTTTTTAAAGAAGTGAAGGGGATTATCTTACCATTTGTTCTTGTTGTGTTGTTCAATCACTAAGTCATGTCTGACTCTTTGTGACTCCATGGACTGCAGCACGCCAGGCTTCTTTGTCCTCCACTATCTCCTGGAGTTTGCTCAATCTTACGTCCACTGAGTCGGTGATGCTGTCTAACCATCTTATCCTCTGTCGCCCTCTTCTCCTTTTGCCTTCCATTCTTTCAGCATCAAGGTCTTTTCCAATGAGTCAGCTCTTTGCATCTGGTGGTTAAAGTATTGGAGCTTCAGCTTCAGTATCAGCCCTTCCAATGAATATTCAGGGATGATTTCCTTTAGGATTGACTGGTTTGATCTCCTTGCAACCCAAGGGATTCTCAAGAGCCTTCTTCAATACCACAATTCGAAAGCATCAATTCTTCAGCACTCAGCCCGCGACTAAGCACAGCACAGCCTTCTTTATGAACCAATTCTCATATCTGTACATGACTACTGGAAAAATCATAGCTTTGACTATATGGATATTTTGTTCTTATTCTAGGGATAGTTTTCAGATTAAAAAACCTGTAGGTTTTCAACACTAATAAACTATTGAAAATAAATCTATTTCATTGAAATAACTAAAATAATAATATAATTCTTCAAGCATTGCTACAAAAGGATGTTGATAAAAAAAACCCAATGTATTTAGGGAATAGTATGAGAAGATAGGAGTTTTTCTGGTGACTCAACAGTAAAAGAACCTGCCTGCCAATGCAGGAGACATAGATTCAATCCCTGGGTCAGAAAGATCCCCTAGAGAAGGAAATGGCAAGCCACTCCAGTATTCTTGCCTGGGAAATCCCATGCACAGAGGAGCTTGGTGGGCTACAGTCCATGGAGTTGCAAAGAGTTGGACACAACTGAACAGCTAACACTTTCACTTTTCTTTTTCACCAGTATGTGGGATCCAGGCGTCAGGAGTTCTTCCTTAATCAGGGCATCATATTAGCTTGTAAGATGGTCACATTCCCAGGTTAGCGGTTAAGCTGGGGACTGTGCACTGCCATATGCATGTATTTTGAGATAACACTCCTCTTTCTACTGTTGCCTGTCTCCTTGCTCACCAGCTTCAGGGTGTAAGCTGTCAGGGGTGTGATAATGGCAGCAAGGAAACCAGATGTGGATGAAGACAGGTGCTGGGTGTGTGGGCCTCTCACAGAAGGTGGTCCCTGGAGCTCAGCTCACACAGAGAGAGCTGCTCTGCTCCCTACGCCTATAGCAGTTTCAGTAGCTCCCTTTTCCAAATCTGGTGTCTGCAAGTTTTGCTCTGATTATGCATGAGCTTAGTCGTTCAGTTGTGTTTGACTCTGTGTCATCCCATGGACTGTAGCTCCCCAGGCTTCTCTGTCCATGGGATTTGCCAGGCAAGGATACTGGAGTAGCTTGTATTTTCTTCTCCAGGAGATCTTCCCGATCCAGGGATAGAACCCGTATCTCCTGTATCTCCTGCATTGCAGGCAGATTCTTTACCTGCTAAGGCATATTGGCCCAACTGAAAGTCTGCAGACACCTGATCTCAGTCCCATCCACCAATTAACATGATTTGGGCCCTCAGTGGCCAGAAAGAAGCCTTTGTGATAGTTGATTAGTGACTGGTTCCTACTTGGCTGTGATCAGAGGTAGGGTCTCAAAAAACGTATGGTGGGAACTACGCCAACCTATTGACTAGACTTTTCTTTTGCAGGAACTCTAACTCTTTTTGACTTTATCATGGTAGAAATAAATATGTTTTGGTGGAAAACTTTGCCTTATGTGGCGCATACTACTCCAGCCTGGGAGATACAGCCTCCTCCGTGTACATGTTGTAGCACACAGACTTACTGTGTCCTAACAAACCAGGATCCACAAAGTTAAAGCCAGTTTCACACAGGGATGCTCTCATCCAAGTTCTCTCCTACAAATCCTTTCTGTTAGGGACAGTTTATTCATTAGCAACCACAGTTTAGAGAGCCAGCAGAACACAGAAATCTGAGGTTGAAATATATGCAAAGGGATGATTTCTTTTTATCTTCCAGAATATAGATATTTAAAAATCCAACTACTTATTTTTGCATCAATAGGAAAATCATCCAAACAGTTAACCTCATAGAGTTTGGCATCTCAACAGATTTGGAAGAGCACTGACAATTCTTATTCAAATTCTAGGAACTTTACAAACTCATAGAAGGAGAAGAAAAGTGGCTCTCATAAGTGTTTGGGGCTGGTGCACTGGGATGACCCAGAGGGATGGGATGAGGAGGGAGGTGGGAGGGGGGTTCAGGATGGGGAACACATGTAAATCCATGGCTGATTCAGGTCAATGTATGGCAAAAACCACTACAATATTGTAAAGTAATTAGCCTCCAACTAATAAAAATAATTGGGGGGAAAAAAAAAGAAAGAAAAGTGGCTCTCAGGAGTGTGGGAAGTAGAGAGAGGTTGATAAAAAGGTACAGACTACCAGTAGTAAGATGAAAAAGGTCTGCCAACCTAAAGTCTAACAAAGTGACTCAAAGATGATAACACTATACTGTGCAACCAAAAGCTGCTAAGAAAGAACTTAAATGTTTTCACCAAAACTAACTAAATAAAAGTAATTATGTAAAAAAAAAAATTCTAGGAACTTCATAGATCTTATTTGGGCATTTAACATAACTCAGTAGACATATATGGGAGAAATGGATGCTGCCCAAATAGAAGGTGACTTGGTGGAATACCCGTGCTTGCCTCCACATAATTTATGTAGGTAACAAAGCATGTTCATTGTGGAAAATCAAGTGTACAGAATACAAAAATTTCTAAAATCTGACTCCACAAACAGAAACTCTGTCAATATTAAGTATATTTCCCTATAGGGTCTAACCTTCCTCTCTCTACATGTAGATATAGATATAATAGACATAAGTATCTATCTGTATCTATACAAATAAATAGTAGTTACTCTGGGTACTTAAATGACCTGAAACTAAATATATATACACACACACACACACACTTTTTGTTATTGACAAAATTAAGATTATAGAATATACAATATATCCTAGCTTACATTCAGATATTTTGCAAAATAAAATACCATATGCATTACTTTGCATTACTAAATATCCTCTTCAATGTGCTTTTAATGATGTAGTAATGTTTCACTGTATGTCCATACCATAATTTACTTCACAAATCTCTTATTGTGAATATTTAAAAAAAATTATCACTATTATAAATACTGCTGTGATAATATCACATGTACATTTCTGAATATTTTCTTTGGATAAATTCCTGGAAGCAGAATTACTAAGGGAGAGAATATAAACACTTGCATAAGTCATTTGATATATCCTGCCAAATTGCCCTCAAGAAAGGATAAAACAATTTATCCTCCTACCATCAGTGAGTGTATTATCTCACCACACTCTTGATAACAAGAGGCATTCCATATATAATCTCACTCTGTCCGTTTGATGGATGAATAATGACATCTTGTTGTTTTAATTTGCATGTATTTTAATTACAAAATCAGATGATTCTTCTAGCCTTATATGATCCATATGTATTTCTTCCTTTGTGAAGAGTCAGTTTATGTTCCTTCTTTTCTACTGGGTGTTCTTCTTTTCATTTCTTTATTGATCCCCAAAGTTTATTTACATATCAAATACATTAAAAGACCAATGATAAGAATGTGCAACCTGGATGGGAGGGTTGGTTTGTGGGAAAATAGATACATGCATATGGATGACTGAGTCTATGGTCTGTAAACTTGAAACCATCACACCATTGTTAACTGGCTACATCCCAACGCAAAATAAAAAATTAAAGAATGTGCATAGGAAACATGCTGGTGGAATAAACTAGATCATCAGTAATCATTATTCTGTCTCTGGACATCAGGGTAAATGGTACGACGGAAGCTAGTTACTCTGTTTGCCTGCCTCACCTGACCAATTTCCTATCCTGCTCTGCGCTTCAAGAGGTTGACCTCTCTGCAACGGATTCTTAGGATTCCCTTGCCTTCTGTTTTCCAGTTGGTTTTGGCAAATAGGCATCAGCAACGTTGGATCAGAGGGCAGGAGGAGAGAGGAGAATGGGTGTGTCCTCCCAAACCTTGCCTGCCTTGCCGTGGTTCTCATAGAGCCTGCCTTCCTCTGTGGTCACAGCTTCTGTCCGTCAGCATGGCCTTGATTCCACGGGTCCAGCTGTTGGTCTAAAACTCTTCCCTGGCCACTTTCAACCTCGTGTGTCAAGAGCCTCCTGCTGCTGGTGGGGCTTAGTCCTCCACCATGCCTTGTCAATTTCCTTCTCCCTGCCCACACGCTCTGCATGCTGCACCATAATTGAATTCTTTCCAGTGAAACCCCTTGAGCGGGTCTTCTGCTTTCTGACACCACCCTGTCTCATACAAGAGGTGCTTAACTTTTCATTATAAATATTTCTTAGTGTTCATTGCTTTCTTTTTTCACAATAATCATGTATTCATTTTGTGATTAACTAAAAAGCCTTGTTGTCGGGCTTACCTGGGGGCTCAGTGATGAAGAATCCACCTGCCAACGCAGGAAACACGGGTTGGATCCCTGTTCTGGAAGATTCCACATGCTGCATATCTACTAAGCCTGTGTACCACAACCGCGGAGCCTGTGCTCTAGAACCAGGGAGTTGCACCTACTGAACCCACATGCTGCGACTACTGTAGCCCATGGACCTAGAGTCTGTTCTCCACAATAAGAAAAGTCACTGCAATGAGGAGGCTGTGTATGGAAACTACCGTCACCCCTGCTCTCTGCAACTAGAGAAAAACCCATGCAGCAACAAAGACCCAGCACAGTCAAAAATAGATTTAAAAACTAAAATTAAGAAAATAAAAACTCTTGTTTCCCCTGGCCTCTTGGATTTGCTTTTCTATGACTTGACAGACATTGCCATTTTTTTTCTGTTATTATTGGCCTCTTTATTTCAACATGGAAGAGTCCATTCACTAATGTAGATTTTTAACCATTGCATATCATCTCTGTTTCCTGGAGAAGGGCAGAGCAACCCACTCCTGTATTCTTGCCTAGAAAATTCCATGGACAGATGAGCCTGATGGGCTACAATCCATGGGATTGCAAAAGAGTCGAAAATGACTTAGCAACTGATCACGCATCATCATCTCTATTGCAAATGTCCCTGAAACCTGTATTTGTCTTTTGACTTTGTTTAAAATTTCCTTTAGCATGCAAACATCATAAAATTGTACTCAATCAAATTGCCTATATATCCTTCTGTAGTCCTTGTGTCAAAATTAAAAGTGTTAGTCACTCAGTCAAGTCTGACTCCTTGCAACCCCATGGACTGTAGCCTGCCAGGTTCCTCTATCCATGGAATTCTCCAGGAAGGAGAATTATCCAGGAAGGAATACTGGACTGGGTAACCATTCCCTTCTCCAGGGGATCTTCCCTACCCAGGGATCAAACCCAGGTCTTGTGCATTACAGGCAGACTCTTCACCATATGGGCCACCAGGGAAACTATTCTTGTCCCAATTCATAAAGCTTTACTATCCTAAGAATTTGTAGGTGTAGTCTCTTCAATTTTTCCCTAATATTTCAGCTTAGATTTCATTTATAAGTTGATTGATTTTCCAGTTGATGAAGTTTTGGCCATTATGAAGAATGTTGTTAAGAATGCTCCTATGCAATCTTGGTGTGGATATAGAATCTATTTTTTATATGATGTGAGGTAGGGGTTCAGATTCATTTATAGTCAGAAAATTTTAAGTCAATGTAATACAAAAATATCACTCTGCTCTCAAGAGTTTGGAAAAAAATTGGAAAATTTAGCGTATTTCTGGTAGGCATAAGGGGTAAACTATTGTCTCAAAGGTTATTGAAAGAAGTATGAATTTTTGCAGCTCTTTTGGAAAGTAAAATGGCAATATCTCTTGAAATTAAAAGTATATATGCTCTTCAACCCAGCCATTCCACTTCTGGGAATCTCACCCTTAATAATAAAAACATCAATATATTAGGACACATACACCAGGTTATTTATAGTAGCATTACGTGTAGTGGCAAAAAATAAGTGCCAATAACAAAGGAAGTGTAGAAAAATCTATATAATTCTATTGAATATTTTGTAACTGCTTTAAAGAATGAATTACAGGTGTAACAGAAGGATTTCTATGAGGTATTGTTGAGTAAGAAAAGAAAGGTACAGAAATGTGCTTATGATACTATTTTATTAAGCTAACAATGACAAAAAAGTGTGTGTGTGTGTGTGTGTGTGTGTTTGTAAGTTTGCAAATAGTTACATGAAATAGAGAAAGGCAGAGAAGAATTCACAGGTGCTTTATTAGTATAGATTATACGATTATGGGACTCGGGAGTGGGATGGAAAAGAGTAATTCTAATAGAAAAATAGAACTCCCCACTCACTATATGATCCTTTTTGGTTTGCTACAGATATCTGCATATATATGCATAAGCAAATTAGTAAAAAGATTATATTTATATCTGTTGACTTGTAGATTGTCAAGCATGAAATCCAACTGCATAGTAACACATAAATAAACAGCAACTTTTTTAGATCAATCATATACATATGATGACGTATAACTGTATAACTTAGAAGAACATTTGACACATTCTATCAAGTCAAGGGTTGTGAGGGTGAAAAGGAGGAGAGATCAGAGAAATGGAAAAACAGGGAAATGACGGATTGCATATATACAATTTTCTATTGCATTATTTCAATCAAAGCACTTGAATAATATGAAAAAATTTAATGTATTTTTAAAAACATACACAGGGAAAAGAGAAAAAAGATGGATGGCCTATGATAGGGCTATGTCTCATGTGTACAAGAAGGTAGATATTAACATTGCCCAAGGGAAACTGGCACGATCTCAGAGAGGAGACTGTCTGAAACAGATCTTGGAAGAAGAGAACAAATTCCTCAGGTAGAGAAGTAAGGCATTTCACATAGAGCACAGAGCATGAGCAAGGACATGAAGATATTTAAAAAAAAAAAAAAAAAAATCCCCTAAACATTAAATGAGACTGGAGAGAAAGAAGTAATATCATAGCATTCAGAGAGCTTGGGGTTTTACACTACAGCTTAATGTATTTGAATCTCAAGACCATTGACATTTTGGGCCAGACGAGTCTGTTGTAGGAAGTTCTAGGATGTTTAGCAGCATCCTGGATCTCCATTCTTTAGATGGTAGTGCCAACACCCCACCTCCAGTTGTGAAAAACAAATGCATCTCCAGATGTCATGAAGTGTCACAATGGGGACAAAATGAGAATCACGGATATAGCTGATGGTCTTCCCAAGTATGTTAGTGGTAGAGAACCCACCTGCCAATGCAAGAGACTTAAGAGACTGGAGTTGAGTCCCTGGGTGGGGAAAATCCCCCGGAGGAAAGCGTGGCAACCCACTTCAGTTTATTTACCTGGAGAATCCCATGGATGGAGGAGCCTGGAGGGCTACATTCCATGGGGTCACATGGAGTCAGACACGACTGAAGTGAGATAGCATGCACGCATGCACAGTATAGCTGAAATGAAGTGAAAGTCGCTCAGTCGTGTCAGACTCTTTGCAACCCCATGGACTGTGCAGTCCATGAAATTCTCCAGGCCAGAATACTGGAGTGGATAGCCTCTCCCTTCTCCAGGGAATCTTCCCAACTCAGGGATCGAGCCTAGGTCTCCTGCATTGCAGGCGGATTCTTTACCAGCTGAGCCATAAGGGAAGCCCTAAGCCTTCATATAGCTTCTGCTGCTGCTGCTACTGCTAAGTAAAGAAGTAAATAGTTTTTGAAGGACTTGAGTAAACTGGATCCATACTGATTCATAGAATAACCTTTCTGGTAGAAGATAGATTGGAAAGGGAGAGGCTGGAGGCAGGCAGATGACTAAGGAGGCTGCTGCAGTGATCCAAGTGAGAAAAGAGGACAGCTTGGGTTAGGCACTGGGAGGATACTCTTCCCTCTACCTTCATCTCAAATCTACTGCCTCCTCTCCATCCCTATGGCTTTTGTCCTGGTTCAGATCACCCTCTTAATTTCTCATCTGGTCTACTTGCCTCTAGTCTGCCCCTTTTCTTCCATCCATTCTCCATACTGTTGCCAAAAGAACTTACTATTAGGAAAAAAAAAAAAAAAGAAAGAAACATTTATTTGTTTTTGGGCTGTGCTGGGTCTTTGTTGCTGGGCATTTTTTTCTCTAGTTGCGGCCCGCAGGGGCTACTCTCCAGCTGCGGTGAGCGGGTTTCTCATCGTGATGTCTTGTCTTGTTTTGGAGCGCGGGCTCTAGGGAGTGCAGACTGCAGTAGTCGTGGCACTTGGGCTCCCAGGCCCTGGAGCACAGGCTCAGCTGCTACACGGCAGGTGGGATTTTCCCGGACCAGGGATTGAACCTGTGTCTCCTTCATTGGCAGGTGGGTTCTTCACCACTGAGCCAGGCAGGGTAGACCAAGAACTCTCTTCAAAGCAAACCCAAACATGCTCATTCTCATATTGGGAATCTTACATGGCCCAGTCACAGCAGGATCAAGAATTGGTGTGGAAAATAAGACCCTTCTCGAACTGGGCACTGCTCTGCCTACTTCCCTTGTCTCCTGTTTGTCAATTTCTAGGTCATATCTCGTGATGAGTGACTTGTAATCTCCTGAATGTACCTTACTTTCCTTAGTGACTTT
Organism: Muntiacus reevesi; assembly: GCF_963930625.1. NCBI lineage: Eukaryota > Metazoa > Chordata > Mammalia > Artiodactyla > Cervidae > Muntiacus > Muntiacus reevesi. The sequence continues at coordinate 202,279,721 of NC_089250.1, forward strand.
TTCTAAGCCCTTTTCTCCTCCCTCTCATCTGTCAAGACTTACCACAAAGTTTACCTTCTCTGAAAAGCCTTCTTCACCCTGCCTAGGGTAGAGTTGAAGATTCTTTTTCTCTTTTTCAATTCCATGGTGTTTATCATGCTGCATCATAACATCCTGATCGTCTGTCCACCTACCCCACTTGTCTGTGAGTTCTTCCTGCTTTCTGACTCATTTTCCAAACTCACTGCCTAGGATATACTCAACACATTATTATTATTTTTGAAAAAGATGGAAAGGAGGAAAGAGAAGGATTCTCTAGGACAGACTAGCACAAGCAGCAATTTGGCTATAGTAACTTAGAAACTGTGCAAGCAATTTAAAAGGAGAGAGCTGGAAAAGTAGAGTCTCTCAGAAATGAATTGAATCAGTAAACTTAAAGAAGAGATGCTTGAAGAATGGAGAAGGGTCTGTGGAAGAAGGAAAAGAACTCTTGGCTTGCAGGATGTCTTATCTCAAAAACTACAAAGCTACTCTGACTGAATTTGGACTATTTGGCTCCAAATTGTTGCTGTTTCAATGTAAACAAGTGAAAATAAACAATGTCATAGAAATATTGATCTCTGCTTTCTCTTGATATAGATGGCTGAATAAGAAATGAAAAGTTGCCCAAGTCAAGTAGACTGGGTTGCCATGAAGCTGGACTCCAGACAGGAGTCAGACAATCACAGGATTTATGGAGACAAACCCAATTGTAGATACAACCTGAAGGTGGAGGTAGGTTTTTTCTTTTCTTTCTTTTTTTTTTTTTTAAGTCAGCTTTTAGTCTTTATTACAAGCAGGGAGTAAAAGTCTATGTAGTTATGTGATCCATAAAATTCCAGTTTATTTTAATTTTCTTATTGAAATATTGCTTTACAAAGTTGTGTTGGTTTCTGCTGCATGACAACAAGAGTCAGTTATTTGTATACATTTATCCCCTGGAGAATCCCAGGGACGGCAGAGCCTGCTGGACTGCCGTCTAAGGGGTCGCACAGAGTCGGACACGACTGAATCGACTTAGCAGCATCCCCTCGGGGATAGGGGTTTTATTGCCTTGAATGCCTGTGTCCAGTGGTTAGACAATCAGTTAAATGAGCCTGAGGACAGCAGGGAACTGATGCTCAAAGGAGAGCCCCTGCGAAGAATTTCTCCAAAGTTTTGGAATCCCTGCACAGGCACACTTCTCCCTCTTCTCCAGAACTCTGGCTCACCCAGAGCAGCTGCTGAGACCCCGTCAGAAGGGAGCCTGTGAAATGCCTGTAGCATGCTGGCCACTGAGCTCAAACTGTGCTCCAGGACAGCAAGCATTGGCTAAGGTGTCTCATGCACAGTGTTTTATGAATTAAAGAGAAGAGCAATAATGGCACTTTACTCTCAATTCCCTGAGAAAAGCTAATCAGCAACCAAACCTGGAATTGATTTTTCTTTGCTAGTTCAATACTTAATGTTACATGTTAAGCAACAGGATTTTACAATTCACTAGTCCTTCACTTACAGGGAATTAAGCAATAAAAATCCATTCCCCTCCCAAATGCCAAGAGGCAAGACTGTGCACTAATAAGTGAGTGAACCGATCGAGTGATTCAGTCAGCACATTGATTTCTTGTTTTTCCAAATACCAATTTCTTTGCTATATGTGGAAACTCCTTAATAGACTCCAAGAGATCTTTCTTCTCGTCTTCTGTAATTCTTCGCCCTGTTTCTTCTGTTCTCAAGCCTGAGGCTCAGGAACTTGTTGGGGTCCACGTGGCTAAAACTTTTGCATACAAATGCACTGTTGCCAGAGATATCTTGTGTCAGGGCACTTGTGAACTGAGTTTATAAAAATTAAACAGGTAGATGCACAAAGGGGCTTCATTTGGTCTTCACAACACCCTGGTGAAATATATAGTATTATTTCATGATAATAATGTGATCTGTGTTTGTAGATGAGGAGGATAAGCCACATGGAGGTCGTCAGCATCCTAAGGTTACCCAGGCATCCAGGTAGTGAGAGGATAAGCTAGCATGTGTGTGTGCTGAGTTGTTTCACTCATGTCTGACTCTATGTGACTCTATGGGCTGTTGTCAACCAGGCTCCTCTGTCCATGGGATTCTCCAGGCAAGAATACTGGAGTGGGTTGCCATGCCCTCCTCCAAGGGGTCTTCCCAACCCAGGGATAGAACCTGCGTCTCTTAGGTCTCCTGCATTGGCAGGTGTGTTCTTTACCACTAGCACCACCTGGGAAGCCCATGGATGAGCTAGAATTTGAGCCAAATGCTCTAACACTGGTCCTTGACCTTAACCTTGACACTATGCTTCCTCTCTGATCTTTACATATTCACATTCTATTCTGTAGAAAGATTTGCTACTTTTGGTTAATTCCCATCCATCACAACTTATCTGTTACAGGAGACCTGGGTTTGATCTCTGGGTTGGGAAGATCCCTTGGAGAAGGTAATGGCAACCCACTCCAATATTCTTGACTGGAGAATCTCATGGACAGAGGAGGCTGACAGGCTACAGACCGTGGGGTCACAAAGAGTCAGACATGACTGAGTGACTAACACACACACACACAGGGCATATCTGTTAAGAAAATGATAAATGGTAGGTGCTCAGTGATCAGTTGCTGCTTAATATACTGAGAGCATTCTGCTGCCCTAATTACTTCTAAAGTTGTCTATGTTGTGTGGGGCAGAAAGAATGGCAGAGACTTGAAGAATGGAAAATGATGGCACTCGACTACCTCTGATACCACAGTTTATAAACTGCTGGTGTTTTATAGAGCTCTAAAAAGGGAGTATGCATTCTCCAGGCCTTGACAGAGAAAAGTATGCCTTGTGCTGAAAACTCAACAGAGACAGGTCAAACAGCATCTTCACATTCTACCCAGCTCCAGAAACACCTTGTCCATGAACCGGGATATATTCCAGGTTGATTGGAAGAGCAATTACCTCCTAATTAAGTTTCATCCCAATACTTTGACCATCTCTTCTAAGAGCCAGCTCATTGGAAAAGACCCTGGTGCTGGGAAAGATGGAAGGCTGGAGAAGAAGTGGGCAGCAGAGGATGAGATGGTTAGTTAGCGTCACTGACTTGACATGAATTTGAGCAAATTCTGGGAGATACTGGAAGGCAGGGAACCCTGATGTGCTGCAGTCCGTGGGGTCACAAATAGCCAGGCATGACTTAGTGACTAAACAATGACAAACAGTTAAGTTTCATCATGAAGCTCTTAGGCTACGCCATCCTCAGGGGCCAGGAGGAAGGGAGGCACTTGTTTAAGAGACTTCAGAATCTTCTTGACTCAATCATGAAGGTCTCATTTGTCTACATTACTGGTTTTCAGCTGTATTAGTAGAGTCCTAGGTAGGTTGCCAAGGTACCTTAAATGGCCAGGTGAAGGGGCCCAGGAGAAACATAAGCACTTGGTGTTTTCTTGCCTGCTAATAAACTTGTATTACATTCATTACTCTGATAATAAACAAAAAATAAAAACAAAACAGATACAAATAAAAATACCCAGCCCTACCATTATCAGTCAAAAACCCACCCATGTCAGCTACTTTTCTTCAAAAAATGATGTGCCAGATGTTGGGCTAAATATTTATAAGCATTATATCAGTAATCTTCCCAGATCCCTTAGAACTCATCACTGAGAACTTAGAAATCATTGAATTAGGCAAAATTTCACATTAGCCTTGGACAGGATTTCTTCCTGTATTTATAGAAAATTACAAGTTGTGCTCGTTCAGTCGTATCCAACTCTTTGTGACCCCATGGACTGTAGCCTGCCAGGCTCTTCCATTCATGGAATTCTCCAGGCAAGAATCCTGGAGTGGGTTACCATTTCCTTCTCCAGGGGATCTTCCCAACTCAGGAATTCACCCTGTGTCTCTTGTACTGGCAGGTAGATTCTTTACCATTGAGCCATCTGGGAAGCCCAAATATTTATAAGCATTATGTCAGTAATCTTCCCAGATCCCTTAAGGAAAGTGCAATTTTACTTGTACTGTATTTTATGTCTTGACTATACACCTGTATTTTACTGAGGAATCGCCCAAGTTCACACAGCTAGTAGTTGGCAGAATAAGGATCTGAACACAAGTCTGTCTGGCTCCCAGCCCCAAGATGCTAGCCACCTCGGTACATGGCTATCAGGTATACCTTGTCCCCTGTCCTACCTCCTGTTGATTCGTGCCTCCTCTACTCAGCTCCTCCCTGCAGCATAAATGAATTTTGACATAGAATTTCTGTTTCCTAAGGAACCAGCATCTGCGACTCTGGCCTAGTCATGCCCTGCACTGCAGCACTGAATCAAGGGATAAGGCAGTTTTTCTCCTCACCCATAGCAGAGAAAAGTTGAGGCTGGAAGGTTTTCTGAATGAAAGACTGTCTTTAACTACTTGGAATATTTAATTTAATGTCTGGCTGCACTGGGTCTTCATTGCTTTGCGTGGGCTTTCTCTACCTGTGGCGAACAGGGGCTTCTCTTTGTGGTGTACCGACTTCCCGCGGCAGTGACTTCTCTTGTTGCAGCTCACAGACTCTAGAGAACTCAGGTCTCAGTAGTTGAGGTGCACAGGCTTAGTTGCCCCCTAGCATCGTGGGATCTTCTGGACCAGAGGTCAAACCTGTGTCCCCTGCCCTGGCAGAGAGATTCTTAACTGCTGGACCACCAGGGAAGTCCTGCCTGGAATATCTTTTTTTTTTCTGTATCCCTCAGATGTACTTTGATTTGTTGCCTTCTATTCCTTCGTGGCTCAGATGGTAAAGAAGCTGCCTACAATGGGTGAGACCTGGGTTTGAACCCTGGGTTGGGAAGATCCCCTGGAGAAGGAAATGACAACCCACTCCAGTATTCTTGCCTGGAGAATTCCAGGGACAGAGGAGCCTGGCAGGCTACAGTCCATGAGGTCACAAAGAGTCGGACATGACTGAGCGACTTTACTCACTCTATTTGTAATTAAAGACTGCCTCCTCCAGAAAGAAATGTAATTACACACACATTTGCATGCACACATATATATCTAGAACAGAGTTGTTGTTATCATTTCCTTGTTAAGTCATGTCTGGCTCTTTTGCAATCCCAGCCAGACTGCCCAACCAGCTAGACTCCTTGGGCCATGATATTTCTGAGGCAAGAATACAGGAGAGGGTTGCCTTTTTCTTTTCCAGGGGATCTTCCCAACCCAGGGATCCAACCCTAGTCTCCCAAATTGGTAGGCTGACTCTTGACATCTGAGCCACCAGGGAAGCCCTGGAATAGGATATGAGTCATTAAATAGCAGTTGGATGAATGAATGAATGAATAAAAGAACGAGCATACATAGCAAACATATAATTCTCACTGGTCTTTCCGTATAAAGCACCAACTTTAGGCATTAAAAATAAGGGTAAAAAAAAAGTAAAAAAAAAAAAATAAGGGTAACTTTGCAACAAATGATGTTTGAGTCAGACTGCAAGAAAATTCATTGGTCTGGGAAAGAATATGTTGACAAAGGAAATTTCATAAAGGTTTTCTCTAGAAACCACAACCAAAACAAAAGCATGTAGAGTGATCTAATGATGGGCTTGCTCAGAGGGGCAAGGTAAGGTTGGCTAGTATAAGAGCTCCCAGTCTTGAGTGTGGATGAGGTTAAAAGGCATGTTTCCAAGACTGCTCCCAGAAATTCTGATTTGGGGGTCTAATTCAGGATTTTTCTTTTAATTTAGCAATCTAATATATTCCATTTACTCTGTCATGTACTGTTCTAAGTACATACACAAATTGACTCATTTAATTTTCATAACAACCCTAAAAGGTAAGTGCTCCTATTATTGTCATATAATGTGCACAAGTTACCTGAATGGTAATGTAGGAACCAGGACTGAACACAGACAAGAATTATACTATGGTTCTGATGCACTGTTGTTGATTTCTGCTTCATGGTACCAGGACACTTTCAGAAGTTCCTTCAACTCCAGTTTAAATCAGCTTATAAGCAAAATTGGGCTTCCCAGGTGGTACACTGGTAAAGAATCCACCTGCAATTCAGGAGGTGCAAGAGATGCAAGTTTGATCCCTGGGTTGGGAAGATCCTCTGGAGTAGGAAATGGCACCCCTTCCAGAATTCTTGCTGAGAAAATACCATGGACAGAGGAGCCTGACAGGCTGCCGTCCAAAGGGTCACAAAGAGATGGACATGACTGAGTGACCGGGCACATGTCACATATAAGCAGAATATTTCACAAAGGAGTTTAGATAAGATACTTACAAATATCTTACCTAAAAGAAGTGATATAATGTGAATTGAAACCCAGCTCCCCACCCACAAGTAAGTAGAGAGTGAAGCATACATATAAAGAAGACTAGAGGATAATATTGGAAAAGGTGAGTAGGGATCAGATTATTGAAGAATTTGAAAGTCAGGACTTGAGTTAGTACTTAATTTAAAAGGTTAAAAGGACTTTCACTTTGGGGGATGTAAAGTAGATATTTCTTTTATTCCTCCCATGATCTACAACTAAAAGCCCAGACAGACTGTCTAGGTACCTCAGCTAGATGAGGTCCTAATTTTGTTTTTATTTATGCTTTTTAAATGATTCATGCATCCGAGTTTTGGGACTGAAGCATCCAGCAACCTGGAAACATCTAGGGGTTTAGCTCCAACAAAAGCCCTCTCTCTAGTCAAAAACCTAGATCAAACCCCTTTATGATTATACAGTGGAGGTGATGCATAGATTCAAGGGGTTAGACCTGGTAGACAAAGGGCCTGAAGAACTACAGACAGAGGTTCATGACATCGCACAGGAGGCTGTGACCAAAACCATCCCAAGGAAAAGAAATGCAAGAAGGCAAAATGGTTGTCTTAGGAGGCTTTACAAATAACTGAGGAAAGAAAAGAAGTGAAAGGCAAGGGATAGAGGGAAAGATACCCAACTGAACTCAGAGTTCCAGAGAAAAGTAAGGAAAGATAAGAAAGCCTTACTAAGTGAATAATACAAAGAAATAAAGGAAAGCAATAAAACAGGAAAGAATAGAGATCTCCTCAAGAAAATTAGAGATACCAAGGGAACATTTCATGTGAGGATGGGCACAATGAAGGTCAGAAACAATAAGAACCTAACAGAAGCAGAAGAAATTAGGAAGAGGTGGCAAGGATACACAGAACTGTACAAAAAAAGTCTTAATGACTATCATGGTTAACCATGATATGTGGTCACTCACCTAGAGCCAAACATCCTGAAATGTAAAGTCAAGTGAGCTTTAGGAAGCGTTACTACGAACAAAGCTAGTGGAGGTGATGAAATTCCACCTGAACTAATTCAAATCCTAAAGGATGAAGCTGTTAAAGTGCTGCACTCAATATGTCAGCAAATCTGGAAAACTCAGCAGTGGCCACAGGACTGGAAAAGTTTAGTTTTCATTCCAATCCCAAAGAAGGACAAGGACAAAGAATTTCCAATTGACTGTACAATTTCACTCATTTTTCGTGCTAGCAAGGTAATGTTCATAATCCTTCAAGTTAAGCTTCAATAGTATATGAACCGAGAATTGCCAGATGTATGAAATGGGTTTAGAAAAGGCAGAGGAATCAGAAACCAAACTGCCAACATTCATTGGATCATAGAGAAGGCAAGAGAATTCCAGAAAAACATCCACTTCTGCTTCATTGACCACATTAAGCCTTTGATTATGTGGATCACAGCAAACTGTGGAAAATTCTGAAAGAGATGGGAATATCAGACCTCATTATCTGTCTCCTGAGAAACCTGTATGCAGGTGAAGAATCAACAGTTAGAACCACACATGGAACAATAGACTAGTTCAAAATTGGGGAAAGGCTGTATATTGTCACTCTGCTTTTTAAACTTATATTCAGAGTCCATTAAGCAAAATGTTAGGCTGGATAAATCACAAGTTAGAATCAAAATCGCTGGGAGAAATATCAGCAGTTTAGATATGCAGCCAATATCACTCTAGTGGCAGAAAGTGAAGAGGAACTAAAGAGTCTCTTGATGAGGGTGAATGAAGGGAGTGAAAAAGCAAGCTTGAAACTCAACATTCAAAAAACAAAGATCATGGCATCCGGTTCCATTACTTCACAGCAAATAGAAGGGGAAAAAGTGGAAATAGTGACAGATTTTATTTTGCGGGGCTCCAAAATCACTGTGGACAGTGCCTGCAGCCATGAAATTAAAAGATGCTTGCTCCTAGGAAGAAAAACTATGACAAACCTCGATAGCATGTTAAAAAGCAGAGACATCACTTTGCCAACAAAGGTCTGTATAGTCAAAGCTATGGTTTTTTGGGGGGCAGTCATGTACTGATGTGAGAGATGGACCATAAAGAAGGGTGAGCACTGAAGAATTGATGCTTTTGAACTGTGGTGTTGGAGAAGATTCTTGAGAGTCTTGAAGATTCTTGAGAGTCCCTTGGACAGCAAGGAGATCAAACCAACCAATCCTAAAGGAAATCAACCATGAATATTCATTGGAATGACTGATGCTAAAGCTGAAGCTCCAGGATTTTGGCCACCTGGTGGGAAGAACTGATTCATTAGAAAAGACCCTGGTGCTGGGAAAGATTGAAGGCAAAAGGAAGAATGGATGGCAAGGATGAGGTGGTTAGACAACATCACTGACTAAATGGACAGGAATTTGAGCAAACTCTGGGAGATAGTGGAGGACAGAGGAGCCTGGCATGCTGCAGTCCATGGGGTTACAAAGAGCTGGATATGACTTAGTGACTGAACAACAAAAAATACTTTTAGGACAAAGTAAGCATGGGTCAGAATCAGAGTCCAGCTTCTTGGATGATTGACCATGGCTCAGCCAGGAAACTGCAGGGATCCTTATTACTTAGCTGAAAAATGAGAAGATTGAGTCAAGTCTGACTTAGAGGAAGATTCCAGGGTATGGAGGAACAATGCAGGCTTTACAGAGTCTAAGTCCTGAAACCTGGAAGAAAGAGGTCATGACTTGAAAGAATTTCAGGGCTGATCTGAACTGAGGTGTTGGGGCAGGGGTCATGGAAGTGGACTTCAGCTTAAGAAGTGGGGGACTTGGAGGCTGAGGTTCCCAGCAGAGAGCCCTCTTCCTCAGGAGCAATTCTGGCTTCTCTGATTTATGGAGAAATGCAATATGGACTAGAGCAGCAGCACTCTGAAAGAATGTGTCAAAAGCAAGGCACTAAAAAGATATTTTTTGGTTCAGTGAATACAAAGGAGGAGGGAGGAGGTGTGGAGGCGACTTGTTTTCTCCTGGAGGAACCACACCCGCCTGTTTTCCCCTATGTCTGCAGTGTTAACTCAGTGAAAAACACATATTAGCTCAGTATAACCACTTGTCATCTTTGAAGCTGGATGGGGCACTGATGAGCTGGGTGAAGTTGCATACATCTTTTAGTCTTTGAGATCCTCAGGTTGCACTATTGTCCAAAAGGATGTACGTGTGTGCCACCATTTATATAACATGGAAATACATGGGCTTGGAGCTCAGATGGGCTTGCATTAAGGTCTTGGCTTCAGGACCTTGGGCACAGAGCAGGGATGAGAGATCCTCAAAGTCAGAGACACTGTCATCTCCCTTTTCAGCCACTGATCTCTAGCACCTGGAATAAGACTGCTGATGTTAAAAAAAAATAAGAAGAAGAAGAAAAGAAGCAGAATGTAAGGGCTGTGTGTTAAGTTTTATACGGGGCACAATGAGGACTATAGCCTGGGAAATAGCATCTCAGATAGGTCTGAGAAACTGCTCCTAAGAGGTAAGGGAAGGTTAGTATATATGAGAGTTTAGTGAAGAGGGAATGCATGTAATCAGGCACATATTTTTGCAGAAGTTTTTTGCTAAGTCATGAGAAGCAGATGTCCCCACAGAGGAATTTAGTGCTTTTCTACATATGAAGAGATGCAAGAACTGGACTTATAAAATCAGTTCCTGAAGATAACTATCTGAAGACCTGTTCTGTCAGGTTTTCCAGAACACAAAAACTGCCCCCATTCCTATCTCCACTCTGAATTCCTTTCAGGGGGTGTTGCATGCCAGCCACTGCAGCAGCACTGGATGTAATCCTTGTTGAAGTAGATGGCAAGTGCCCATGACTAGTGCCAATTTGTAGTTGACAAACCTCACCACTGAGCCAGTGCCAGATAAACATTCCTGAATAAACAGCACTCCTCCTATTTTATTCCATCAGGCCTGCGCCTGGACCTATGCTTCTCTACTTAATACTTGAGGCCATTCCTCCACTGACCTTCTCAGTTTGAGAAAGCTGGGAGAATGATGTTGATTGGGATTCACATCCCAGTCTCCCCAGGTGTCCCCATTGCAATGACTGTGCCCGGAAAGGAAGATATGCTGTGTAAATAGCCCTCACTTTCCAGAGTTCCCTTTCAATAAGGACATGGAGCTGGGATCTTCTTCTCATTCAGGTTGCAGGAATGTTTGTGATTCGACTAATCTGAGGACTAAACTGACTCTGGGAGACAAAAACAGGGCATTTGGAATGAAGGAAAACTGAGCTCTATGCCACTTCTCTTTTTTATCAGCTCTGGGTCCTAAAGAGATGTCTACTGACCACCTGATAGGTGCAAAGAACGGTTTTAGGCACAAGCAATACAGCTCGGACCCAAAAGGACAAGGTGCCTTGATCCTCAAGTGGCTTTAGCCTGCAGTGGCTTGAAGCAGGACTTCAGCTCCTGGCCAGAGATAGAAGTCAGGGTGTGGCCGTGAGAGCACCAAATCCTAGCCACTAGACCAGTGGTCAGTGACAAGGCCCTGGCTCTTTGGCTTTGCAGAGAATTCCCACAATAATGGAAAATAGTGAAGCAAGTAAAGTGTTTATTATGAGTTAAAAAAGTACAGTACATGTGGATAGACAGTCAGACTCAGAGAGAATCAAGCCCTCTTGGTGGTTTGAATCACTTTTTTAAAAAAATGGAAAAGCCTAATTAGGTGTGAATCACTTTTATGGGGCATTTCTTCCAGGTTTCCTTTGGCCAGCCATTTTGACTCGCCTCATTCTAAGTCCGTATATATCAGGGTCCTCCCATGTGTGTGCCTTGCATCTCTTAGGCAAGACAGATTCTAGTGGAGAGCCTTATGGGTAGGTTGACATCACTTACTATGAGGTGATGCCCCCTCCCTTTTTGACCTCCAAGGAGCCTTTCTGTGCATGTAGTCAGGGAGGTCTCCTTGACTTCAAGAATGAGGACTATGTGATTTTTATTTTCCATCTGCAGGGCCTAGCCTCCTCCATCATCCTGCTTTTTTTTTTTTTTTGGAGTTTCTGCTCACAGGGGAGAAACACTTCAGCCTGAAGCCCATCTATCTCCTGCCTCACCCTGCTCTCCTAGGTCTAACATCCCAGTGCAGGGAGGCAGACAGTCACTGTCAACATACAGATAATTAAAATAATTCTGTACAAGAATAAATGCTGTGAGGGTAATGAGTTAGTCATGTAATGAGTTAATACTACTAGGGGTTTTAACCGACCGAAATCACCTGCCCTGGCCAAAAATGACAGTATTCATTTATATGAGCTATCTTACTAGAGGGGATCCTGGTAAGGATTGTGGAACTAACAAGCTGCCACCAATCAGAATTCAGGAAAACTCAAAAGGAGCAAGGAGACTCTAGAGCATATGTCCTCCAACTTCTCAGAATCCCTCTTGCTGGAATCTGTCTTGGCTGAGTGAGGCATATGCTACCAGGAAGGACCCTGAGTCAGAGTGATTGGCCAGAGACAACCCTGAAACCAATCCAGTTACCATGAATCTCAAGACTGCGACCACGTGTCAGATAGTTCTCCTGGGTTCCCTTACCCTGCGGCTCTCCACCTGGGCGCCCCTTCCCAATAAATTCTCTTGCTTTGTCAGCACGTGTGTCTCCTCAGACAATTCATTTCTAAGTGTTAGACCAGAGTCCTGGGAAGAGTCCCCATTCCTGTAACAATACAGCAGATGTTCATCAAGCACCTACTCTGTGTCAGGTGCTGTTCTAGGTGCTGGAGATACAAAGATTGAGGACAGCAGATTCTAGTTTCAGAGTCTATATTCCCACGGGAAAAGATGGGCAATGAAAAATGAACATAAATGTTGGTTAGTGATGAAAATTTTGACAAGAGATAGAACAGATGAGGTGAAAACTACATCTGCGTACATGTGCTTCTATTTGAGTGCATTCTATTTCAGACAAGGTGGGTCAGGGGAATTCTCCTTGATAAGGTGACAAGCATTTGAGCAGTGACGTTACTCCTAAGATGAGTTTCCTCTGAAAGTGTGGAACATGGGATTTATTTTGCTTTTAGGTTCTAGTGAGGATTGAATGAGGTGCTTAGTTTGAATGCACCTGACCAGGTGCCTGCAACATAGAAAACATTTAGGAAGTGATAGCTTGGATTATTATTATTGTTAATAATGTTATTGTTATGACTATAAGTGCTCCATGCTTGTTATGATGGTTGGTGAAAATGGAGTCAGAATCAGTGTTCCTTCCATTAAACCCTCAAGAGAGCATATCTACAAAAAGAGAAGGAAAAGTTCAGGAATAAAAAAATTGGGTTTTTGTGTGTGTGTGTGTGTTTTCCATAGTCACAGAAGCATCTGCTGGAGGCTGAAATCTTAATTAACTCAGATGGGAGTGTTCCTATTTCTAGGTTTTTCAACCTGTGATGTTCACGGAGCCAGCAGGGCTGCTGGCTGTGCGCATTAGGGTAGTTGAATGAAGAGCCAGCAACTTCTCCAAGTGCAGGGCAAGCCTTGTGTGACTGGTCTGAGGACCCTCTCTGTCTGGTCTTCCTGTAGGCATGGGATGAGGAGGCCGCCTCCACCTTGCTCAACCACTCCACTCACTCTCCACAACCTGGATCCAGTCCAGCTTATTCTGTAATTGGCTTAGCCACCTAGAGAAACCACACAAGCAGATGCTGGTGATAAAGAGAATAGAGATATATGTTAGTAAGACTAATGATGAAAAAAAAAAAAATGAGTCCAAGTCTTGGAAGCAGGCTTCTAGTCAATAACAGCCCCCTGCACACATTTTTCTTACAACTGGGAGAACAGTACTATTTATTACCTTGGCCAAGGTCACACAAGTAAATCCATGATGAATTAGGGGTCAGATATTGGATCCATGTTTTTTGAATTGAGAGCTCTAAAAACCTCAGAGATGATAATACAATTATTAGTCTGTATTTAAGCAGGAAGACATAAATGACTTGAAGTATTTAAAACAGAAGGAATAAAATGGAGGGAATTATTTATGCAGACAAGAGAGATGCTGAGACCAAACATAAGATGATGAAGTGACCCAGAGATGAGATACAGCGGGATGTTGCTCCTAACTCTAGGCCAGAGAGGCAAAAAGAAGAGGTGGTGTTACCAGAATTTAGGGGCACCTGGCAGAATCTAGAACCATGATGGATCTACCTGGGAAGAGCGGAAGCCATGGAAGGTACACAGCCCCTGCCTCAGAAGCCATCTACACAGAGCAGATACGGGGAAGCAACCTGCCTCTCCTTTCCCCACATCCCGCCAGTGCCTGTCTTTGACCACGCTGAATAGGAATTCAGCTGCATTAGAAGTGCAGAGGGGGAAAAATAACTTTCCATCTAACCTAGGTTCTTGACTGAGACACCTGCTGTAATACAAGACAGATTAAGAAGAGAGAAACAAAAAGAAGTTTAATAACATGTATACATGGGAGATATCCAGAAAAATAGTAACTCCCCCAAATGGCTGTCAATGACAAATTGGCACTTGCCAAGAGCATTTGCCATGAACAATGACAACAAGGACATTTGCCATCTGCCTCTGCCGGAGATGGAACTCTGTGCTTCTGTAACTTGCCAACCTTCAACACTCCCTGAGGGGAATTCAGGGTGGATAGTGAGGCACTCTGTGCTCCAGGGAAACTGGTGGAATAGGTTTTTAGATAGGTATTTTCAGCCACTGATTTCATGATCCTGTTATGCCCGATGTCCAAATCCCTGAGCGGGAAGAGAGAAGGCTTCCAAGACAATGCAACTCGCAAAAAAAAAAGCGAAGTTTATTGCTGACTCGCATCCAACGCGCATCCAATGCAGTGGTACAGGGTCAGAGAGCGCTGAGCTCAAGCTGTTACCCAATTTATAAGGTGTGCATAAGTCGTTGGTAGCTGACTTAAGCGGATTGGTTACATGTTTGCAAAGTAATCTTATTGGCCCAAACCTTCGCTGGCTTTTTTTCAAACTTGGGCGTTCGCAGGCTTTTCTGCTTTCCCCTGATAGGTTCCCTTTTTCTTGCTAGGCGCATGTTGATTGGCTGGCTCCAGGTGGCCTGATAATCATGTTACCCTGGAAAACCAGGCCTACTCCTAATCTAGGCTGCCTGTCATGGCACAGCCTCACAATCCCAATCCTTGTATCTCTTCACATCTAGAAAATCACTAAATCCTTTCATGATGACATCAGCTCCACACGAAGAGCAGAAAGCCTTTTGTAAAGTAAGTTTTTGATTGCACTTCACCAAAATCATATATTGACCTTTCCCCCACTGCCTCTTTGGAGCAGTCTCTCAGCTATCTGAGGTGCTGTCTTCCAGGCTGCAGTCCTCATTTTGCCCCCAATAAAACTTAACTCACAACTGTCAGGTTGTGCATGTTTTTACTTGAAATGGCCAAAAGCCATCACCTTAAATACCAAAATATGATGCAGGCAAAAGGAAGGCCAGTTATGGGAGGTGACCAGGAAAAGCACAATGAACAAGGGAAAGGCTGTTAATCAGATTTAATTTACTTCCTTCTTTATTGATAAATTTCTAGAGATTTGATCATCTTCCTCTTCAGTGATACAGAAAAAGTGACGTTGAAACAAGCAGGACCCTCAGGGGCTCTCAGTACAAATCCTCTCTGAGTCCCCTGTTTCTTCTTCATAGGAAATAAGTTTCAGTCAAGGTTCTAGACCTTCCCTGATTTCCCAAGGGCAGATTCAAACAGCTGCTAATCAGGGAAGGGAGAGAATGCAGAGAAAGAGGAGCAGTCAAGAAACAGTAGTGTAGCCTTGGGGCAGAGCCCTGGTTCCTCAAGGAATATGCATGTTTGAGCTCTGCAGGAACTAAGCTCCCCACCCAGGTGGTGAATGGAATGAGGATGTTGACCTTCCTAACTTCAATCTTCCAAAGCAGCTTGGAATCGGCTGACCTTTGCCCCATTTCTAAGCTGAATTCTCCACTTTTCCCCTTTCTTCCCTTTAAGTGTCAGTCACTCAGTATTGCCTGGCTCTTTGTGACACCATGGACTGCAGCCCACCAGGCTCCTCTCTCCATGGGATTTTCCAGGGAAGGATACTATAGTGGCTTGCCATTTCCTTCTCCAGGGGATCTTCCCGACCTAGGGATCGAACCTGGGTCTCCTTCATTGCAGCTGATTCTTTACTGACTGAGCTACCAGGGAAGCCCATGCCCTTCCCTTAAAACCTCCTTAATTTTGCTGTCGGAGAGACACTGCTTTGGGAAAGAGCCCCAGTGTTCTCCTTTCTTACTGCAAGTCACAATACACTTTTCCTTCTCCCACACTTTGGATTGATCGAGTTGATCAGCTTAACACCTACCAAGAGGCAAGCCCAGTTTTCAGGTAACAACACTTTTACAAATAGAAATTTCCCTTATGAATGTAAATATCTTTTATAAAAGGGTAACTTACTCGGATTTTAGAGCTTTTCTGCTGTTTTTTAAAAATAACCAGCTCAAAATAATTCTTATGCTAAAGAGGCATATTTTGGGTTGTCACATTCTGCTCACCTTCAGAAGCCTAGGAAATGCAGCTGCATATTGGAAGCCCCCCCTGAAATGTAGAACAGAGCAAAGGATGGGCAAGAAACCCATCTAAGAATAAGCAAGCTCAGAACCAACAACCTAACAATAACCACTACTTTCTATTGATCATGAGTTGTGTATCAACATTGTGGAAAAGACAGCTGATACTGATGATGCAAGCTAGGTGACTATGCACCAGTGTCTAATCAAATCTCAGAGACAGAATTTTGGTTGAAGTAGAAAAGAATATTGCTTTGCCAGGCAAAGGGGAACACAGTCAGCTTGTGCCTCCAAAACTGTGTGTCCCAACTTGCTGGGGGGAGAGGGAGAAATTGGTGAGGAGTTCTGTAGCAATGATTGATTCAAGGGCAGGTGGTAAGGATCAGATTGTGTTCAGAGTTTGTATTATTTTGGTCTGGCCTCAGGTGATGTCCTGAGGAGCTTCTATGGTTCCTTTAATCTGGCCTCAAATGGTCTCCGGATCTTCTCTGAAGAGTGCTTCAACAAGTAGTTAGCATCTTCCATTTGTTGGGAGTTTTAGTTCTGCAGATGTTTTTATGGAACTCTTGCTTTTTTGATGATCCAGTGGATGTTGGCAATTTGATCTCTGGTTCTCTGCCTTTTCTAAAACCAGCTTGAACATCTGGAAGTTCACGTTTCATGTATTGCTGAAGCCTGGCTTGGAGAATTTGGAGCATTACTTTACTAGTATGTGAGATGAGTGTAATTGTGTGGTAGTTTGAGCATTCTTTGGGATTGACTTTCTTAGGGATTTGAATGAAAACTGACATTTTCCAGTCCTGTGGCGACTGCTGAGTTTTCCAAATTTGCTGGCATATTGAGTGCAGCACTTTCACAACATCATCTTTCAGGATTTGAAATAGCTCAACTGGAATTCCATCACATCCACTAGCTTTGTTCGTAGTGATGCTTTCTAAGGCCCACTTGACTTCACATTCCAGGATGTCTGGCTCTAGGTGAGTGATCACACCATCGTGATTATCTGGCTCATGAAGATATTTTTTGTACAGTTCTTCCGTGTATTCTTGCCACCTCTTCTTAATATCTTCTGCTTCTGTTAGGTCCATACCATTTTTGTCCTTTATTGATCCCATCTTTGCATGAAATGTTCCCTTGGTATCTCTAATTTTCTTCAAGAGATCTCTAGTCTTTCCCATTCTGTTGTTTTTCTCTATTTCTTTGCATTGATCGCTGAGGAGGACTTTCTTATCTCTCCTGGCTAGTCTTTGGAACTCTGCATTCAAATGGGAATATCTTTCCTTTTCTCCTTTGCTTTTCGCTTCTCTTAATTTCACAGCTATTTGTAAGTCCTTCTCAGACAACCATTTTGCCTTTTTGCATTTCTTTTCCATGGGGATGGCCTTGATCCCTGTCTCCTGTTCAATGTCACAAACCCCCATCCATAGTTCATCAGACTATCAGATCTAGTCCCTTAAATCTATTTCTCACTTCCACTGTATAGTCATGACGGATTTGATTTAGGTCATACCTGAATGGTCTAGTGGTCTTCCTTACTTTCTTCAGTTTAAGTCTGAATTTGGCAATAGGGAGTTCATGATCTGACCCACAGTCAGCTCCTGGTCTTGTTTTTGCTGACTGTATAGAGCTTCTCTAACTTTGGCTGCAAAGAATATAATCAATCTGATTTTGGTGTTGACCATCTGGTGATGTCCATGTGTAGAGTCTTCTCTTGTGTTGTTGGAAGAGGGTGTTTGCTATGACCAGTGCATTCTCTTGGCCAAACTCTATTAGCCTTTGCCCTGCTTCATTTCGTACTCCAAGGCCAAATTTGCCTGTTACTCCAGGTATCTCTTGACTTCCTACTTTTGCATTCCAGTCCCCTATAATGAAAAGGACATCTTTTTTGGGTGTTAGTTCTTTTTTTTTCTTTTTTTCTTTTTGGGTGTTAGTTCTAAAAGGTCTTATAGGTCTTCATAGAACTGTTCAACTTCAGCTTCTTCAGCGTTGCTGGTTGGGGCATAGACTTGAATTACCGTGATATTGAATGGTTTCCCTTGGAAATGAACAGAGATCATTCTGTCATTTTTGAGATTGCATCCAAGTACTGCATTCCGGACTCTTTTGTTGACCATGATGTCCACTCCATTTCTTCTAAGGGATTCCTGCCCACAGTAGTAGATATAATGGTCATCAGAGTTAAATTCACCCATTCCAGTCCATTTTAGTTTGCTAATTCCTAGAATGTCAACATTCACTCTTGCCATCTCCTGTTTGACCACTTCCAAGCAAGAGAGTTCTAGAAAAACATCCATTTCTGCTTTATTGTCTATGCCAAAGCCTTCGACTGTGTGGATCACAATAAACTGTGGAAAATTCTGAAAGAGATGGGAATACCAGACCACCTGATCTGCCTCTTGAGAAACCTGTATGCAGGTCAGGAAGCAACAGTTAGAACTGGACATGGAACAACAGACTGGTTCCAAATAGGAAAAGGGGTATGTCAAGGCTATGTATTGTCACCCTGCTTATTTAACTTATCTGCAGAGTGCATCATGAGAAACACTGGGCTGGAAGAAGCACAAGTTGGAATCAAGATTGCTGGGAGAAATATCAATAACCTCAGATATGCAGATGACACCACCCTTATGGCAGAAAGTGAAGATGAACTAAAAAGCCTCCTGATGAAAGTGAAAGAAGAGAGTGAAAAAGTTGGCTTAAAGCTCAACATTCAGAAAACTAAGATCATGGCATCTGGTCCAATCACTTCATGGGAAATAGATGGGGAGACACCAGAAACAGTGTCAGACTTTATTTTTTTGGACTCTAACATCACTATAGGTGGTGATTGCAGCCATGAAATTAAAAGATGCTTACTCCTTGGAAGGAAAGTTATGACCAACCTAGATAGCATATTAAAAAGCAGAGACATTACTTTGCCAACAAATGTCTGTCTGGTCAAGACTATGGTTTTTCCAGTGGTCATGTATGGATGTGAAAGTTGGACTGTGAAGAAAGCTGAGTGTTGAAAAATTGATGCTTTTGAATTGTGGTGTTGGAGAAGACTCTTGAGAGTCCCTTGGACTGCAAGGAGATCCAACCAGTCCATCCTAAAGGAGATCAGTCCTGGGTGTTCATTGGAAGGACTGATGCTGAAGCTGAAACTCTAGTACTTTGGCCACCTCATGCGAAGAGTTGACTCATTTGAAAAGATCCTGATACTGGGAGGGATTAGGGGCAGGAGGAGAAGGGGATGGCAGAGGATGAGATGGTTGGATGGCATCACTGAGTCGATGGACATGGGTTTGGGTGGACTCCAGGAGTTGGTGATGGACAGGGAGGCCTGGCGTGCTGTGATTCATGGGGTCACAAAGAGTCGGACACAACTGAGCGACTGAACTGAACTGAACTTATTTCTGTAGAAGAGGTCAAATATACTGTTATGTGTATCCCTTGACCTACAAACAAGATATGGGGACACAGAAAAATTTATGTGTCCAGGAGCCCCACAGAGTTCTGCAAGATTTTATTACTAATGAAGAAGGAATTCATAGGGCCTGGACTCCATCTGAGGCCTGTCCGTGCTGACCGTCCTCGGCCACCTCTCCAGTGGACTCTGAACTCTCTGCTTAGTGCCTGTGGGAACGACAATGGAAGGATAAGATCCCCTCCGGACAGGGGAATCTTGAAGATCACAGCCAGGTTACTCATTGCCTAAGAGGAAACATACTGTAATCACCCCCGTCTCCGGATAGGTCATAAATATTTTTCCGTATCTATCAGGATGTAATCACAGGCTTATCGATTATTAACTGGTTGGAACGTGACCACAAACTTATTGATTATTAATTGCTTGGAATGTAACTGCAGGCTTATTGATTATTAACTGTTTGAACACATAACACGTGAATGATGGGGTTATTGTAGTTGTATTTACCCTCCCTTTGTTTAGGTAAGTCTCAAGGAAATTGGGGTGGTGGGTTTGGACACGTCCACATGGGGTATAAAAGATTTTCACAAATGCTGGTCGGGGTCCTTGGCTAAGAGGAGGCTCTGCCTTGGGCCCGCCGGTGTAATAAACTGCACTCCACTATCTACATTGTCCTTCTGAGTGAGTTTGTTTCTTGGAGAGCGTGGCTATAACACTAAGACTATTAATAGAAATCATTCAGGCAATTTTCCTAGCTATATAAGCACTAGCACCCTATTTTGCTTTAGAACACTAAGGCTAAGCAAGTCTAAGTGACTTTCCCACAAATAGCACTGTTAGGTGTGTTAGGGAAGGGAAAAAAAAATTATTCTCTACCCTTTCTAGATTCCTCTAGATGGTCTAATAGTTAAATTGGCTTAAGATAGGTGAACAGGAGAAAAAATAAATTTGATTATGTGTGTTCTGGAGCCCCATAAGAAAAATGAGACCAAGCGCAATTTATGCGATTGAGGTTTATATGCCATCTGACAGAAGAAAGGGGCAGCTGTTCAGGATGTTGACTAAAAAAGATAATATAGTGTGCAAGTTGTGAGCTAAGTTTCATCTGGGGCAAAATGAGGACTGCAGCCTGGGAGACAGCATCTCGGCTAGCTCTGATAAACTGCTCCAAAGAGGTAGAGGAAGAAGGTCAATATATGTGATTTTGGTGAAGGGAGAGTTCACACAATCAAGCATTCCTCTTACAAAAGATGAATGCTAGTCGTGAGGAGCTGTTGGCTCAGATGGTAAGAAATCTGCCTGTAATGCAGGAGACCTGGGGCCAATCCCTGTGTTGGGAAGGTCTCCTGGAGAAGAGTATAGCTGCGACCCACTCCAGTATTCTTGCCTGGGAAATCACATGGACAGGAGAGCCTGGCAGGCTACAGTTCATGGGGTCAAAAACAGTTGCCCAGGACTGAGTGACTAACATTTTCACTTTCATGAGGAGCTAATCACCATGAAGTGATTAATTATTTTTCTAGATATGAGGACATGCCAGGATAGGGATCATGGAATCAGTTTCTGAAAATATCTAGATTATCTAAAGACCTGCTCTTCCAGTTTTGGTGGTGGTTTTGCCACTAAGTCATGTCTCTGGCATTGCAGGCAGACTCTTGACTGTCTGAGCTAAATCCTTGATGTGCTCCAGTTTTACAAAATGCCTCATTCTCCACCCTGCACTCCCTTCAGGGCATGTCAAAGGTCAATAGCTTCAGCAGCACAGGATTCAATTTTCCTAGAGGCAGATGGCAAATTTTCATGAGGCAGATTGCCCTTGGCAAGCACCAATTTGTAGTTGACAGGAAGGGGAAGGAGGCAATTCAGATGGAGATGGCAAAGCAAACATTTGGTAAACAAATGTTTTCTATTCCATGCAGAGACAGTGGGACTCAGAGAAGACTTTGGTTTTCTGGCCCTGAGTTCTCCCTACTACACCTAACCCGTATTCTTTATAGGTCATCTCTGGTGAGAGTGCTCTTCCTGGACCCAGCTCTCTATGTTAGCTCTTTGAGGCATTTACAGGGGAGGTAAAATGGAAGATTACATGGGTTTTTTGTTTCTTAAAAAAAAAAAAAAAAAGCCTAAAATCCTCATGCCAAAGAGACACATTTTGGGGCAGTAAATTTTGCTCCTCAATAATACTGCCTTTGAAGCTTCTCCAAGAAATTTCTGTCCAGAAGTCAAGTTTGTGGATTGTTTTATCACACCAAATCGATCTCTTAGTCCTGAGAGTGGGTCAATTTATTTAAACTCATTTGATGTGAGTGATGTAAGTGGCCATCCAAAGTTAGGCCTGTTGAAACGGAGCAGGGTGGTGTGGGGCTCCTAGGCGCAGAAGCCTTACTGTGTCACTCCTTTGTTGTAAGGAAGTTTCCAGCTTCCATGGCCTCCCCTGAGTCCCAAATGGCAGGTTCAAACAGTGGCTAATCAGGGAAGGGAGGGGATGCAGAGACAAGGGAGGAGCAGCCGAGAAACCATACTGGTGCTGGTTCCACCTCAAGGAATACACACAACAATGCCTTTGAGCTCTTCTGCAGAACTAAAATCCCCAATAATAGCCAGGATGAACAACACAAGCTCATCAGGAGACCACCTGAGGCCAGGTTGAAGGAGTGCAGGCCTTGCACACACCCTGATCCTTATCAGCAACCCCTCCCTCCAGTCCTTGAACCATTGCTATAAAGTGAAAGTAAAGTGAAAGTGAAAGTCACGTCCTACCCTTTGCCACCCCTAAGATTATACATCCATGGAATTCTCCAGGCCAGAATACTAGAATGGGTAGCTGTTCCCCTCTCCAGGGGATCTTCCCAACCCAGGGATAGAACCCAGGTCTCCCACATGGCAGACAGATTCTTTACCAGCTGAGCCACCAGGGAAGCCCATTACTATAAAGCTTCTCACCAAATATCCCAGGTTGGGGCACATCATTTTGAGGACCTGAGCCCACTGTGTCTCTCTTTGCCTGATAAAGCAATAGAGCTATTCTTCTCTACCTCACCCAAAACTCTGTCTCCAAGTTCTGACTCCACAATGGTGCACAGAGGCCAAGCTTTTGGTATCACTATGATGCAAGCAATCAGGTGTTTAATAAGCTGTTAATGATTGGAGCAAACCATAATCCTAGGTTCTGAGTTCTGAAGAGAGGCAGTTGAGATTTCTAGATGTCCAGCTTGAAACATCTTTAGATGGAGTGAGGCAGGGAGTGGCAAACTAATAGATCTTCCTAGATTTGGGGGATCTTTTCTGAGTGGCCCAATACAGCAACACCCATGAAGATTATCTGTACATGAACTATTGTGGTGATTTTTCTCAAGTTTTTCAAATTTGGTTTGCAAGGTTTCAGAAAAAAGGATACTTGTAGTTCTTAATGATTCCAAGTCAAAAGGATTGGAAAAGAAATTCAGAAACTTTATTTTGAAGCATTGTTGCCAAATACAGAAGGAAACTAGAAGGATGCAATATCCAGTCTTGTTTACAGGTAGAAAACAGAACCTTAAAAGCCAGTAAGAAGCCCTAGAATCTCATATCCATACAGGTGGATACATAATTATTCTCTCTTTCCCTCATTTTTACCAAAGATAACCAACTTAGTTGTAATTTGTTTACAAAAGAAGTTTAGTTTCAAAGAATTTAGACATTTTATTTACACCACATTAGTGATTGAACATATAGGCTCTTTAAATCTGCTTTGTGGAATTTTTCATAAAGGATTTCAAATTGAAATTGTGAAAGATCCCCTGGAGAAGGGCATGGCTACCCACTTCAGTACTCTGGCCCGGAGAATGACATGGGCAGAGGAGCCTGCCAGTCTACAGTCCATGGGGTCACAAAGAGTCAGATACAACTGAGTAACTTTTGCTTCACACTACTTCACTTCTTCATCTTTAAATCTGCTTTGTGGAATTTTTCACAAAGGATTTAAAATTGAAATTTTAAATACATCTTGAGGCCAGGAAGCCAAGTCAAGAATCATTCATGAGAACCACCTGCAATACCTCTAAGTTTGGGGAATTCCTTCCTTCTTAAGGTCCCTAAAATATCTTGAGATTTCTCTACCTGCCAGGAAGTGACTTCCCCTATTCACCTGATAAGGCTGTTGGGAACCCTGTAAGCAAGCTCCCAGGCTGTTTTTTTAAAGGACTTTTCTGGGCTCTATAAGTCAACTTTAGTTTGTAAAAGTTGTCTGGTCATATCTGAATCTATACAAAGAAAAGTGAAAGTGAAGAAAATGAAAGTTGCTCAGTCATGTCCAACTCTTCATGACGCAATGTACTGTAGCCTGCCAAGCTCCTCTGTCCATGGAATTCTCCAGGCCAGAATACTGGAGTGGGTAGCCATTCCCTTCTCCAGGGGATCTTCCCAACCCAGAAACAGAACCAGGCTCTGCTGCATTGCAGGTGGATTCTTTCAGCTGAGCTTCCAGGGAACCCATGTCTCTTGCAAATATTGCATCCCTATACTTTGGTAATACAATCAGTATTTCTAGTTGTGTTCTGTTATATAGAGAAGAGATTCTTACTGACTTGTGTAAATAAGCATGTTACCATAAAAATAAGAATACTCACTACGAGTTTGCAAGTTCTGGAGGGATCAGATAGGGAGAAAAATTTAAATGCATTAATTCTACTTATGAAGGTATAATTTACCAAATTCTTATAGTTTAATTAGTTTAAGAGGAAAAGCCTCTTTATATCTGGAAAACAAGAAAGTAAAGAATCAGAAATACTTAAAATAAATGTCATAAAGATTATAATCATCCTCTTTGTTCATTTAGTCCTATGTAATTAATTCTTCTTCTTTTCTTAGAAGGTTTATGAAGCCATGCATTTTTCCATTAGAATTATGTAAATTCTTACCCAGCTCAGTGGTATAGCTTAAAGGTTATCAGAAACTTTTATTCTAGAGTATTTATTAGATTTCTTTCCATGAACTTCTCTAAATATGAAACACATTTGCAGGAAGCTTTTGTAAAAGTGCCTGAGTAAAACAATAGTGAAAGTTGCTCAGTCGTGTCTGACTCTTTGCCACTCCATGGACTATACAGTCCATGGAATTCTCCAGGCCAGAAAACTGGAGTGGGTAGCCATTCCCTTCTCCAGGGGATCTTCCCAATCCAGGGATCAAATCCAGGTATCCTGCATGCAGGCAGATTCTTTACCAGCTGAGCCACAATAACTGTCGGTAAATGATGAAAGACTAAAAAATGTCCATTGTTAGAGCTTATTTCATAAGGAAGTATAGTTATTTTGTGATGTACAACATTTTAAGATAAAAATGATGACAAAATCATATTAAAACATATCAGATTTTTAGGAATTTCATATAATTTCTAGAATAATTACATGCCTAAAAAATAAAAATATAGAAGTTTAGCATTACTTCTTAATTGACAGAACTTCCTGCACAATTCAACATACCATATATGTGTGATTAGGTTAATATTTTTGTTCTACGAGGGGAAAGAGAACACATTTTTGAGATTTTTCCAGGAACACTATTGTTGTTGTTCAGTTGCTAAATTGTGTCCCACTCTTTATGATCCCATAAACTGCAGCAAGCCAGGCTTCCCTGTCCTTCACTATGTCCTGGAGTTTGCTAAAACTCGTGTCCATTGAGTCAGTGATGCCATCCAACCATCTCATCCTCTGTTGTACCCTTCTCCTCTTGTCCTCATTTTTCTCAGCATCAGGGTCTTTTCCAATGTCAGCCCTTTGCATCAGGTGGCCAAAGTATTGGAGCTTCAGCTTCAGCATCAGTCCTTCCAATGAATACTTAGGGTTGATTTCCTTTAGGATGGACTGGTTTGATCTCCTTGCAATCCAAGGGACTCTCAAGAGTTTTCTCCAGCCTCACAGCTCTAAAGCATCAGTTCTTCAGCACTCAGCCTTCTTTCTGGTCCAAATCTCACATCCATACGTGACTCCTGGAAAAACCACAGCTTTGACTCATATGGACCTTTGTCGGCAAAGTGAGGTCTCCGTTTTGTTTAACACACTGTCTAGGTTTGTCACAGATTTCTTCCAACAAGCAGGTGTCTTTTACTTTCATGGCTGTAGTCACCATCTGCAGTCATTTTGGAGCTGAAGAAAATAAAATCTGTCACTGTTTCTACTTTTTCCCCTTCTCTTTGCCATGAAGTGATGGGAATGGATGCCATGATCTTAGTTTTTTTTTAATGTTGACCTTTAAGACAGCTTTTTCACTCTTCTCTTTCACCTTCATCAAGAAGCTGTTTAGTTCCTCTTCACTTTCTGCCATTAAAGTATCATCTGAATATCTGAGGTTGTTGACAATTTTCCCCAGCAATCTTGATTCCAGCTTGTGAGTCATCCAGCCTGGCATTTTGCATGATACACTCTGCATGTAAGTTAAATGGGAAAATCCTAAAATTACATTCAAGTCAAAAAGACTTTATTTAGAATTTTATTTTGAGGAATTTTATCAGAAATATTGGGCTTTCCTGGTGGCTCAGACAATAAAGAACCCACCTCTAATGAGCAAGACCTGGGTTCAATCCCTGGTTTCAGAAGATCCCCTGGAGAAGGGAATGGCTACCCACTTCACTACTCTGGCCTGGAGAATTACATGGATAGAGGAGACTGCCAGGCTACTGTCCATGGGGTCACAAAGACCCAGATACAACTGAGTGACTTTTACTTCACTCTACTTCACTTCATCAGAAATATCAAGAAGTTTTAAAACACTTGGTCAAATTGGATTATAGGTGACTAAGTAAGTGAAGTTGCTCAGTCATGTCCAACTCATTGCGACCCCATGGACCGTAGCCTTTCAGGGTGCACTGTCCATGGGATTTTCCAGGCAACAGTACTGGAATGGGTTGCCATTTCCTTCTCCAGAGGATCTTCCCAACCCAGGGATCAAACCCAGTTCTCCAACATTTGAGGCAGACACTTTAGTGACTATAAACAATATTTACTTACTCATTTAACCATAGTAACAATTAGAAACTTCACAGGTAAACCCACAAGGTCAAGTAATTATAAGTAAAATTTATCTGTTATAATAGAGAAAGTTAAGTTTTCTTTGGCAATTAAAAAAACCTGATATAAACAAATAGGAAGTTTCTTTGATAAAACAGAAAATCTTTGCTTTTTAGACAGAGTTCTCAAAGATAAATAAAAACATTTTATAATCTCTTTATTAAGAGCAACCAAAGAAACTTGGTTCTTTTAGCAGACGAAAGAAATTGAGTTTTTAGTTTTACATAAATACACTGTTGGTATTAAAGCTTAACTTAAAAAATGCTTATATTAATTCCATTTTAGTCAACTTGACTATGCAAGATTTCCTCCTTTACTTTCTCTCTTCAACTTTTTATGTTTATAGTTTGTCCTTTTAGCAGATAGAGAACTCAGATTTTATTGAATAATTTTGCAGCAGCTTACTTTTGGTATTAAAACTCATTTACTTAATTAAACTTACTTCAATTAGTCAGCATTACCATGCATAAAGCTCTTTTCAAATATTCCTTTCCCATACATCTTTATAATTTCCTTTACACATTCAGATTTTTTCTAATGCTTTCCTTCCTTTTGCCTCTTTCTGAGACAAAACTATTTTCCCTTAAACAAAATGCATTTCTATTTTTTACTCCTTCTCTTACCAAAAACATGTATTTTATTTTTCTTGCATATCAAGATATTTCTCTTATTATATTTAGTAGTTTTAATTACATAAGTTAATTAGAATTCTTAACCCTTACAAATCTTAATTTTTAGTAAAAGCTAGGTGTTCATTGGAGGGACTGATGTTGAAGCTGAAACTCCAATACTTTGGCCACCTGATGTGAAGAGCTGACTCATTTGAAAAGACCTTGATGCTGGGAAAGATTGTGGGCAGGAGGAGAAGGGGACGACGGAGGATGAGATAGTTGGATGGCATCACCGACTCAATGGACATGGGTTTGGGTGGACTCCGGGAGCTGGTGATGGGCAGGGAGGCCTGGCGTGCTGCGGTTCATGGGGTTGCAAAGAGTCGGACTCGACTGAGTGACTGAACTGAACTGAACCAAAGTGTTCAATATTTTGTACCATTTGAAAATAATCTAGATATCAGTATGTTGTTATCATTAACTTAGCAAAATCCTAAAGAGTCAAGTTACCAGAAGATTTTGAAAGCTAAGTACACATATCATAAGGCATAATTACTGCACCTAAAAACTCTTTTCTCAGTTACATTTAAATAATTTGTTTTAAAAAAATTATGACATAAAAATTTTATCATACCAAGTTATTTTTCTTGCTGACAGATTTTGTAAGAGAGATAACAGGAACTTATTTGACTAGAAAACCTAATAGAATAAAAGTTTTATATTTAATGCTGATAACTCTAAGACATTCCTATTTTAATGAAACTGACACATTTGTTAACTTTAATAATTAGTATTTTCCCAGCTCATGTAAACCTCATGGAAGGCATTTGTGTTGTCTTTCAATATATTTCTGAGAACTTTAGGAATATTTAATTTATTTATAAGTGCTTAATTCTAAACCAATTAAATACAGCTTTTAAAAAATTAATTTTGGTTATATCATCCAGAGGCAGAAAAATATCACACACCTAAAAAGTACATATATCTATATATATATACACACAAGCAGAAATATGCAGAGATCTTATAGATTCTGTTATTGAGAAAAATTAGTCATGAGTTGAATATAAAATTTCAAAACTCACTAGCATTCCAAATTTGATGGCTTCTTAGACCTTTATGAGAATAAAACCACTGACTTTTTTCCAGATGGGCTAATTAGATCTGTTATTAAATACATTAAAACACTAGTTTTCTAGTAAGACAAATATTAATATATTTATAGATGAAAATGATCAGTCTCTGTTTTTACATATTTTATTAAGGTATAATTTACATACATTAAATTCAACTGTTTAACATGATTATTTTCTTATATTTGTACTTTAAGGTGTCTAATCATTGGAATATAAATGTCCTGCTTATAAGGGTTATGTTCCTTAAAAATTTAAAAAATGTAAATACCTTGTAGATTAAAAAAAAGAAAAACATAGGTGACTTCTTTTCCTATTTTCATAGCCTTTCAGCCTTTGCAGCTCCTTCTATCAAGAGATAGATTCTATATTCCTTCTCTTGAAGCTGGGCTGGTCTTGGGACTTGTTTTGGCTACTAGAATGTGACAGAAGCAATGTTATTTGAGTTCTGAGCCTAGGCCAAGAGAGATTTTGCAATTTAAGTTCCCATTTTGGAACTCTGCTGGTCATCATTTAAAGCCTGGGCTAGGTTGCTGAAGGATGAAACCATTAGAGATGAGCCATCTCAGCTGAATCCATTGTAGGCCAGCAGCTCTCAGCTCACTCTGTCCCTGACTACAGTTGCCTAAGAGAGCCCAAGTGAGGCCCCAAATGCCACCCCATTGATTGATCTCAGGCTAATTTGCCAATTCATGGTAGCCAAAAGACTGCTATTTAAACCACTACATTTAGGGGAGGTTTGTTAGATAGCAATACATGCCAGGTAGAGTCAGAAGATTGTCACGCCTGTCACATCATGTCACTTCACAATGA
This sequence comes from Muntiacus reevesi, assembly GCF_963930625.1. Taxonomy (NCBI): domain Eukaryota; kingdom Metazoa; phylum Chordata; class Mammalia; order Artiodactyla; family Cervidae; genus Muntiacus; species Muntiacus reevesi. The sequence continues at coordinate 202,308,507 of NC_089250.1, forward strand.
CAATGGTTTGAGTGGCAGCTCTGTTATTTATGCTGATGTGACCTCAGGTAAGTCATTCCTGCTGCCTCCCTCCATCTTTAAAGGAGAACCAAAAATGTAACTTACCTCTCACAGTTGTGAGGATTGAAAAAGATAAAATCAATGCTGAGAGTAAATGGTAGGGGGGTTGTGGGGACTGCTATGTTAAAGTTGATGACCTTCAAGCTTCTTTGAAAACTCGAGGATATACAAAGACTATATAAATATAGGTCATTAATATTTTCATTATGCAGAGAGTAGATGCATAATCAATATTGATGACACTATTGGAATAAAATTGCTAAGACCTGAAAGTGAAAGGAGATAATTTTTCCCGGAGCCCAACCACGGTGTTTAGACTTGTGTTCTGGAAACATTTAGGAAAGTGTTATGACAAGATGATAAAACAGACCATCCCACACATGGACACAAAAATTCACACAGTCCTTCATTCTTGCTATGTTAAGAGACTGTCTAGAAGGCAAAAGAAACAAGAAGAAAGTCTGGGGGCTGTTTCTGACTCTGCTCCCACACTTCAGAGGGTAAGGAGCAAGCAAGGACTGAGAATTTCAAAGGGCAACTCTGATTTTAACCCCTTATCAAGCCCCTGAGGACTGACCCCAGTCATTAATAACACAACCATAGCTAGGAAGTGTAACCCTCCCATCACACGCTGTGGATTTAGCTTGATGGGCCAGCTTGCCATGGTGGGTGTGCTTCCCTAGAAAAATAAGTGGACCCAAAGCCTTGAGTCCACTTGGTGTAGAGCCTCCCCAGTTCAATTCCTTTTAATGAGTTTTTCTAACCTGTACAAATGTGGCTGAGAAGTCAGAAAAGACCATCTGAGTCCTAGAGCACTCAATAATCTTGAGGATAATCATTCATTTGTTCCAGATATCAACATGATTGAGGGTATGAATAGAAGTAGCTAAGAGCTTGGGCTCTAGAACTAAACATCTTGAGGCAGAATTCCAGTTCTGCTGCTCCATGGCAGTGTGACTCTGGGTGAGGTATTTGACTTCCCTGAGCTTACTATCTCATCTATAAAATAGGAATGATGATAATAACAGCAACAACAAACCCCTTGGATTTTGGTGAGGATAGATATGTAAAAGGCACTTAGAATCACACAGGTGTAAGGACTCCATGCAACCATGAAATTAAAAGACACTTGTTTCATGGAAGTAAAACTATGACAAAACTAGATAGCATATTACAAAGCAGAGACATCGCTTTGCTGACGAAGGTCCACATAGTCAAATCTTTGGTTTCTCCAGTAGTCATATACATATGTGAGAGTTGCACCGTAAAGAAGTCTGAGAGCTGAAGAAATGATGCTTTTAAATTGTGGTGCAGGAGAAGGTCCTTGACTGCAAAGAGATCAAATCAGTCAATCCGAAAGGAAATCAACCCTGAATATTCATTGCAGGGAGTGACACTAAGCTCGAATACTTTGGCCACCTGATGTGAAGAGCTGACTCATTGGAAAAGACCCTGAAACTGGGAAAGACTTGAGGCAAAAGGAGAAGGGGATGGCAGAGGATGGGACGGTCAGATAGCATCACCAACTCAATGGATGTGAGCTTGAACAAACTCCAGGGGGTAGTGAAGGACAGAGGACCTGTTGAGCTGCAGTCCATGGGGTCACAAAGAGTGGGACATTACTTAGCAAGTGAGCAACAACAAAGACGCCATTAATGTTTCTTGTTTTTATTTTTGCTGTATATTAAAATTTCACTGTGTTCCAGATTCTATGATAGGGAGTAGACAGACTATAAGAAACCAAATGTAAAATGACCTGGCCCTCATAAAGTTCACATTCTTTAGGACAAGAGTGCTCATTGACCAAGGAAATAGTGGGATAAAGTCATTAGCTCAGTTGGTAAAGAATCTGCCTGCAATGCAGGAGATTCCTGCATGGGGAAGATCCCCTGGAGAAGGAAATGGCACTCCACTCCAGTACTCTTGCCTGGAGAATCCCATGGACAGAAGAGCCTGGTGAGCTATAGTCCATGGGGTCACAAGAATTGGACATGACTTGGCAACTAAACCACCAACCACCACCACTGATTCTAGGAGAGCAGTGAAGGCAAGCAATGGGGAGATGTGAAGGGCAGATGACAGGGACAGTCTTTAGCTGAGACCTGAGTGATGAGAAGAAGCCAGCCAGGGACAGGTGGAGAAAGAACTTAGGATAGAAGAACAAATGCGAAGTTCTGAAGCAGGGAGGAGTAGACATTTTCAAAGGAAAAATGAACACCATATAAATGGAAGTCAGGGAGAGATGAGCAGAATAGTAGGGGTGCCAAGAAGTGGGCAGGGAAATTTGTGCCAACATGGATGTATCTGGAGGACATGATGCTAAGTGAAATAAGCTGGACACGGAAAGACGTAACACTACATTGTCTCACTTATGTGTGAAATCTAAAATGGCAGAGAGTAGCGTGGTGGTAGGCAGGGGCTGGAGAAAGGGGAAAATATGGAGGTGAATGGTTGAAGTGTGCAAGAAAAACAAATACTGAAAGCTAATATACAGCAAGGTGTCCATAGCTAACAATACTGTATTATATACTTAAACTTTCTAAGACAGTAGATCTTACACGAAGCACTCTCACCACTAAAAAAATTAGTGGTAGTAACAATAATCACAGTCATAATAATTAAGGGGACAGAAGGAACCCTTAGGAAGACATGGATTTGTTTATGGCTTTGTTGATGGTGATGGTTTCATGGGTATGTACTTGTCTCCAAACTCATTAATTTGTTTGCAGTGGCAAAAATATAAGAATAAAAACAAGCAAGAAGTGGATAGTTTTGTTTATTGAAGTGTAGTTGACTTACAATGTTAATTTCTGCTGTAAGCAAAGTGATTCAGTTATTTATATATAAATATATATATATTTATATGTACATTCTTTTAAAATATTCTTTTTCACTATGGTTTATCATAGGATATTTGAATATGGTTCCCTGTGCACTACAGTAGGACTTTGTTGTTTATCCAGCCCATATATAACAGCTTACATCCGCTTAACTCCAACCTTCTACTACACCCCCTCTTGTAATCCTCTCTCCCATGGTAACCACGAGTCTGTTTTGTTTTATAGATAGGTACCTTTGTGTCATATATTAGATTACACATACAAGTGATATCATATAGTATTTGTCTGTCTCTTTTTGACTCAATTTAGTATGATAACCTCTAGGTTCATCCAAGATGCTGCAAATGGTACTATTTCATTCTGTTTTAATGGTTGATATATATATAGGGGTGTGTGTGTGTGTGTATAGAGTATTGCATATAAATGCCACATCTTCTTTATCCATTCATCTGTCAATAGACATTTAAGTTGTTTCCATTTCTTGCTTAATGTGAATAGTGCTGTTATGAGCATAGGGGTACATGTATCTTCTTTTTTTTTTTTAATTTTTAAATTTTCATTTTTTTAATTTTTAATTTTTATTTTTTTTAAACTTTTTATTTTATTTTATTTATTAACGTGTATCTTCTTGAATTACATTTTCATCTGCATATATGCCCAAGAGTAGGAATGCTGGATCACGTGGTAATTCTAATTTTAGTTTTCTGAGGAACCACCATAGTGACTGTACGCACATTCCTACCAACAGTGCAGGAGTGTTCCCTTTTCTAAAAATGTGGGTAGTTTTTAAGTGTATAGGTTGAATATAATCTCTTTGAGTTACATTTTTTGTTTGTTTGTTATTTGCATTTTATTGTGTTTGTTGTTCTTGTTCAGTCACTAAGTCATGTCCAACTCTTCTGTGACCCCAGGGACTGTAGCCCACCAGGCTCCTCTGTCCACGGGATTTTCCAGGCAAGAATAGTGGAGTGGGTTGGCATTTCCTACACCAGGGGATCTTCCCAACACAGAGCTTGAACCAACGTCTCCTGCATTGGCAGGTGGAGTCTTTACCACTGAGCCACCAGGGAAGCCCTTACTGGGCTTAGAAGAGTTTAAATAACTTTTGCCAAGTTATATAGTCCTCTGCTCTTTACCCTTAAGACTAGAGGTTCTCTGATGCCTGTTCAGCTCTGTACCTCATGTCCTACTAATCCCCTGCTGTCTACCTGGTTTTTATGGCACATTTTTGGCTCTGCACTTCCCACTCTCTCTCACTTCTTCTAAATGGTTTCATATTTGAGCACTGGAAACTGAATATCTCAACTAGAAAGAACTAGTCTTAAAAATACTAACTCCCTCCAGCTTCTGTTCTTCTGAAATTGATTTCTAGTAACTGCCACCTATTGGTGTTTTGGGGGTCAAAGGAAGACATATTAACCATGTTAATGAAAACTTTTCAGGTATAAGGAGTACTTTACAGTATTCGGAGTTGTATAGTAAGGACATAGATGACCTATAGTAAGGACGTAGATGGCCTAGGGCCAACATCCAAAAGGAATGACTGTTCACACCACACAGGCATGCATAATGGCAAAATCACAGGCTACAGGGAACATGTGTCAAATGCTGTCAACTTGTGTCAAATGTTGAACATGTGTCAACATTTGATCATGTGTCATTTGAATCTGAACATATGTCAAATGTGTCAAACTGTGTCAACTTTCCGACTTTATTTACTTGTGAAAAGAAATTACAAATTGTATCCCAATATTCTAGCAACAGAAACTTACTACATGCTGAGTATGTGCCAGATATTATACTACTGTACATTTATGGACTTTTTAAACCTTTCCGCCACCCACCCTGGGTACACAAGGCATGCAGAACTTCCATGACTAGGGATCAAACCCATGCCCCCTGCACTAGAAGTGCAGAGTCTTAACCACTGAACCACGGAGGGACATTCCAACAAGGCAGATATTATTATGTTTCCATTTCAGAAATGATGATGTTAAAGAATGAAAGAGTCAAATAAGGTCTCCAATGTTGCAATGTTAGTAAGTGGCTAAACTGAAATTCAGCCTGGCATGCTGCAGTCCATGGGGTCGCAAAGAGTCAGACATGACTTAGGGGCTAAAAAAAAACCCAGAAATTAAAATTCAAACCCACACTGTCCTGCCCCAGTTTAAAAAAAAAATGATCACTTATTTTTAATTAAAGGATAATTACTTTACAATACTGTGTGGGTTTCTGCCACACATCAACATGAGTCAGCCATAGGTATACACGTGTCTTTCCCTCTTGAACCTCCCTCTGCAGAGAGCCTGAATCCTGTCCTCTGTTCCCCAGAACTTCTGTTTATAATGGATAAGCATGGTATTTGGTGAGCATAAAGAAGGCTGGGCGCCAAAGAATTGATGCTTTCAAATTGTGGTGCTGGAGAAGACTCTTAAGAGTCCCTTGAACAGTAAGGAGATCAAACTAGTCAAACCTAAAGGAAATCAGTCCTGAATATTCATTGGAAGGACTGATGCTGAAGCTCCAAAACTTTGGCCACCTGATATGAAGAGTCAACTCACTGGAAGAGACTCTGATGCTGGGAAATATTGAGGGCGGAGAAGCGGGTGGCGGAGAATGAGTTGGTTAGACAGCATCACTGACTCAATGGACATGAATCTGAGCAAATTCTAGGAGATAGTGGAGGACAGAGGAGCCTGGCATGCTGCAGTCCATGGGGTCACGAGAAGTCGGACACAATTTAGCAACTGAACACCAACAGCAGGCTTAACAATCTTTGGAAACTTTTTTCCCATTTCCAAGAGGAATTTTGAGTTAGTCATGCTAACTATATGATGACCACAGTTTATTTTTGTTACCCTTCATAATAAAAGATCTTTGTGATGTCAAGAACAGAGTACTCAGCAACACTTTTGGTTAATCATTATTAATAATGATTGTCAATGGAGTTTGTGGTTACTTTATCACACTATAAATTTAGAAGAAGCAATTTTTCAGGAATCTGTGTCTTCTAGGTTCTCAGCAGTCTATAGTGACTTGGTTTTGTCCAGAGAGATATTTTGAAATTTCCAACATCATGGACTATAGCTTTTAAGCAACCTTCTATATGGGATTTCTCTTAACAGAAATTACTAAGTTGAGTTCAAGAGTATTTTATGGTGGCAGTGAAAAAATAGATCAACTCCTTTTGTTGTCATTTGAAATCACATTGTTTTGATTTAACAGACCAGTGTCCAGGTTGCAGGGGGAGCACTTAGGTTTCTGGGATGCAGAGACTCAGGGAAATCTAACAAGATACATCCCTGACTAAAAGGGCATCCCACTTTTTTTTTGTGATAACCCAAAAGCACAGCTCTGTATTCTATTCACTTCAGGGTGAGAAATGAGTGAGAAATCAAGTCCTCATTTTCTACTCTGCATAGAGATAATGAAATAATGGTGATCTTAACTGTCATTAAGGCAGATGTTATCTAGATATAAGATTTGGTCAAAATAGACCTCAAAGCCCTCAAAAGAGAGCTTGTTCTGATGAGCAGCTCATGGAGTTTCAACTGAACTAAATCAGGTAACTAGTCTGTTACCTATTATTGGTGACATTGAGAAAAGATACAGTTGGACACAGTTCAGTTCAGTTCAGTCGTTCAGTCGTGTCTGACTCTTTGCAACCCCATGAATTGCAGCATGCCAGGCCTCCCTGTCCATCACCAACTCCCAGAGTTTACTCAAACTCATGTCCATCGAGTTGGTGATGCCATCCAGCCATCTCATCCACTATCGTCCTCTTCTCCTCCTGCCCCCAATTGCTCCCAGCATCAGGGTCTTTTCCAAGGAGTCAACTCTTCGCATGAGGTGGCCAAAGTATTGGAGTTTCAGCTTCAGCATCAGTCACAAAGATAAGTTAAAATCACAGAAAGACTGATCTGAAGAAAGAGTTTAAGGTGCAGGGTAGAGGAGGTCCAGGGACCTGTGTGAAGGTTCTCTCTGTCTTTTCTTGGAATTATGGGGTGATTTTCTCCAAGGAGCTGACTGCTGCATAGAGAAGGGTCAAGATGCTATCAAGGCTGGGATGCCGTGGAGATGATTTCAAAAGTGAAAGGTATTTCCTGAGGAGATTAAAAGAGGAAACATGAATTATGATCCTTTCTTCAATATTTTGTGATATTCATGATTAGAAAAATTGAATACTCGTGTAATCCAAGTTTAAGAACTTGGTGAGTATGTAAGAGATCTCAAGCAAATGATTAAATCTACAGGGTTGTAAAGGCCTATTTTGGGATGTCTGACCAAGTGATAAACCTAGGAAGGAAGGCAGAAGAAGATAGAGGAGAGAGAAGCTCTAGGGCAAAGGAGAGGTGTGTAGGAACAAACATCTAGCGACAAGGGATGGAATGCTGAGAAAAGAGGTTTCAAATAAGAAAGTTGTAGCCGGAGACTGGGAACTCAGAACTGATGAGCTGACTTGAGAAATCCAAATGAATTCATGCTGACAAAAATTCATTTTTTAAATTAAAACAGTTGTGCATTACAAATTGCTATTCACAGAGCAGTGAGCGGCACTTCCTGTGTTACAGCAGGTTTCCACTAGCTTCCATTTTACACATGGAAGTGTATATATGTCAATTCCAGTCTCCCAGTTTGTCCCAACCTCCCCTCCAGCCCCTGCACCCGTCCATGTCCACATGCCCCTTCTCTACATCTGCATGTCCATTCCTGCCCTGGGAATAGATTTATCTGAATCATTTTTCTAAATTCCACATATGTGCTTATGACAGTATTCTGGAAGAAGATGATGAAGGTGGTGGTGATGACAGTCATGATTGTGATTGGTGGTGATGAGGGGGATGATGGTGGCGTGGGGGACATGATGTTTCTGGTGTGATTATACCCTTATTGATGACTCTGGAAAAGATCAAATTTCCTGAACTATGTCCTGCCTCTGTAATTGTTTACACATTTCCCCCTTTCCCTGGCTTCCTCTTGCTCATCCCTGCCTTTCTGTATGTCTGAACAATGTCTTCCCACTCATTTTCTTCTCTCCATCTTCACTGTCATTTCCAAGTCTAATGTGCCATAATTTCTCACCTAAATGACTACCACTACTGCCCAACTGATCTCTCTGCTTCAAAGTTTGACTTCTTTTACCCTCAACCACCCTAAATCCATTCTCCACCTGGCAGTCGGAATGATCATGGAAAAGTTTAAATCATATTTTGTTACTCCCTGTTTACCTTCACCTAGAAAAAGTACATGAAAAACTCACTTCTTAACATTTCCTATAAAACCCTTCATGATGTGACCCAGCTCTGCAGCCTCACTTTATGTCACCCTGCCCTCTGACCTCTAAGCTCTAGCCACACTCTTATCTCTTCAGATCTCTGAACAATTAAAGTATTTATCAACTTGTGTGCATGCTAAGTTGATTAAATCATGTCTGACTTTTTGAGACCCTATGGACTATAACCTGCCAGGTTCCTCTGTCCATGGGATTCTCCTGGACAGAATACTGGAGTATTTTGGAGTGGATTGCTATGCCTTCCTCCAGGGGATCTTCTAGACCCAGGGTTTGAACAGGTGTCTCTTACATCTACCTGCACTGGCAGGAGGTTTTTTGTTTTTTTTTTCTTTTTTTTAAACCACGGACGCCACCTGGGAAGCCCATTTATCATCTTAGGGACATTTCAAAATAGCAACTTAGCTCTTTTCAGTTCTTCTCACTGCTCTAATCTCACAGCCTGCTACACCACCTAGTCATTGCTAATATATATGCCTTGAATGAACAAAGTGACAAAAAAAGTAAATACTTTTTTTCTATCATCAATGTGTTTCATTGTAAAGCTATTAGAACATATCTGACAGGAGATGATAATTTCTTGTTTTGATATATGTTTGTGTACTAGAATACAAACTTTCCAGTGTTGGGCCCATGTCTCATTTATTTCTCCTTCCTCAAAATCAAGGACTGTGTCAGACAAATAGTGTGTACGTTATTAGTACACGAAAAAATGAACGGAAGTCACATAGAGGGTCAGGTGTGTCATTGTTAAAGATGATAGTAATCAGCAAGGCAACTCTATGTGGAGGCAGTGCAGTTTGGAATGAACCTTAATTATTGAGTTGATGAATGCATTTGATTTTACCCTAGGATAGCTTGTTTCCCTTGAAGATATCTTATGAATCCTCTCCTGTCTCTTTCAAATTCTCCATATTTTCTCTCTGAACCCAAGGGACAGGCAGGAAATGGCATTTTCTTTGCTAAGATCAATTTGAAGTCCTCAGCAGGATCTCACATTAATCACCTTCCTAGAGGCTCTCTCTTTCTGCTGGGAAAGACTGTTGTGAAAGTCAAAGGGGCCAGGAACTTCATTGATTCCCTTCTCACAGTATACAAATAGGTCCCCTTTATCTAGCTATAGAGCTATATAGTCAAATATCTCTGTAGTCACCCCCTAGTCCTTTGAAGTGCATGTGGCTCCCTTGACCCAGGACAACAAAAGCATGCAAATCTTGTCTCCAAGCTCACGGAGATAAAGCCAATGTCACACATTTATTCCCCCATATGGGCCAATTAGCTTCCCTCTATTCAGTGAACCAAAGAAGCCCCCATGACTGAGTGTCTACTATGGAAAAAAAACTTTGTGATAATCACAGAGAATAAAGAGATGAGTGGCATAGTCTTTTCCCTGGAAAATGTAGCAATATCTTAGGGTGGCAGAAAAAGGAGTAAACGATCATAGTAAAATGGGCTCTGAGAGAAGGAAGGTATATAGGAGGATTTGGAATGAAAAAAAGAGGGAGTCTAGCTATACTCCACATTCAAAAAACTAAGATCATGTAGTGCTGCAGTCCATGGGGTTGCCAAGAGTTGGACACGACTTAGCAACAGAACAACAATGGAAAGGAAGGAGATGTAGGAATTTGGACAAGAACATTGGTGATGGCTTGTCTTTGCACCATGTTAGCTGGGGCTGCACCTGGAAGACTCTTAAGGCCAGGGCCTGGGATCAGCTGTTTGCTCATTTACTTACATGTCTGGGGTTGATACTGGCTGTCGGCTGGGGGTCTCCCCCAACCATGGCTGGGTCCCACACTCTTAGAGGGAGACGGTAAGTCATGCAGTATCATTCTATTGATTGAAAGAGCCACAGAAATCTGTTTGTATTCAAATCAAGGGGTCATAGACTCTGTATTCTGATAGAGGTTTATCAACATCATGCTACATATGGAATTGTGTGTTAATTTTTTTTTACTGCTGTAACAGATTGTCACAAATGTGGCAGTTTAAAAGTGATACATCTTTAATCCTATGTTCAATGCATTCCAGTAGAAATATAACACAATCCACATAGGTAAGTTAAATTTTCCTAATAACCATATTATTAGATGGGCAATCAGACTACGTAACTATGTTTGAAGTTCTTTTGATGGTAATCTCTAAAAGTCTAAATAATAGACTGACATCGCATACAACCAAATGCCAAGACCTCACCTCCCAGAGAGAATTCAATTCTAACTTCTACATTCTTCTAATGAATCAGGAGTAGGGTCAAGGGTGCAATAGAGGGAATAGTAAGCAATTCCAGGCAGACTTGCTGATCTTCAATCATTTGCTTTATATTTTGCCACTCTTCCTAATTCTGCTCTCTGTAGTAGCCAGCTGCCTTGGGAATAGTTAATTGAATGCAATGGTATTGATGTGGTCCTAAAAAAAATAATAAAATTTCATTCCTTCTTTCTCCCTTTGGTACTGGCCACAAAATCAGTTTCTGAAGGGCAGGTCCCCAGCAAGTTGATAGATGGACACAGCCTTTCTTTAATATCCTTTGTCTCCCTTATCAACTTTCCTACTGCTCCAGGGACCCCAAACAATGTCAACATAATTGATCCCACCCCAGGAAAAGATGAGTTCTGGATAGTTGAGTCCTTTTCCACACTCACAGCATAGAACATATGTCCTTTCCCTGAAAGTTCTTCCTATTCTAGCTACTTGAAAATTCCTGGCTCATACCTTCTTGACCTGAACACAAATGTTAATTCTCCTTGGGAATCCTTCTTCAGTATAGTTTTTGTTGATGTTCAGTCATGAAGTCATGATCCACTCTTTGTGACCCCAAGGACTGCAGTGCAGAGTTTGCTCAAACTCATGTCCATTGAGTCAGTGGTGCTGTCTAACCATCTCATCCTCTGTCGTCCCCTTCTCCTCCTGCACTCAGTCTTTCCCAGCATCAGGAACTTTTCATATCAGTGGCCAAAGTTTTGGAGCTTCAGCTTCAGCATCAGTCCTTCCAATGAATATTCAGGACCGATTTCCTTTAGGATGGACTGATTTGATCTCCTTGCAGTCCAAGGGACTCTCAAGAATCTTCTCCAACACCACAGTTCAGAAGCATCAATCCTTTGGCACTCAGCTTTCTTTATGGTCCAACTCTCACATCCATACATGACTACTGGAAAAACCATAGATTTGACTCTATGGACCTTTGCCAGCAAAGTGATGTCTTTGCTTTTTAATATGCTGTCTAGGTTGGTCATAGCTAAACGAGCAAGCCTCTTTTAATTTCATGGCTGTAGTCACTGTCCATAGTGATTTTGGAGCCCAAAAAATAAAATCTGTCACTGTTCCTAATTTTCCCCTTTATATTTGCCATGAAGTAATGGGACCAGATGTTATGATCTTTATTATTTGAATGTTGAGCTTTAAGCCAGCTTTTTCACTCTCCTCTTTTACCCTCATCAAGAGGCTCTTTAGTTCCTCTTCACTTTCTGCCATTAGAGTGGTATCATCTGCATGACTGAGGTTGTTGATATTCCTCCCTACAATCTTGATTCCAGCTTGTGATTCATCCAATCTGGCATTTCACGTGTACTCTGCATATGAGTTAAATAAGCAGTGTGACAATATACAGCTTTGTCATAATCCTTTCCCAATTTTGAACCAGTCAGTTCAAAAAGGCATCTTGTTTAATGTCTTGGGATCATTGATAACCAATCACTGTAGAGTTGCAAAAATATAATAATCTAATTAAATTATCCACAATTTAAATGTTCATTGGATTGAAATATTAACTCCTTCTCAGAGTCATTGATCCTAGATAATTCTAACACTGTATTTTTTTTTTGTGAAATGATCATTCTTTTCATAGGGTTTCCTCTGGTTTTTACTGACTTCCTGGATGAATTAGACAGATGCATATGATCTCTCCCACTGTCCTTAAGTCTAGTCACTGTGTCCTATCACTTCCCTTTTGGTACATATTTCCCTGCTTCTCCATTCAAACCAGTGCCTTAGTTCAGACTCCCAGCTTCACTTAGATCATCCCATTCACCTATCATCCTGTCCAAGTTTTCTAAAGCCCTGGAAAGCAGAGACTACAGTTTTCATGCAGGTACTTCAGCATTGGAAGCAATTCAGGGAGAATGAAAGAGGTGAGAGAGAAACCAGCAGAAGAGGGCACTTAATAACCTGGTTATCACTGTAGGCAACTCGGGCCTGGTCCAGCTGAAGCCTTCTGGTGCATTTGTGCATGCTCAGTCATTTCTAACTCTTTGAGATCCCAAGGACTGTAGCTCACCAGGCTCCTCTCTCCATGGGATTACCCAGGCAAGAATACTGGAGTGGGTTGCCATTCCTTCTCCAAGGGATCTTCCCCACCCAGAAATTGATCCTGCATCTCTTGCACCTGCATTGCAGGCAGATTCTTTACCACTGAGCCACTGGGGAAACCCAAAGCCTTCTGAAGAGGTGATTAAAACATGACAAGAAATGATCCATCCAGGTGACAGAAGAGGGAGCATTTATCATTTGACTTTCACCTTCCATGGGGCATTGGTTCCCACGTATTTCCAGGGTAGAATCATACTTGAATGCCAGGATGGATGCTGCAGGCTGGTTAGCTTTGGCCACATAACAGATGTAGGGCAGAACCTGAGAGATGTGGTGGAGCTGAGGTGAGGGACTGTCAGGGTACACTTCCACTAAATTGGTTGTCAAACCAAAGCCTCAAGTACAAGAAGGGGTGAGAGATATAAGACAGGACACAAGAAATATCCAATACACCTCTTAAAGGATCTACTTGTTCCTATCCTAACCATTGTCACTCTGATGCTTTCTCATCAGTTTCTATAAAGATCTCAAAAGTCCTCAGTCTATTACCCTTCTGATTAAAGATTTGCACCATTCCATATTGCTTTGTGGGCTACTATCTTAGTCAGCTGTTTTGTCTGACCCTTATCCTTTCCTTTAAAAAAAAATGTTTTATATCTTCATGTAAGTATAAATGACATACAATAAACTGTATACATTTAAAGTGTATCATTTGATAAATTCTGACATGTGGATACACCTAAGAATCATTCAAGATAATGGATATATCCATCGCCTCAAAAGTGTTTCCCCTGCCCTTTTTGTAATTCCTCTTGTCTACTCCTCCTCCTCTATGCAATCAATTGATCTCCTTTATATCACTCTAGATTATTTAATAGTTTGCATTTTGTAGAATGTATAAGTTGGGTTATACAATATGCTATGTGGTTTTTTGTTTGTTTGTTTGTTTTTTGGTCTGGTATTCTCAACTTGATCTAGTATTTCTTAAAGAATTCCTATTTGTCCCAAATTTAATCCATGACATTTGGGTTGGACAGATCATACTTCTAGGAGACAGAGATAAGATCATGATCCAGGATGGCCAATGAGAATGCCATATTCTCTGGGTTCTGCTGATTGATTGGCTAAAGAATGAGCCTGTGGCCTAAGCTCTTGGACCAAAGCTAATAAGCATCAGACCCTGGTGTTTTCTCTGAACCATGGGTAAGGGGGTATCTGTTTGCAGTGGGATTCCTCACTGATGCTCACCCTCTTACCCCTAGGAGAGAGCCTGGGTGAAAATGAGAACAAAAACTGAACCAAAATATTGATGAAGAGAGTATGCCTTTGTTATCTAGTTCATATATAGTAGTGTGTGTATGTTAATCCCAAGATCCTGATTTATCCTTCCCCACCGCATTTCTACTTTGGTAACCGTAGTTTGTTTTCAATATCTGTGAGTCTATTTCTGTTTTGTAAATAAGTTCATCTGCATCATTTAAAAAATTAGATTCTATGTGTGAGTGATATCATATATTTCTCATTCTCTGTCTGACTTGCTTCACTTAGTATGGGAATCTCTAGGTCAGTTCCTGTTGTTACAAATAGAATCACTTTGTTGTATACCTGAAAGTAACATAACATCTTAAATCAACTCTACACCAACTACATATAGATACAATTGGAGTATCAGTCAGTCCAGGTCAGCCGCTCAGTCGTGTCCGACTCTGCGACCCCACGGACTGCAGCACGCCAGGCTTCCCTGTCCATCACCAACTCCCAGAGCTTGCTCACACTCATGTCCATTGAGTCGGTGATGCCATCCAATTGGAGTATAGTTGATTTAATCATGTAGTTGGGAAGATCCCCTGGAGAAGGGTTACCCACTCCAGTATTCGTGCCTGGAGAATCCCGTGGACAGAGGAGCCTGGCGGGCTACAGTCCAGAGGATCACAAACAGTCGGACATGACTGAAGCAACTTAGCACACACACACACATATGTGTATATGTGTGTGTGTGTGTGTGTGTGTGTGTGTGTGTGTGTGTGTGTGTGTGTGTGTAGAGAGAGAGTTATAGAGAAGGAGAGATACCTGAGGACATCATTTGAACATCTAGATCTAACCATGCCTAAATCCAGATACTCTGGATTTTTCAGTTACATATGCCAATATAATTTAGTTTATGCTTAAACCAATTTTTATTGTATTTTGCCACTTGCAGCTGAAAGAACATGGCAAAGAAACGTCATAAACTTCTCCCCTTCCCTTTTTATGCTTAACCCTTCTCCTTTCCCTACCATGCCATTCATCTTATTTGTATCAAAATCTTTGCCTATTTTGAAGCACCCAGGCAATCTTATGTCTCTGTTTCTCTGCACACACATTTTCATTTCCTTACACAGTTTCATCTTCCTACCAGAGATTCAACCCTGTGCGAGGAAAAATGTGTGTTTCTAGATGTTTTAATCCAGTTATCTATTGTATCATCTGTTTGCTAACACAGTCATATGCCCTATACATGCCAGGCACTGTGCTGGGTGATAGAGATCCATGTTGGACAAGACCTGCTTTCTCTGTCCTCATGGGAAGTCTATTCAGTTAAGGAAAATACTCACATATTCCTCGTTATTTTTTCCATTATAGATTTGATTTTATCTTGGAAAGCAATATAGGAACACATGGATGAACTTAAAAATCAAATGATTAGATGAAATGAAGTAAGATACTTTAGAAATAAATCTCCATCATTTCAAATTTATTCTCAACAAGGGAGATTGCTTTCAGACTCATTCAGATGTGCAAAGAAGCTGGAATATATGGCTTGAAACTCAGCTTTTATCTCATACCGTGAACTCAAGTTTCCTTGACCTGGCTGAGCAATATTTTGCCTGTCTATGAAATGTGGCTAGAAATTACTATTACGAGTCACATCACCATCCTGTGTGATATAATCACAACTTCTTGAAGAACACTGAAATCTTTTTTTTTTTGTATTTGTTTTAATTATCAGCCTGATAAACTTTGTGGCCAATATCTAAATCTGATATTGGACCAGCTATGAAAAGATTAATCAGATGCCCCCTAAAGACAAACATATAACTCTTTCTCATTATAGCTAAAATCCATGATTGAATCAGCTATTGATTATCTGGCATATAACTTGGAACAGTTAGTTGATCCAATTGTAGACATCGTCTCTAAGGCTCAGTGGTTCTCTCATGTCAGATCCCTCCCCAATCCCATCCTCTTTAAAACTCAGACACAGAAGGCTGACTGTAAGCCTTTGGCTGAAAGACTAACATGGTATTTAAAAAGTAAAAGACTTTGGTCTCCTTTGTCCAACAAAGTTCAAATTTCCCCTACAGCAATAAACACCTTATCTGAGAAGTATGCAGTATGGGCTAAAGTCTTCAACCATGAAATTATATGACTCTACCTGACCTCTGGTTTTCTCCAGTGAATCTCACTCATAGAATACAAACAGCAGCTCTGGGCTGTTTCTCTGATCCAACTGGTGAATTGTGTAAATCCCGAGGATTTCAGGCTTCTCTACAAAGGCATCCAGGTAACAGGGACATCTCTATCTGTCCTCATGTACCCTGTGCATGACTGAGCAGCCTCAGGGGCTCATGTTACATGATGTATGTATCTGACCACCTTTCTGTTCGTGCCTCCAGCAGCTAAAGAAGAGCCAGGCTCCCACTAGATGTGAAAGCCAAGGTCTTTATTGCAGTAGTGAATAGTGGCTGGCAATAAGCTGTGTTGAAGCAGAATCTCCCTCCCTGCTTAGAGCGATTAGTTACTGTAATTAGGAATGGTTTTCAGCCAGCCTCTGGGATATATTAATATACATTATAATGGCTTAGTACTCAAAGTGTGGTCCCTGGACCAGCGGTATCAGATTTATCTGGAGTTTATTAGAGATGCCATTTTCCAGCCCTATCACTGACCTAATGAATCCCAATCTTTGTTTTGACCAATCCCCAGGTGATTCTAGCATACATTAATGTTTGAGAAGCAATGCTACAATGGAGCTCTGTTCCAAATGCTCTCACCTCATTTCGGATAAAGCCCTGAATTCACTCTTTTTTGGGGAGTCAACCCACTCTACCCTCAGGCTCATGGGTGATGCAATCAGTGTATCTCATTCACTGATCTCAGAGACTAGTTCAGGGATGAGCATCTGATAATTGAGGGCATAGGCATGCAGGCTGTGACAATTGTTTGAACTATTGGGAGATGAGATACTATCTTCCTTTTGTAGTTGACCTTTGAAGGATGCAAGCCTGGAGCTGCCAAAGGCCACCTTGTAAAGTCTGATGATAAAACTACAATCAGGAGCCAAGAAGTGGGTAAAAGTAAATCTTCACACTATCACTTGAGGCCCTGGATCAAGTGTTGTCTTAAGATTCCATCTCTGTATAATCAGTAACACAAAACAGTGAATACTCTTAATGTTTTTGTTACAGTTACATCTATATCTATCTGTCCATCTGTCTATCTAGAGACATACATAAAGAGGCAATTATATAAGAGATATTGTATCTATTTGGCCAGCTAACTGGCTAGTCATATCTATCTAACATAGATACAAAGATATGTCTGTTTTTGTGGGTATATATGTATCTATCTATCTAGAGTTAAATATGTATATATATAAAGCAAAAATTATGTGAGATATATTCTATCTATTTGACTAGTTAGCTAGCTATGTCTATCTAACATCTATTTATCTTTCTATCCATCTAGAACATTCTATTTTAAGGTATTGGCTCACATGATTGTCGGGGGTTGGCAAATCTGAAGTCTGTAGGGCCCGCTGGCAGCCTGGACATCAGGTAAAAGTTGATGTTGCAGTCTTGAGTTTGAAAGCTGAAACTCAGTAGAATTTCTCATATTTCATTCTTGGAGGCAGAATGTCTTTATGTGCATGTGCAGGGGGTGGGGTGGGGGCTAACCTCAATCTTTGCTCATAAGACCTTCAGCTGATTGGGTGAGGCCCACCACATTATGGAGGCTAATCTGCTTTATCTACAGTCAACTGATTATAAATGTTAATCACATCTGCAATTATCTAGATTTTCAATAGCAATATCTAGATTGATGTTTGACCAAACAACCAGTTATTATAATCTAGCCAAGTTGACACAAAATTAACTATCACACTTGGGTTTTAATTGCAATTGAAAAGGTTGAATGGGGCTAATAATCCTTAGGGGTGACTCATCCCCTTAACTGAACATGCATAACTGTAAACTGGCTTTGTGCCTTCTTAAAAAGTGTTGCCTTTGTTCAACAAAATTAGCAAAGCAGTTTAAGCCCAATTTTGTTCCATGAATCTAAAGAGTTTAGAGTTGGGAAAGACTTTAAAGTCTTACCAGAGTTTTCTAAATTTCAATTATTTTCTTAACGCTTTAATGACTTTTCCCATAGTTACAGTCCATCACATAAAATACCCATGCCTGTATGCATAGTTTCTCTTTAAATAAATATTATCCTTTACTAACATCATTTACTTTTGAAAGTAATATTTACTGTTGTTGTTGTTGCTCAGCTGCTTGTCACTAAGTTGTGTCTGACTCTTTAGGACCCCATGGAATACAGCACACCAGCTGGCTTCCCTGTCCTTCATTATCTCTCGGAGTTTGCTCAAACGTATGTCCATTGAGTCATATGCAGATGATACCACTCTAATGGCAGAAAGTGAAGAGGATCTAAAAAGCTTCTCAATGAAGGTAAAGGAGGAGAGTGAAAAATCTGGCTTAAAACTCAACATTCAAAAAACTAAGATCATGGCATCCAGTCCCAATCTTTATATTACTGCCATAAATATAAATCCCACATCACTTACCTTAAATATATAAATGCTTGTGTGTGTGTGCAAGCTCAGTTGTGTCTGACTCTTTGTGACTCCTTGGACTATAGCCCACCATGTTCTTCTGTCCATGGGATCTTTCAGGTGAGAATACTAGAGCTGGTTGCCATTTTCTACTCCAGGGGATCTTCCCAACCCAGGGATCAAACCCACATCTCCTAGGTCTCCTGCATTGCAGGCAGATTCTTTACCACTGAACCATAAGGTAAGCATATATAAATGCTTACATAAATAATTATAATGAGGACAAAATCATGTTTAAAAAGTCTTGCAAGATACTATTACCTGTAAAAGAGTCTTCATCTAAGGATTTATTTCCTTTTTAAAAAGAGAGATACAAAGCAAGTGTTGGGTATTAAAGACAAATGAGATGTTCTCCTTGACAAAATTGGAATAATTGAAAGTAAATGGAAAAGGAATAACCTCTTTACTGCTTGATTTGCTGTTATTTAATTGTATGCATGTGTAATGT
The DNA here is from genome assembly GCF_963930625.1 of Muntiacus reevesi. Taxonomy (NCBI): domain Eukaryota; kingdom Metazoa; phylum Chordata; class Mammalia; order Artiodactyla; family Cervidae; genus Muntiacus; species Muntiacus reevesi. The sequence goes on from NC_089250.1 coordinate 202,327,334, forward strand.
CTATGTTGCCAACTCTGGCATGTGCCCTACAGTTTGGAAATGCTAATTTCAGTCTAACATCAATTGCTGATTTACGACTACTGTAACCACAAGGCAGTGTGTATCCAGACTTCACTTGGAATTTTCCTGTGATGAGAAACCCATCACCCACCAAGGCAGATTCTGCCGTTGGGTATGGGTATGAGTTTGAAAATGCTGCCTTTGCTGAGCTGAACAACCCCCTGTAGTTTTCATCGACCCATCACAGTGCAACCTCTCAGGGACATATAAACCCTGACCCAACTCCTACCTGAATTCTCCACGCCAGCCTTCCAGAGAGCTGATGATTGCTTTTATGGGAACTAGAATATTCCTCTGACTGCTTCTCTATATTAGATACTATATATATATTTTCCGCATTAATCAAGCCTCAGATCTAACTTCAAGCCCCCAAATAGGGCTAAGTCAACAATTCTTTGGGACAGTGGAACAATATTTGAATTCAAGATGGATGTGCCTACCTGATTAATTTCAGCTCACACAATTTTCCTCTTCTCTTTATGCTCCAACCACACTGACTTCTTGTCTCTTTTTATTTTAACATGTCAGCTTGTCTCTTACAGGGGGTATTTCCACTTCCTATTCCTATTGTCTGGAAAGATACTTTTCAGTTCTTTTACACAACTTTCTTCTTATTAGTTAAATCTCATTTCAAATGTTATTTCCTTGGAGAGGCTTTCTTTAAATAACCAACATAGAGATGTTTGATCCCACAGGGATTTTTTTTTACCCAATCCGCACATAACTCTCCCAAATTACCTTGTTGGTTTACTTGGTTTTATCTGAAATGCAAGCTGCAAAAATAAATAAATAAATAAATAAAATAAAATAAAATGCAAGCTGCAAGATGGCAGGGAACTCTCTGCTCTCTCTGTAATTCTTAGAAGAATGCTCATAATTCGGTTTCTATTTAGTAAGTATTTGTTCAATGCATAGATGAAATTAAGACATGGTGTTGCTATTTTTAAGTGTTTAAAACGTATTCACTTGCTCATTTACTTATTCATCTATACACTCATTAATTCAAGGTATTTTTGAAATTGAGAGTAATATGTGTCTCCTTGAGTACTGCAAACTGTCTTGCCATTCTCGTCTGAATTTACTCGTTTGTCCATCTCACTTTTTAAGCTTTGGGCAACACTGAGTCTTTTACACATAGTCTGACCCCATTACAGTAAGTGTATAGCCTTCCTTATTCTGGGTGCTTTACTTCTATTAAGAGAATCTACAATCTCATCAGGTTTTTTGGCAGCTTCATCACTCTTGCAATACTTATAAGCTTAATGCACACAACACACACAAAGGCTGAGTTTTTAAATGTGTGTTTCTGCTAAGCCACACGACCTTGGGCACCTGACTTCTTCCTACAAATTCAAGGCCTTGCATTCATCCTTGTTAAACGTCATCATATTGTCTGACAGATATCTGTGTCACGCAGGCATATCCCGATGGGTGACTTTATTTGGGTTCCAGCAGGCTGCGTAAGAGGTGATTTGCAGAGTTGCTTCATTATATATATATATATATATATATATATATATATATATATATATATATATATATATTTCCTTTTTGGCTCTGCTGGTTCTTTGTTGTTGTACAGGCTTTTCTCTCATTGTGGCAAGTGGAGGCAATGGGCTTCTCATTGTGCTGGCTTCTCTTCTTGCAGAGCACAGGCACTGGGGCACTTGGGCTTTGGTAGTTGGGGCATATGGACTCAATAGCTGCGACTGCCAGGCTCTAGAGCACAGACTCAACTGCTGTGGCTCATGGGCTTAGTTGCTCTGTGACATGTGAGATCCTCCCAGATCAGGACTCAAACCCATGTCTCCCGCATGGGCAGGTGGATTCTTTACCACTGAGCCACCAGGGAAGCCCTGGAAATATATATATATATATATATATATATATATATATATATATATATATATATATATATATATTTAAATCAGAGTAAAAATAAACATTGCTTATTTGGTAATTAATCACACCAAAGCATAGTTGCATAAAACAACAACTGACAATGTCTCATAACTCTGAGATTTGATTAGATGGTTCCTCTGCTTCATGGGATGTTGATGGGGGCAGCACAGGCAACCTAGAAGGTAAAACTTGGCCTCATGCATGCTGTGAGCAGGTGGTGGTGGACGATGTCTGGGAGTTCAGCTGGCATATCACCCTCTGGTCTCCTCCATGGTGGCCTCTCCACATGGCCCCTTGGCTTTCTTACAGCATGGCAACTGAGCACCAAGGTCAGTGTTCCAAGAGACATTGGCGGAGGCCACCTCACTCTTCAGGTCCAGCCTTAGAGGTTGCATGGCCCTCTCCCACCCAACTCCACTGGTCACAGGGTCAGCTCAGAGTTTTCAGAAGAAGAAATAAAGGCTCAGTGACAGGAATTTGCATACTTGATCCCTCAGAACTTTCACTAGAAGGAGATGGGCTCTGAAATCCAAAAATCCAGGAAACATGACAGTGTCAGGGTACTGTTTTTGAATACACACACACACACATACACACACACACACACACACACACACACACACACATATTGGGCTTCACAGGTGACACTAGTGGTAAAGAACACATCTGCCAATGCAGAAGACATAATGAGACATGGGCTTGATCCATGGGTCTGGAATATCCCCTGGAGGAGGTCATGGCAACCCACTCTGGTATTGTTGCCTGGAGAATCTCATGGACAGAGGAGCCTGGCAGGCTATAGTCCATAGGGTCGCAAAGAGTGAGATATGACCGAAGTGACTTAGCACACACACATAATATGCTATTGGATTGGCCAAAAATTTGTTCAGGTTTTTCTATAACATCTTATGAAAACACATCTTTTTTTGACTGACCCAGTACAAAAAATATTATATATACACTTGACTTGTACTTTGTCTTATTTAAAAATTTTGTCATGAGCATTATTTGCTCTATGCCATGAAATATTCAACTGTTCCATTATTTTAATACCTTGTACCACAATACCTTGTATGTGCCCAAACTCAGATGTTAGACACTTAGATTGTTTCTGATTTGTCACTGCCACAACTTCCTTTGTTAAAAAAGGGTATGTGGAATGAAAGGCAGGGCTGGGACTATTAGAAAAAGGTCCAGCATAGTCTACCCTATGGCCACAATTGGCATTCCTCTGGTATGCAATTTACATTCATTTCCTCCCAAGACCACTAATATTTCCATTTCATTATGGTTTCAGGCTCAGTCTCAAGATTTGAGATCTAGTCACCTAAACCTGAATGAAGATATTAGGATTCAGTTCCTTGAATATAGTTCCTCAGATGAGGAGGCCTATGAGCCAAAAGAACAACCCATCTGATTCCATGAGCTCAGCAAAAGTAGAACAATAGAAGCAGTGTGACCGAGAGGCTCAGGGTTGCTGCTGGTCCATAGCATTTCTGAAATCCATTGTGCACATGGCCAGTTCTCCTTGCTCTGCAGGAGGAGAATAGATATTAATTAAGATCCACTTCTGCTTCCTGGAATCGTTCTCAGTTGCATTTGACTCTGGTCTCTGACCTCTGGTGTTTTCCTTCTGAGTAATTGTTTTCCTTTCCATTAGGCATTTTTATAGCTGAGTTGCTTGCTGTCTATGGCTCCCTATTTATAGAAATTTGGGAGCCCAGAGGTCTTTTTTTTTCTTTTTTCTTCTTTTGAATTGCCTCTGTATCTTTACTTCAAGTTGGTGTCACTCCCATTAATGCAATTCTCTTTAAAATTTTGTTGTTTTTTATGAATCTTGTTAAGATGAAGAAAGCTGAGCACCAAAAAATTGATGCTTTTGAACTGTGGTGTTGGAGAAGACTCTTGAGAGTCCCTTGGACTGAAAGGAGATCCAACCAGTCCATCCTAAAGGAGATCAGTCATGGGTGTTCATTGGAAGGACTGATGCTGAAGCTGAAACTCCAATACTTTGGCCACCTCATGCGAAGAGTTGACTCATTGGAGAAGACCCTGATGCTGGGAGGGATTGGGAGCAGGAGGAGAAGGGGAAGACAGAGGATGAGATGGCTGGATGGCATCACCGACTCGATGTGCTTGAGTTTGAGTAAACTCCGGGAGTTGGTGATGGACAGAGAGGCCTGGCGTGCTGCGATTCATGGGGTCACAAAGAGTCAGACACGACTGAGCGAATGAACTGAATTGAACTGAACTGAAGGTTTATAATATCAGATCAAAAAACCAAAACAAAACAAACAAAAATCCCTCCACAGATCTCTATGGGAAAGATATCTCTCTACTTTGGGGTGTAGGCAAGACCTTGTAACAGCATTACTTGAAGTTCTTTTGTCTAGTGATGAGGTCTGGGACCTACCTCTTCACATTTTTCTGAGGCTTTAACAAAGAATGTTATAGCCAAACCGTTTACTTGATCTTTTTTTTTTTTTTTTTTAGGGGTAAGACAACAATGATGGTGCCTCATTAAAAAAAAAATAAATAAAACTTATTACTGTGATAAACCATGCATGCCAGAAATACATAACCTGAATTAAGTGTGTTGATCACAAATTTACAGTTGGGTGTTGCATGTGTGTTCATGCTTATGTAATCACCAGATTGGGATATAGAACATTCTGGCACCTCAGAACATCTCGTGCCCCTTTCTAATCAATTTTCCCTTCACCCTCACCTGCAGAGGGTGGCTATTTTGACTTCTATCACCATTGGGGGGTTTTGTCTGTTTTTTTTTTTAATTTTAATTTTAATTTTAATTTTTTTTTCAGTGGGTTTTGTCATACATTGATATGAATCAGCCATTAGTTACACATATTCCCCATCCCGATCCCCCCTCCCACCTCCCTCTCCACCCAATTCCTCTGGGTCTTCCCAATGCCCCAGGCCGGAGCACTTGACTCATGCATCCCACCTGGGCTGGTGATCTGTTTCACCATAGATAATATACATGCTGTTCTTTCAAAACATCCCACCCTCACCTTCTCCCACAGAGTTCAAAAGTCTGTTCTGTACTTCTGTGTCTCTTTTTCTGTTTTGCATATAGGGTTATCATTACCATCTTTCTAAATTCCATATATATGTATTAGTATGCTGTAATGTTCTTTATCTTTCTGGCTTACTTCACTCTGTATAATGGGCTCCAGTTTCATCCATCTCATTAGAACTGATTCAAATGAATTCTTTTTAATGGCTGAGTAATATTCCATGGTGTATATGTACCACAGCTTCCTTATCCATTTGTCTGCTGATGGGCATCTAGGTTGCTTCCATGTCCTGGCTATTATAAACAGTGCTGCGATGAACATTGGGGTGCACGTGTCTCTTTCAGATCTGGTTTCCTCAGTGTGTATGCCCAGGAGTGGTATTGCTGGGTCATATGGCAGTTCTATTTCCAGTTTTTTAAAGAAATCTCCACACTGTTTTCCATAGTGGCTGTACTAGTTTGCATTCCCACCAACAGTGTAAGAGGGTTCCCTTTTCTCCACACCCTCTCCAGCATTTATTGCTTGTAGACTTTTGGATAGCAGCCATCCTGACTGGCGTGTAATGGTACCTCATTGTGGTTTTGATTTGCTTTTCTCTGATAATGAGTGCTGTTGAGCATTTTTTCATGTGTTTGTTAGCCATCTGTATGTCTTCTTTGGAGAAATGTCTGTTTAGTTCTTTGGCCCATTTTTTGATTGGGTCATTTATTTTTCTGGAATTGAGCTTCAGGAGTTGCTTGTATATTTTTGATATTAATCCTTTGTCTGTTTCCTCATTTGGTATTATTTTCTCCCAGTCTGAGGGCTGTCTTTTCACCTTACTTATAGTTTCCTTTGTTGTGCAAAAGCTTTTAAGTTTCATTAGGTCCCATTTGTTTATTTTTGCTTTTATTTCCAATATTCTGGGAGGTGGGTCATAGAAGATCTTGCATTCCTATATACTAACAAAGAAAAAACAGAAAGAGAAATTAAGGAAACAATACCATTCACCATTGCAACAAAAAGAATAAAATACTTAGGAGTATATCTACCTAAAGAAACAAAAGACCTATACATAGAAAACTATAAAACAATGACTAAAGAAATCAAAGAGGACACAAACAGATGGAGAAACATACCGTGTTCATGGATTGGAAGAATCAATATTGTCAAAATGGCTATTCTACCCAAAGCAATCTATAGATTCAATGCAATCCCTATCAAGCTACTAACGGTATTTTTCACAGAACTAGAACAAATAATCTCACAATTTGTATGAAAATACAAAAAACCTTGAATAGCCAAAGTAATCTTGAGAAAGAAGAATGGAACTGGAGGAATCAACCTGCCTGACTTCAGACTCTACTATAAAGCCACAGTCATCAAGACAGTATGGTACTAGCACAAAGGCAGAAATATAGATCAATGGAACAGAATAGAAAGCCCAGAGATAAATCCACGAACCTATGGACACCTTATCTTTGACAAAGGAGGCAAGGATAGACAATGGAAAAAAGAACCTCTTTAACAAGTGGTGCTGGGAAAACTGGTCAACCACTTGTAAAAGAATGAAACTAGAACACTTTCTAACACCATACACAAAAATAAACTCAAAATGGATTAAAGATCTAAATATAAGACCAGAAACGTTTACTTGATCTTGACCTGAGGCTATGCTTCAGTGGCAGTATCCTAGATTTGATCTTTACCTGAAGGTTTTGTTTTTTTTTTAACTTAGGATTGATTGCATAGAGAACCTGAAAAATAGAAACAATTTTATTTTCTAAAGATGCAAGTCCAAATTATCTCTAATTTCTGCTTGAATATTGACAATTTCTTTCCTTAGGTTATCTTCCCCCCCTGCCACACACACACACACACACACACACACACACACACACACACTTTATTATGGTGGGGAGGACACTCAGTCATGTCCAACTCTTTGCAAATCTTTGGACTGTAGCCAACCAGGCTCTGCTGTGCATGGGATTTTCCAGGCAAGAATCCTGAAATGGGTTACCACTTCCTCCTCCAGGAGATCTTCCTGACCCAGGGACTGAATCCATATCTCCTGTGTCTCCTGCATTGTGGGTGGATTCTTTATCTGCTGAGCCATCAGGGAAGCCCGTACTTTATTATAGGCAGCTGAAAAAAAACAAAGCCATTTGGTAATTTTAATACTATTCAGACAACCATCTTAATCCATAGATTTATTAGATATATCAACCATAGATTTATTAGATATACCTTCTACCTGCCACCTTGTTATAGGTAAAGTGTTGCCAAATACTGTGCTATTACCAAGCGTGGGTTTCCTTTTCTCAAACCACCAATAACTATTTTCTCACCACCTTTCCAGCCTCTATTAACTGTTTCCTCACTGCCCTTCAGTTTATGCTGTCTTCTAGTCCCAAAGATAGTGCCACACCTTTAGGTTTATTTTTTCACAGGACACAACTTTTGGTACTAATTTTTGTTTTGGTTACCTCTTGTGTTAAATCTACTCCAAATTTTACGTCTTGAAACAATAGCACTATATTGTTTTCATGACTTTGTGGGGCTTTTGGTGGTGGTATTCCTGCTTCAGATGGTGTGACTGAAGTTCTGGGAAAGCGGAGATGACTTCATTCACATGGCTGACACTTGGTGTCAGATACCACTTAGAGCTGGGGTCTTGGTTTTCTTGCATCTGGGCCAACTCATGGCTTATTTAGCTTCCTCATAACATAGTGACTGGGTTCCAGAAAGTCATGTTCCAAAAGATGAGGATGGAAGCTGATCTTTTAAAGCCTAAAATTACACCGCCTTCTCCAGTCACATTGAGTTGGTCCAAGCAGGTCATGGGGAAACCCAGATTTAAGCAAAGAGAACACGGATGCCACCTCTTTCTTCATGAGTGAGTTATGAGATCTCATGACAAAAGAACATGTGGAATGAGACCTTGCTCTGATCATCTCTGGAAACACAACCTGCCTCATTCATATAGCTCTTATCATATCCTGGGTTCTGTTCTAAGCACTTTCAATGTAACAATGAGAGCTTTAATCCTCAACACCTTGTGAGATAGATTATTGCCATTATCATCATCCTATGGGTGGGGAAATAGAGGCAGGGAGAGGGTCATTAATAAGATAAGACTTACAGAGGTAGAAAGTTGCAGAAATAGGCATTGAATTCAGGCAAATCTATATTCTAGGCAGGTGCCCTTAACTTCTACAGCCTTTGTTTTATTTTACCCAGGCTGCCATAATAAAATAACATAGACTGAGTGGCTTAGATGACAGACATTTTTTTCCTTAAAATTCCAGATGTTGGGAAGTCCAAGATCAAGGTGCTGACCAGTGAGGTTTCTGGTGAGAGCTCTCTTGCTTGATGATGGCCAACCTCTCACTTTGTCCTCACATGCTGGAGAGAGAGAGAACTCTGGCATCTCCTCTCACAATGTATTGGTTCTATGGGATCAGAGCTCTTTCCTTATGACTTCACGTGTGCATCTGTGCTTAGCCATTCAGTCCTGTCTGACTCCTTGCAGCCCCGTGGACAATAGCCCACTGGGCTCTTCTGTCCATGGAATTTTTCAGGCAAGCATACTAGAGTCATTTGCCATTTCCTACTCCAGAAGATCTTCCTGATCCGGAGATCAAACCCTTGTCTCCTGTGTCTCCTGCATTGCAGGTAGATATTTTACCTGCTGAGTCATTGGGGAAGCCCCCTTATGACCTCATTTAACCTAAATTACCTCCATAAAGATACTGTCTCTAAATACAGTTGCACTGGGGATTAGGGCTTAAATATAAGAATTCTTGGGCTACGCAATTCAGTCTATATGCCCTTCCGCCTGTACTAACAAAGCAGCGTTTCCTCCCTAAGAGGTCAGTGCTCCCAGAGGGTGTAAGAAACTATCCATAAGGAGAATACATTTCTAATTCACTATATTAATTTATGCATGTACTTATTCATCAAGTATTTCTTGAAAGTCTAAGTGTCCTGCATTGTCGTAGACATTGATAATACTGATGAATACATCAGAAAGGATTCTTGCTTGCAAGCAATTTACAATACATAATAGGAAAAATAGCTATTATGAATTTAAAATAATTGTTATTGCAGTTTTCCTGTGTACCTCAAAGACGCGTTAAAATGCACCACTATGCAAGCTTTAAATAATGGTGTGATTTGGGAATCTGGCCCAGAGTCCAAGAAATTGAAACATTTAACATTTAAAATAATGGTTTAAAAGACTGTACAAATGTCATGCCCTTTCTCCCTCGGCAAATGCCTTTGTTACAAACATCAAAATCTGCCACTTCCCCTGTCATGGGAGCAATCAGGTGTTTGTCCAGGATGAGCTTCCTTGACAACTGACAGAGAAAGTGGTCCCCACCCTCTCGGCCAAGGACAGGGTGGCCAATGACCCATGGCAGCAAATGAGATACCCTGTCTTCATCCACTTCTTTTTGTGACTTAAACTCCATTTCTTTCTGTTTGTCCTTAGTACAAATTGCTCGTGACTGTACTGACAGGTAGATTGAATTAAGTTTGACGATCCACAGAAGTCTTTCTTGGGGAAGTGATGTTTAAGAAGAAGATGAAAAAAACGTCATGAATTTGCTGAGCATCCATGCAAAATGCCATGTCAGTCATCTGTTTGGTCTCCGTTTCAGTAAATGTGGGTAAAGCAGAAGTGATTATAGTACGGGCTGTGTTGTCAGAGGCTTGATTTGAATCCTCTCCCTCAACACAGTAGGCATGTGAGGTTAAAGACATTACTCAACCTCTCTGGGCTTGGTTTCATCGTCTGTAAAACAGGAAACAAATGATGCCACTGAAAATCACTGTGGACGTCAACGAACTGTTGATGCTGAACAAACTCTTATGCGCAACGGCAGAGCTTGGTGTCTTTGAGTTGAAAGGAAGGTAGGGTTTTGGAGAGAGAAACAAGCCTTTATTCACTGTGATGATGACTGTGCAGAAAGGTTTAACTCAGCAGACACGGTTTGCCCAAAACCAGCGCATTACAAAGCTTTTCAAGACTGGTCCTTGATCAGTGCCTGGGAGATGACCTGTGAATATCCTTGAAATATTCTTCTGCCTGATAATAGCATCTTTGGATATCTGAACTTTGGGTCATGCCTGGTTGTTTATACTAGCAATGTGATGTAGGGCAAATTATCACTTTTTATGCCTGGAGCTTTGGAGCATGATGTATCAATGTGACATTGAAATGTGGGGATACTCCATCTTATGTAACTGACCCCTGACAAAAACCCTACACACCAAAGCTGGTGTGAGCTCCTCTAGTTGGTAATACTTCACGAGTGTTGTCACAAGTCATAGCTGGGAGCATTAAGTTCTCTCCTTATGGAGAACAAAAATGGAAAGACTCTACCCTACATATCTATTGCTTTTGCTGCCTTTAATATGCAACCTTTCACTGTCATGGGCTTCCCTTGTGGCTCAGCTGGTAAAGAACCTGCCTGCAATGTGGGAGACCTGGGTTCGATCCCTGGGTTGGGAAGATCCCCTGAAGAAGGGAAAGGCTACCCACTCCAGTACTCTGGCTTGGAGAATTCCATGGACTGTATAGTCCATGGGGTCGCAAAGAGTCGGACACGACTGACTGATTTTCACTTTCACTTCACTGTCATAAACCATAACTGTGAGTATAACAGCTTTTCTGAGTTTTTCTAGAGAATCTTGAAAACTGAGGGTAGTCTTGGGAACCTCCAACACAGGCATGGTGCTGGGTTCTTTATTTGTGGTGTCTCATTTAATTTGATATTCAATGCCGCTAAGAGATGAACCTGATATGCACAGAGGTTGTCTTCCAAGATGAAACAGTAGGGCACGTTCACAACTCTAAGTGTTCAGACAGAATTTGAAACCAGGACTCCCTGGTTTCAGAGAAATAAGTAGCTGGTGATTTCAAAATGGACTGAATCCATTTATGGGATAAACACACTGTGTTCAGGCACTACTTACACCAATTCCTCTGGCCTGACTGTGTTTTCTTTCTGTTAGAAGAAGGCACTTCCCTATGAGAAGAATGGGAGGCAGAAAGTAGTAAGTAGATAGGGTATCAGAAATAAGACAGCTTTGTTCCTCTTCATCACCACCCACTGACTCATCAATAAAGCCCTTCAGGGAACTAAAGAAGGAGCACCTAGGAAGCACATCAGTGTAGCAAGAATCTAGAAATCAAAACACAAGTCTCAAGGAATTTCTTGCTGATTTTTTTCTATTAAAATATTTATTTGGAGGAACAAAGTGTATCTGTGTGCACTGATATTGAAAAGTCTCCAAGCTGCACTGTTATGAGAAGAAAGCGAGGTGAGGAAGAATGTAGGATACAAACTCTTTGTGTAAAATAAAGCAAACATACATAGGTACCTGAGCATGGATTCTTAACGGCTTTTATATTTAAGATCTGGGTGCAGATATTTATATTTAATAAATATCTACATTTTATAGATATGACATGTATATTATCTATATTAGTGAACAGTGAATAGTGAAAGTCTCTCAATCGTGTCTGACTCTTTGAGACTCCACGGATTATACAGTCCCTGGAATTCTCCAGGCCAGAATACTGGAGTGGGTAGCCTATCCCCTCTCCAGGGGATCTTCCCAACCCAGGGATTGAACCCAGGTCTCCCGCATTGCAGGCAGGTTCTTTACCAGCTGAGCCACAAGGGAAGCCCAAGAATACTGGAGTGGGTAGTCTATCCCTTCTCCAGCGGATCTTTCCAACGCAGGAATTGAACTGGGGTCTCCTGCATCTCAGGCGGATTCTTTACCAACTGAGCTATGAAGGAAGCCCTATTATCTATATTACCTATGTATTTATATATCCAGAAATGGCAACCCACTCCAGTATTTTTGCCTGGAAAATCCCATGGACAGAGCGGCCTGGCTGGCTATAGTCAAAGGGATTGTAAAGAGTTAGACACAATGGAGCATGCACGCACACACACACACATACACGTACACACACACACACACACCCATCTCTGCATCTATGTATCTACCACATATATGCCTGTAATATGTGTATATAGTTTTGCTATATAATAATTTGTTATATATATATATGTTATATATATATATGTTATACATATAGCTCACACTTGAATAACACAGGTTTGAGCTACACAGGGGTCCACTTATCACAGATTCTTTTCATTGAATACCTACTGCAGTACTATGTGATCTGAACTTGGCTGAATCCAGGGTTGCAGAACTTTGGATAACAGGGCTGACAGTCAAGTTATACGTCGATTCTCAACTGCACAGGGGGATTGGAGTCCCTAACCGTTACTTTGTTCAAGGGTCAACAGTATCTTGTTTCTTGAAGGAGACAGAGTTCGGGGGGAGTAAATTGCCTCTGGGAAGAGGACCTAAGAAGTCAGAGGTTGTTTTAATTACCTATTGCTGCTTTAACAAATCATCATTCAGCGGTTTAAAACAACACACTTTATCTTACACTTCTCGATGTCAGAAGTCCTAAAACCAGTGGGGAGGGCGGCATTCTTTCCGAAAGCTCTAGGGCAGAACCTGTGTACTTGCCTTTTCCATCTTCCAGAGGCAGCCACATTGCTTTGCTCATGGCCCTGCCTCCCTCTACCTCTGTTTCTGTCATCACATCTCTTTTTGGGAGTCTGATTGTCACCCTCCTTCTTCCTTCTGAAAAGGACCCTTGTATTTACACTGGATCCATCTGGATAACCCAGGAAAATCTTCCCAACTCAAAATCCTGAGCTTAATCACATCAGGAGAGTCCCACTTGCCATGAAAGGTGACAAGGTTGCAGGAAGCAGGACGTGGACCTCTCTTGGGACCGTTATTCTGCCAACTGCAAGGGTCGATGGGAAACTTCATTGTCAGTGGATATAGCACTTTTAAGGGCTTCCCTGGTGGCTCAGAAGGTAAAAATCCGCCTGCAATGCGGGAGACCTGAGCTCAATCCCTAGGTCAGCCAGATCCCCTGGAGAAAGGAATGGCTCCGCACACCAATATTCTTGCCTGGAGCATTCCATGGGCAGACGAGCCTGGCGGGCTATAGTCCTTGGGGTCGCAGAGAGTCAGACATGACTGAGCGATTACCACCCACACATAGTACTTTTCAAATACTTTGCCATGTGCAGTACTAAATTATGTATTCAAATTTTAAACTAATAATGTGAAATGTGAAACCCCCTCCCAAGGAGAGAAAACATAGCACCGCCATTTTGAGTAAAACCCCCTCCCAGGGAGAGAAAACGAAACTTTAAGACAAAGAAACTCAACGAGCCAATCAGGGGAGGACAGGAAAGTCCCTCACCCTCCTTACTCTAACCCACCAATCAGTAGCTAACAAGACATCCTTAGTTGAAGAATTAACCAATCCCCTTAAGCTTCCCTTCCCGCTTCCCCTGCTATACAGTATAAAAAAGATTCGCCGCTTTCACTAGGGGCTCCTTCGCCGTTGTGTGAAGAGAGTCCCTGCTCGAGCTTGTAATAAAGTTCCTCACTGCTTTTGCATCGATCCGCGGCTCCTGTGGTGTTGGTGGGATTCCGCGATCTGGGTACAACATTTTTCTAACTAATTGTAATCCAATTTTAGAAAATCCTAAATTCCCAATAACCCTATATGCAAAACAGAAAAAGGGACACAGAAGTACAGAACAGACTTCTGAACTCTGTGGGAGAAGGTGAGGGTGGGATGTTTCGAAAGAACAGCATGTATATTATCTATGGTGAAACAGATCACCAGCCCAGGTGGGATGCATGAGTCAAGTGCTCGGGCCTGGTGCACTGGGAGGACCCAGAGGAATCGGGTGGAGAGGGAGGTGGGAGGGGGGACCGGGATGGGGAATACGTGTAACTCTATGGCTGATTCATATCAATGTATGACAAAACCCACTGGAAAATTTAAAAATTAAATAAATAATTAAAAAAAAAAAAGAAAATCCTGATCAAAGATTATTTCTAAACAGGTTAAATTAAGTCTCCTTTCCACCCCTGATGTTGAAGCTGAGCAGGACCCTGTGGGGCTCCTGGGCACAAGAGACTTTCTGTGTCCCCCATTTCCTGACTTTCCCTGAGTTCTAAAGGTTCACACAGTTGCTAATCAGGGAAGAGAGGGGATGTGGAGAAGAAGGAGGAGCAGTCAAGAAACAGTAGTGCAGTCTTGGAGCAGGGCCTTGATTCCCCTCGAGGGATATATATACATATATATATATTTGTATATATATATATATATAAAATTATCTCTGAGCTCTTCTGCAGAACTAAAACCCCCAACAAGTGGAAGGTGTTAACTAGTTAACGAAGCATTCCTCATTCCAGATGGAAGGTCACAGTTTGATAACCTGGAAAACCACAGCTCAAACCACCTGAGGCCAGATTAAAGGAATGCAGGCCCTCCACACACCCTGATCCTTATCAGCAGCCCCTCCCCTGAGCTCTTAAACCATTGATATAAAATTCCTCATCAAGACTCCTGCTCCCTCATCCCCTCTGTTGGGACTCACCGTTTTGAGAGCATGAGTCCGCTGTGTTCCCCCTTTGCTGGGCAGAGCAATAAAGCTAGTCTTTTCTACTCCACCTAAAACTGTCTTTGAGATTCGATTCAGCACAGGTTCACAGAGTCTAAAATTTCCTCCTCAATGTGTCCCAGCTCCTCCTTGGAAGCACCCACTTTACTTTTCTCCCATCTATCATTCTGCTTTTTTTGCAGTGGAAAAACGAGGGGAGTCAAGAAGAGGCAGCCCTGGCTGGGAACAGTGTGTGTGGGGGGTGGGGTGGGGCGGGGGGTGGTGTAAAATCTTCTGCTAGAACTGAGACCTTCTTCAGGGGCCTAAACCACCCTTTACAAATTCAGTCAATAGTTATTTTTCCTGACTGCGTGCCAAGCATCATATTAGACCCCATAGTACAGACCAGATCATGCCCTCGTGTGACCCTGGGCCTGGGGGTTGAAGCAGGCGGGAACAGTATGGCCTTGGCTGATTGGGAGGACCACATGGCCTAAGCAGGCACTGGCCTTCTGTGTCTCAGCCTCCTGCCCTTCCCTGATGCAGCCAGGTGCTGGAGAAGGGATGGGGAAGGAGAGATCTCCTTGGCTGCCAGCCTCTGGAACACCCTGTCCATCTTCCAGGAGGACACACGCCTTTCTGCTGTATATTGATGCCCAGGCTACTGTTCCAAAAAAACATCCTACAATCAGCCAAAGCATGATTTCCCTGGGAACCAGAGGGGTGTGAGGCCAGCAGCCCATCTGATATAAGGACCTCCCTGGGTGGTTTTCTAAGAACCCCTCAGCCGTGAGTCAGGAAAACAAAGATGATACACAGTTCTCTGGCTTTCTCTCCCTCCCCCTGGGGAACCTGGGGCTAGGCTGATTCATCTTAGTGGCTCCCATCGGGCCTGCGGCTGAGAGCCTCTGAGAGAAGGATTCCCCTAAGGCTCTGAATGCTGGCTGTCAAGGGCACTTACCCTTGGGCTGGTACCTCGCACTGGAATGTTCAGAGGCTGCCTTTTTCTTTTATCCGGCTGTAAATTTTGAATCTTTAACAGTCTCAACTATTTTAGACACAAGCCCATAAGCCAAGAAGGTCAGTCAATTTCAGGCTAAAAAGAAAAAAAGAAAAGAGAAGGAAATGCAGAGATAGACCAAGTCGCTAACAGTCAAGGGATACATGCCCCCAAGGAAAAGCAAAAAGCTGCCCCTTGGGAGACAAAAAAACGAGATAGAGAGACATATGCATACCTGAGAAGATTGGGTCTTACCTGAAAATGATGTAGGCAAGAGTCAGAGAGTAAGTTACTCAGAGGCTCGGTGACACTGATATATCCTCAAGTGCTTTGAGAGAAAGATGATCTGAGAGATACAATTCTTTTCCAGGACAGTCCCAGATACCTCTGAGATCCACTTTTTCCATGCTTCTTATTTCCAGTCTGCAGACACTTCACTTTTCCTCAAAGCAGGAAAGACCTTTCCAGAATGGGGATGTTACCTGCCCTGGCCAGACACCATAGTAAACACCTGCATGAGTTATCTTAAATAGGAGGTTGTGGTAAAGAATGCAGAACTAATAAGCTACCACCAACTGGAAGAATTCAAGAACAGTCAAAAGGAGAGAGAAAACTCCAGTCCATATGTCCAACCAATCTCCCAGAATCCTCCTTGCGGAAATCCATCCTGGAAGTGATGCACAAAACCAGCAGGAAGGACCCTGAGTCAGAACGATCGGCCAGGGTTGGAAATCCGCCCAATCACCATAACACCCAAGACTGTGAGTCACGTGGCAGAGCAGTTCTCCTGCTCTCTCCTCTGGGAACTCCTTCCCGATAAAGTCTCTTCCTCTGCTAGCATGTGTGTCTCCTCGAAAAATTAATTTCTGGGTGTTAGACAAGAGTCCACTCTTGGGCCTTGGAAGGAAAGAGCCCCCTTTCCTTCGACGTGGAGACCCCACCCCATCTGCCACACTAATGAGCAGGGCTTCTCCTTTGCAGATTCCAGCAGGAAGCAGGACCTCAATGTGTAGGAAGACACCTGCATAGGAGAAACAGAGGCTGTGACTCCATCTCCATGGGGAATGTGTCCTCCCCCAGTCATGTAGCAAAAGGCAGTGACTCTGGAACTGTAACCACAGAAGCATAAACTAGCAAAGCAAAATCCCCATCTGATCCAATCCTTTTGTTTTACAGCTGAGCCAAGTCTAGAAAAGCGAGGTGGCTTCCCTCACATCACAGATCCAGGGTGGAACTAAATATCCTTGGCCGTGTTTTAGGGTCTCAGAATGGTGAGATTCTTTTTCCTCTCCGTCAAAATAGCATCTTATTCTGCTGTAGGGGAAAAAAAACCTGGACTCCAGCTTTCTGAAGCATTGTGAAGTCAATTGGGACTTACAAATGGCACTTTAAGAGGTGATCATAATTACCTCCATCGCTTTGATGGAGCACAAAGGGGGTTCCCCATTGCACACTCCCACAAAATCTTGGCACAAAAGGGATGAATATAGTACAACTTTGGTTTCTGGCTGGCGGTTAAAAACCCTCATTTGGGAGTAGGATTTATTAAATATTGTAATCAGTTCAATGTCGACTGTTGAAACATTTGCTTTAATGGGCTTGTTAAATTTAGATTATGTTAAAAAGAAAAAGAGAGAGAAAGACATTTCCCTGTCTCTGAACTCTTGGGCCGCCACATCATGATTGGGTATGTGTTAAAGAAATAGCTCCCAGCCGTGATAATTACTCTGATGGTGGGAGGAAGAGGATGACATTTCTGAATGATTCAAGAGGACGTTTCGCTTTGCAAACACACTCTTTTGATCAAAGGCTGTCTTTACTTTGGAGAGAGTAGTGTAAACTCTTCTTCCTTCCTTCTTTTTTTCTTTCCTTCTTTTATATCCTGAAAAATATTTTAGCTGACTTTAACTATATGAGTAACATTGATAGCTAACATTTATTGATGGCTTACTGTGTGCTGGGCACCTTTCTAAGTATTTTATTTGTATTAACATTGTAAATCTCCTTAATGTGCTAGAAAGCAGATATTATGATGACACCATGTTACACATGAGGAAAATGGGGGCACAGAGAGGTTAACCAAGGTGCTTAAGGTCACACAGCTGGGGAAAAAAAAAGTGAAAGTGAAGTTGTTCAGTTGTGTCAGACTCTTTGCAACTCCAGAGTATGTAGCCTGCCAGGCTCCTCCATCCATGGGATTTTCCAGGCAAGAATACTGGAGTGGGTTGCCATTTCCTCCTCCAGGGGATCTTCCTGACCCAGGGATCGAACCTGGGTCTCCTGCTTTGCAGGTGAAATTTTTACCATCTGATTTACCAGGAAGTCCCAAGGTCACACAGCTAGTAAGTGGCAGAAGTGAAAGTGAAGTTGTTCAGTCATGACCAACTCTTTGCAACCCCATGGACTGTAGCCTACCAGGCTCTTCCATCCATGGATTTTCCAGGCAAGAATACTGGAGTGGGTTGCCATTTCCTCCTCCAGGGGATCTTCCTGACCCAGGGATCGAACCTGGGTCTCCTGCTTTGCAGGTGAACTTTTTACCATCTGATTTACCAGGAAGTCCCAAGGTCACACAGCTAGTAAGTGGCAGAAGTGAAAGTGAAGTTGTTCAGTCGTGACCAACTCTTTGCAACCCCATGGACTGTAGCCTACCAGGCTCTTCCATCCATGGATTTTCCAGGCAAGAATACTGGAGTGGGTTGCCATTTCCTTCTCCAGGAAGTGGCAAAGATAGAATTCAAATAATCAAATTTTAAAAAGCCGATGCCCCTAGTTAACTTATATTCACTCTCCCAGTAAGTTAAAATTTTTCATATAAAGGAAATGTTACCTTTGATCACTAACCCAATCTCTGTTTCTTCTTCCCATACCCAAAGGTAGAGATTACCATCAACCTGGGAATTATTTGTTATAAGTGTACAAATAGAATTCCTCTGTGACTTAAATTAGTGCTATCATTCTGCATCATTCTTGAAAAATTTTTATTTCATTCAAAAATATCCCATTTCATAGCTCTATGCCATCTTATTTGATTTAATTTAACTATTCCCCTCCTAATAGATATTAAGTTGCTCCTACCTTTTCACTAAAGTAAGTTATGCTGCAGTGCATATGGGAGTGTGTCTCCAGGGCAGGTAGCAATCATGGAAGCATTTAGAGCACTTCTGATTTTAAAAGGTATTGCCAAATTACTTTTGTAACAGCAGTACCTGAAAGTCACTCTTTCTTCATAGCCTCACCACTGTTTTTCATAATTAAATTTTTAAAAAGCATTAATACTTGCCAATGTATGGGTAAAAATGTGAGTGCTTATCCCTAACTTGCTATAGGTGTTAACCACCTCAGTCATGTTGGCTTCATTCCTGCAGGTTTCACTCACACCCAGCTAAGACTAAAGTCTAGGTTTAGGGTTTTTTGATGTTGCTGTTCTCAGGAAAAGGTAGGAAAAATGGGATATTAATTCTTCTTCTTCACATTGAAGCCTGGGAATTAGGAGGCGAAGTATAGCTGTTGAGATTTCTAGGACAGGCAGCCCCTTTCCTTCAAGATGAAAACTACATGTTTGTTTAGAAGCAAAAGCAAAAACTTCCCTTCTGCTTTATTTGGGTTTCCCAGGTAGTGCTAGTGGTAAAGAACCTGCCTGTCAGTGCAGGAGACATGATACACGGGTTTAATCCTTAAGTTGGAAAGATCCCCTGGAGTAGAGCGTGGCAACCCACTCCAGTATTCTTGCTTGGAGAATTCCTGTGGACAGAGGAGCTAGGTGGGCTTCAGTCCATAGGGTCACAAAGGGTCAGACAAGACTGAAGGGACTTAGCATGCATGCACGTACTGGTTTATTTATTCATTCCATTATCCAGTTCTTCATTCAACAAATAACTGAGAGATTTCTTTATGTAGGTGCAGTACAGGTGGTGGAGACACAAGGATGAGCCAGATGAGTGCTGTCCCCATTCGCACAGACCTTTGAGGACTTCCTTGGTGGTCCAGTGGTTAATACTCTGCACTTCGAATGCAGAGAGCTTAGGTTCAATCCCTGGTTGGGGAACTAAGATGCCACATGCCGTGTGGCATAGCCAAAAACAAACAAACAAACCCCCAAACTCACCAAAAAGAAAAACAAAACAACAACTACAAAAGAAACCCACAGAAACTCGTATCTCTGTGATCGTCCAGTTCATAGAATCAAAGGTCCACACTGGTCTTCCTTACTTCATACGAACTATCGCCTGCCTATTTCCCAAGAACTTCATCTTGAATTCTAGACCATGTGGCAGGGCCCTGCTGCTTTGCAAAACACCCATTTCCCTTCTCTGAGGGATGGAGATTGCCTCCCACTTCCATACCTGCCCTGAAAATTCTACAGAATATGTAAGAATTTTGGGAAACACTCAAGTCTGGATTGACTATTATTCTGCCAGGTCTGTTTAAACAGTTCAAGATAGATGAGTCCTTAACCCTGCAATGAAATATCCATGCTTCCTATTAGGAGACAGTTCTTTGTTTAACTTCTTTATAAAGGAAATCCTGTTATTTGTGACAACATGGATGAATCTGGAGGACATTATGCTAAGGTATGTAAGCCAGACACAGAAGGACAAATACTACATGGTACCACTTAATATGATGAACCTGGACCATCCACTGCCTTTTCCAGACCTGGTCTTAATTTCCCCTCACCCCATCCACCTCCCCTGTGAACTTGTTTCTGACCAATTTCCATTCACTCTCCTATTTTTTATTCTCACTGCCCCTATGTTGCTGAGCAATGCACAATGCCTCTTGCCTCAGTGCACAGGGGACAATGGTTTTTCAGATGAGGGCTTGAGAAGGTAAAGAGTGAATCCAAAACCAGAGATGTGGGCACCCGTTCAGAATGTGCCATTGTTCGGTTGGAAACAGAAAAGGATTTGCAACAGACAAAAAGAGAAGATATACCTTTTGTCAGGAGGGGATCACAAAACCATCCACGAAGATTTCTAGCCCAAAGCATTAACATGGACATCACAGACATGGTTTACGGAGCAAGACAGTGGGACATACTGAAAACAGAATGTGATACACTGAATGTCTATCAAGAAAAGAATGTTCAGGTAAATGGTGGCATATGCATATTTTCATGGGATATTATGCAACTAAATGAGAAGAACTTGCAAAGGGATGTGTTTAGTATAATCTATTTAAAGCAAACACTGGTGATTTTCAAAGTATGTATTTATGTGTTTGCATGTATATACTCATGGAGACTGATGTGGAAGATCACCTTTCTTTTAAAAGTTTCTTTTTAAATTTTTTATAATTTACTCAGTGCTACAGAGGTGTCACTATTTCTGATCCCTCTCAGCAGACAGAACTAGGAAATATATGTACACAACCCATGTATACCCACTTATCCATAACTATTTATCTCTTTATCTATCTGACACACACAAACACACACACACACATATATATAATAGTTAAACATAGTATAAGTGTTAGTTGCTCTGTCACATCTGATTCTTTGCAACCCCATGGACTATAGCACACAAGGCTCCTCTGTCCATGGAATTCTCCAGGCAAGAATACTGGAGTGGGTAGTCATTCCCTTCTCGAGAGAATCTTCCTGACCCCAGGATCGAATCCAGGTCTCCTGCACTGCAGGCAGATTCTTTACCATCTGGGCCACCAGAGAAGGTGGCTAGTATATATACCTAGTATATATAATATAATATAAAATAATATAATAATTATGTGAAATATATATTATGTATGTTTAATTTTTACAAATTAAATATAAATTAATACAAAGGTTCCTGGCTCTAGTTCAATACCTCAGGATGCATTCTCCACTTTCCTCTTTGTTTACTTACAGTTTCTTTCACAGATAGCAAGATATTTGCTTCCCACTAAATAAAGTCAGCTACTGTTTCCACTGTTTCCCCATCTATTGCCATGAAGTGATGGGACTGGATGCCATGATCTTAGTTTTCTGAATGTTGAGCTTTAAGCCAACTTTTTCACTCTCCTCTTTCACTTTCATCAAGAGGCTCTAATTTAGTTCTTCTTCACTTTCTGCCATAAGGGTGGTGTCATTTGCGTATCTGAGGTTATTGATATTTCTCTCGGTAATCTTGATTCCAGCTTGTGCTTCATCCAGCCCAATATTTTGCATGATGTACTCTGTATATAATTTACATAAGCAAGGTGACAATATGCAGCCTTGACATACTCCTTTTCCTATTTGGAACCAGCCTTTTGGTCCATGTCCAGTTCTAACTGTTGCTTCCTGACCTGCATACAGATTTCTCAGGAGGCAGGTCAGGTGGTCTGATATTCTCATCTCTTAAAGAATTTTCCACAGTTTGTTGTGATATACACAGTCAAAGGCTTTAGGGTAGTCAATAAAGCAGAAATAGATGTTTTTATGGAACTCTCTTGCTTTTTCAATGATCCAACAGATGTCGGCAATTTGATCTCTGGTTCCTCTGCCTTTTCTAAATCCAGCTTGAACAACTGGAAGTTCACAGTTCATGTACTGTTGAAGCCTGGCTTGGAGGATTTTGAGTATTACTTTGCTAGCATGTTATATGAGTGCAATTGTGCAGTAGTTTGAACATTCTTTGGGATTGGAATGAAAACTGATCTTTTCCAGTCCTGTGGCCACTGCTGAGTTTTCCAATTTGCTGACATATTGAGTGCAGCACTTTCACAGCATCATCTTTTAGGATTTTAAATAGCTCAATTCAAATTCCATCACCTCCATTAGCTTTGTTCCTGTGATGCTTCCTAAGGCCTCCTTGATTTCACACTCCAGAATGTCTGGCTCTAGGTGAGTGATCACACCATTGTGGTTATCTGGATCACGAACATCTTTTTTGTACAGTTCTTCTGTGTGTGCTTGCCACCTCTTCTTAATATCTTCTGCTTCTGTTAGGTCCATACCATTTCTGTCCTTTATCGAGCCAATTTTTGCATCAACTGTACCTTAGTATCTCTAAATTTCTTGAAGAGATCTCTAGTTTTTCCTATTCTATTGTTTTCCTCTATTTCTTTGCATTGATCACTGAGGAAGGCTTTCTTATCTCTCCTTGCTATTCTTTGGAACTCTGCGTTCAAATGGGTATATCTTTCCTTTTCTCCTTTGCCATTAGTTTCTCTTTTTTCTTACAAATAGGTCTCCTCAGGCAACCATTTTTCCTCTTTGTATTTCTTTTTCTTGGGGATAGTTTTGATCAATGCCTCCTGTACTATGTCATGAACCTTCATTCATAGTTCTTTAAGCACTCTATCAGATCTAATCCCTTGAGTCTATTTGTCACTTCCACTGTATAGTCATGAGGGATTTGATTTGGGTCATACCTGAATGGTCTAGTGGTTTTCCTTACTTTCTTCAATTTAAGTCTGAATTTGGCAATAAGGAGTTCATGATTTGAGCCGTAGTCAGCTCCTGGTCTTGTTTTTGCTGACTGTATATAGCTTCTCCATCTTTGGCTGCAAAGAATATAATCAATCTGATTTTGGGGTTGACCATCTGATAATGTCCATGTGTAGTCTTCTCTTGTGTTGTTGGAAGAGGGTGTTTGCTATAACCAGTGCATATTCTAGGCCAAACTCTATTAGCCTTTGCCCTGCTTCATTCTGTACTCCAAGGCCAAATTTGCCTGTTACTCCAGGTATCTCTTGACTTCCTACTTTTGCATTCCAGTCTCCTGTAGTGAAGAGGACATCTTTTTGGGTGTGAGTTCTAGAAGGTCTTGTAGGTCTTCATAGAACCATTCAACTTCAACTTCTTCAGCATTACTGGTTGGGGCATAGACTTGGATTACTGCACTATTGAATGATTTGCCTTGGAAACGAACAGAGATCATTCTGTCAATTTTGAGGTTGTCCCCAAGTGCTGCATTTTTGACTCTTCTGTTGACCACGATGGCTACTCCATTTCTTCTAAGGGATTCTTGCCTATAGTAGTATTTATAATGATCATCTGAGTTAAATTCATGCATTCCAGTCCATTTTACTTCACTGATTCCTAAAATGTCAGTGTTCACTCTTGCCATCTCCTGTTTAACCACTTCCAATTTACCTTGATTCATGGACCTAACCTTCCAGGTTCCTATGCAGTGTTGTTCTTTATAATATTGGACTTTACTTCCATCATCAGTCCCATCCACAACTGGGTGTTGTTTTTGCTTTGGCTCCATCTCTTCATTCTTTCTGGTGTTATTTCTCCACTGTTCTCCAGTAGCATTTTGGGCACCTGCCGACCTGGGAAGTTTATCATTCAGTGTCCTATCTTTTTGCCTTTTTGTGTTATTCATGGGGTTCTCAAGGCAAGAATACTGAAGTGGTTTGCCATTCCCTTCTCCAGTGGACCACAGTTTGTCAGAACTCTCCACCATGACCCATCTGTCTTAGGTGGTCCTACATGGCACGGTTCATGGTTTCATTGAATTAGACAAGGCTATTGTCCCTATGATCAGTTTGATTAGTTTCCTGTGTTTGTGGTTTTCATTCTGTCTGCCCTCTGATGGATAATGATAAGAGACTTATGGAAGCTTCCTGATGGGAGAGACTGACTGAGGAGGAAATTAGGCCTTGTTCTGATGGGCAGGGCCGTGCTCAGTAAATCTTTAATCCAATTTTCTGTTAATGGGCAGGGCTGTTGTTTGACCTGAGGCCAGAGTATGGTGGAGGTGATGAAGATAATAGTGACCTCCTTCAAAATGTCTCACACATGCACTGCTGCGCTCAGTGCCCCCGACCCTGCACCAGGCTGCCGCTGACCCACGCCTCCGCTGGCGACTCCTAGACACTCCCCAGCAAGTCTGGGTCAGTCTCTTGTGGGGTCACTGCTCCTTTCTCCTGCGTCCTGGTGCACACAAGCTTTTGTTTGTGCCCTCCAAGAATCTGTTTTCCCAATCCTGTGTAAGTTCTGGCAGCTCCATGGTGGGGTTAATGGCAACCTCCTCCAAGAGGGCTCACGGCATATCTAAGTCTGCTGTACCCAGAGCCCCTGCTGCTGTGGCAGACCACTGCTGTACCTGCACACGAGACACTCAAACACTCAAGGGCAGGTCTGGCTCCGTCTCTGGGGTGTCTCCTGGTGTGCACAAGGTTTTGTTTGAGCCCTCTGAGCATCTCAGGTGGACATGAGGTTTGATTCTAAATGTGATTTTGCCCCTCCTACCGTCTTGCTGGGGCTTCTCCTTTGGCCTTGGAGTATATTTTTGGTGGGATCCAACAGTCTCCTGCTGATGATTCTTCAACAGTGAGTTGTAATTTTGGAGTTCTCTCATCTTAAGGACACTTAAGATGGTGGAGTGAATTGGTTATGTACACTCATATAGTTTTTTAGATTTCCTTCCCATTGAGATCATCACAGAACCCTGAGAAAAGTTATATACAGTAGTGTCTATATATCAGTCTCAGCTGGGAATTAGCCAGCCAACAGGAGAGAAGACTGAAACAGGTAAAGGCAAAAGACAAGTGCCACGAAAAATATCCAACCAAAGGCATATGGGTTAGAGAAAGCAAACAGTATCCTGGTTTGCTTTGGTTCCTGAATAGCTTTTTGGTCTATTTTCAGTCAAGACATCTCCTTGGTATGTAACAAAGCTACTGAATATTTATACTCTTTTCAGCAATATTTAATAGTGCACTGGGGTTCTCTAATTTGGTAGAAAATGAAAACAAATTTGGGTATTGTGCCTCTCCTATGCTGAGTCAACCATGATTAATCTAGGTGAAAGATTGCAAACATAATCAGACCTCAAGCTGACTGAGGGTCCTCAGCCTCAGTTCTACAGTAATTTGAGGCTAAGTAATTCTATATTTGAAGGCTTTTGTGTACAGGATAGAATATTTAGCAGCATTCTTAGCTGTCTTCGTCGACTACATGAAAGCAACACCTCCTCCCCACCAGGTGACAAACCACAAAGTCCAAATATTTTGGAAAGGCTCCTGGGGGCAAAATAGCCCCTGATTAAGGACCACTGCCCTAGTGGGAAAGAACACTTTTGTCCTTATTATTTGTGTGTGTGTATGTGTGTGTGTGTGTGTGAGTGTGAGTGTGTGTGTGTGTGTGAGTGTGTGTGTGTGTGTATGTGTTCAGTCCCTCAGTCAAGTCCAACTCTTTATGACTTCATGGGCTGTAGCCCACTAGGCTCCTTTATCCATGGAATTTTCCAGGCAAGAATACTGGAGTGGGTTGCCATTTCTTTCTCCAGGGCTTCTTCCTGACCCAGGGATCAAACCCACATTTCTTGCATCTCCTGCATTGGCAGGCAGATTCTTTACCGCTGAACCACCTGGGGAGAGCTTTGTCCTTATTAATAACTGATGAAATGGTATATGCTCATTTTATTATTTGAAAAAATTGTGATGAATCTTTTAAAAAATATGAACAATTCACAGTTCTTGCAGTCATTAGATGACCACTAAGTGATCTGATGTAAGGTGTGAGTCAGTACCATTCTAGGGAGAGGTCACTGGATATTTCACATATTCTAATGATGAATAAAGGAAATTGTCTCTTACTATGTAATGCAGCTACCTTTGCAAACCACTCTCTTATTTGCCTCCTAATACCTTATTAAGTGGTAAAAAATATCCATCAGGGATAACTTTTTCTGTTAATATACCAGTTTTTAATGTATATTCTTTGTAGTTTTAGGTCAGCTTCCTTATTCTTGTGGAGTATACCTGAGTCACCTTCTAAACACCAACTATATCAGTAAACTCTTCTTTGATTCCAACAAGCTGGCTTGTGCAAAATCCAGATTGGTTCACATTACAGAAGATCAGCTGGGGGCTTCTTTAGGCATGGCTGAATCCAGGGGCTAAACAATATATCCAGAATTTGGTTTCTTTGCTGAACTTCCAGTTCTAGTATTATGTTGGTTTTATTCTCAAACTCAATGACCCAAGCAAACTCTCTTTGAGAAAGAAAGACGAATATAGCATCTCTTCTTCATTTGCTATCAGTTTCAGTCCCAGGGGAGAAAAAAGGACTTGCTTCACTACCAGAAACAAAAAGACTATTTCTTGTTTTATTTTACTCTATTTAGGTCACCAGCCTATTCGCACTCTTATTCTTAAACCAATTGTGGGCCAGGGTTGTGAGAAACATTGACTGACTTATGTCTATTTTATGTTCTGTGGTGTGATAATTTCATGTGTCATCTTAACTGGACTTTGTTTTGGGTGTGTCTGTGAGGTCTGAGATTAGCATTTTAATCAGTGGACTCAGTAAAGTAGATGGCCCTCCTCAATGTGAGTGGGCATCATCCAATCCACTGAGGCCTGAATTGAACAAAAGGTGGAGTAAGCACCCCTTTACCGTACCTCATTACTTGAGTTGAAACATCTTATGTCATATTCTCCTGCCCTTAGACTGGGATTTATGCCATTAGCTCCCTTGGTTCTCAGGCTTTCAAACTTGGACTGGAGTTACACCACTAGCTTTCCTGTGTCTGCATCTTGTAGATGGCAGATCATGGGAATTCTCAGTCTCTATGAGCACATGAGCCAATTCCTCAAAATAAATTCCTCTCTCTCTCTCTCTCCTTTTGTCTGTCTCTTTCCTTATCTCTGTATATCTCTGCTTCACATGTACTAAGACACATATCAACTGTTTTTTTTTTTTTGATGTGGACCACTTTAAAATTCCTTATTGAATTTGTTGCAATATTGCTTCTGTTTTATGTTTTGATTTTCTGGCTGCTAGGAACATAGGATCTTAGCTCCCTAACAAGGGATTGAACCCACACCCCCTTCACTGGAAGGCAAAATCTTAACCACTGGACCGCCAAGGAAGCCTCCACATTTCAGCTCTTGAAGCTGGAGTCTAGTTCACTAATCTTCCTACGACATGATATAGAAAAATTTTTAGAGATTGAATAGTGGGACATCAGACACTTTATAAGTGGAGAAAATAGGTCTCAAGAACTTTGAGGCAAAGCAACAACCTTAGTTAATAAGAGGGACCAAATATTAAAACCAAAATCTGACTTTCAAGTTTTAGAAGATGCAATCTAAATTTCCAAGATTCAGCAAGAGAGATGCAATTCATTCCAAAGAAAAGTGAAAAATATTTTGTTTATACATTCTCAGAATCATTTGATTATACCTAGTGTTTCTTTTTAAACCTTTCTTGAATGAAAAAGAACCTGCGATGCTTGCTAAAAATATAGGTTCTCAGGTTCACCTTCCAAGGGTTTAAATTGACAAGGAATGCCTGAAATGTGGCCAAGGAATCCACTTGTTCTTCTTATAGAAGGCAAGTTTGTAGAATATTGCGCATACTGGTGGCTTTCTCAAACCAGTCATAAGCAGAACCACTGTGGGTGGGACCTGGTGTCATTTTTTGTAAGTTCCCTGTTGATTCCCATGTGCAGAAAGTTTGAGAATCAAATGCATTATATGTTGGATCATTAATTCTGGGGAGCTTATTACAAATACAGAGGCCCAGGTCCTATTCTACACCAACAACTCTGAGCTTATGTATTTATTCTTAGCGTTCTAGATTTTTATACGCATTAAAGTTTGAGGAACATTGTTGCAGAGTCTTCCTACTAAAAGTGTGGTTCCCAACTATTAACATCAACATCACCTGGGAGCTTCTTAGAAATGCAGTATCTCAGGCCCCATCCCAGACCTATTGAATCAGGATCTGCATTTTACCAATAACCCCCATGATTTGCATTTTAAAGTTAAAGATGCTCCATGATAGTCCTTGTTTTCCTTATCTTCAGCAGCAACTTAAGCTCTTATGGGACGATACTATAACATAATGATATTCAAAAAAAGTAAAAGTGAGAGTGTTAGTCCCTTAGTCATGTCTGACTCTTTGCGACCCCATGGACTGTGACCCACCAGGCTCCTCTGTCCATGGGATTCTCCAGGCAAGAATACTGGAGTGGGCTGCCATTCCCTTCTCTAGGGATCTCCCTGACCCAGAGATCAAACCTGAATCTCCTGCATTGTAGGCAGCTTCTTTACCCTCTGAGCCACCAGGGAAGCCCGCTCGTGTCCAAGCCCCACTCCAAAACATTCTGACAAGTTGAGTGGAAACCTGGGTAGGATCTTATTATTGACAATTTTTAAAAAGTCCCTCAGGTGATTCTAATGTGCAACCTGAGTTGAGAATCTCTGATAGAGAAAAGGGTTGCACTAGAGGGGCTCAGGTTAGATTTCAGCTGCAACATTTATTAGTTCTGTGACCTTGGATAAGTTTACAGCTTTAGCTCCTGGTCTGTAAAATAGACATGTGTCTAAAATAGTATTCCTGGACAAAGGGTGCAAATGAAGACACTGATGTAGTCCTTACCTGGTGTCTTAGTTTCTGGGAAGCTCTGTTCTGCATGGCGAACTTGAAAAAAATACCTGCAGTCAAATGGAGCTGAGGAAATCAGAAGGTAAAACTTATTTTTTATTAAGTAAAACCCTGGCAAAGAGGATAACACATTCTATCCTGGCTTCTGCTTGCTCCTCAGTCCAGTAAGCCCAGGTTTCTAAAGGAGAGCCTAGATAGACTGTTTTCTTCCCAGATCCTGCAAGCTGTTTAAACACCAACTTTCCCTCCAGTAGGTAAATCAGATGGTTCTTTATGCAATGACAAGCTTGGCTGCTGGTTTAGGAGGAAGTTGTTCTTCCACAAACACTTTCTGAGTCTTTTTCCTCATTATGTGCACGCAGAGACGAGGCCAACCATAGCGGCCTAATAGGCAAGGGAAACTCTTGGCTTTCAAGTTAGATTGTCAATAGGCATGTTTGATACGGCTGAATTTCTGACCTAATCAGCTGCCAGCGGTCTCTCCGCTGAGTTCCCTCAGGGCATCAGAGCAAGCTGTGTTTTACAATCTAACAGCTTAAACCAGCTCCAATATCAAGGAGCAAAGACTTGAAGAAAAAAAAATAATGTTAGAGGAAGCTTGCATATGCAGAGAAGAACCTTTGTGATGGTGGCAAGTGTGTTTGCACAGTATCTACTCCTTGCCTGGAACCAAGCCAGAGACCCTGTGGCCACGCGAGTGGTTTTCCTGTGAACAGGGGCATCTGAATTCAAATGAAATCTTCAGGTCACTCAGCATTCAGTTATTTTACTGGGGAGCTCCCAGTGGAAAACTTTTGCCAAAAGCATGGCAGAAAACAGAAATGAGCTTATCAGTGTGTGCCTTGGTCATGCTTCAGTCCTGGTTAAATATGAGCATCCATCCGAAGATGCTGTGATTTCGGCTGTATTTCACATAAACACAGAAGGGAGCATGTCAAGTATTTCTGTATTAGTAAGGATGTTTTCAAGTGCAATTTACTGAACATCTAAGCAAACTGGATTAAAAAGACAGAATTTTATGGGTTCATATTTAAAAAAAAAGTTTAGGGTCATTAGGTTTCAGGCACTGTTTGATCAGGATTCTTCTTCAATTTCTGTCATCCTCCAGGCTTGCCCACTCAACTTTGTCCTCATGATAGTCAAATAGCAGAAAGCAGGTCTAGAATTCATACCAGACCCTGCCAAAGCTCCTCTTCTCAACCATACAACATTCTGAGCTTCTCTCTGATCGATAAAACTTAGTTTGCTTGCCTAATACTAAGTCAATCTTGTCCGTGGGAATGACGTTAGGCTGATTAACCTAAGAAGAGAATAGATAGATAGATAGATAGATAGATAGATAGATAGATAGATAGATAGATAGTGAAGTCGCTCAGTCATGTCTGACTCTTCACGACCCCATGGACTATAGCCTACCAGGCTCCTCCATCCATGGGATTTTCCAGGCAAGAGTTCAGGAGTGGGTTGCCATTTCCTTCTCCAAACCACATAGCTACTTCCTAATAAGATAAATGGATATTGGGGAAGGAGCCAACACTTCCTATGTGGTTACTTCCTCTCCAGGCCTTAATAGTTCTTCTTCTTCTTCTTCTTCTTTTTTTTTTTAATGAGGGAGAACTTGAGCAGGTACAAACTAAATTCCAAAAGTACTTTAATGTTGGCTTTGCCAGTACGTACAATCTCTTCTCAAAGTGAGACACATGGAAATCCAGGTAAATTTCTGAAGGTTATCTCAGGGTGGAATAAAGCTACTTTAAAGTGCAGGAGGTTTGATCTGCTGTTCATAGGATGCCTTCTTTTTTAATTACCTAATTAATTTGGGTGACTCAGATCTTAGTTGCACCCCACAGTCTTCAGCACATGGGCTTAGTTGCTCCACAGCGCGTTGGATCTTAGTTCCCTGACCAGGGATGGATCCCCCATTCCCTGCACTGCAAGGCAGATTCATAACCACTGGACCACCAGGGAAGCCCCCATTGGATGACTTCTGACAGAGTTGATGAGAGAAAGAGAGAGAGAGAGAGAGAGAGAGAGAGAGAGAGAGAGAGAGATTGTATGTCCAAAAGTGGAGACAGATACCCCTTGGATTTCTGTATTCATTGTGTTTTTTAGCTTCTGACTCACAACATTTCTTCATAACCCAACTCATTTTTATCATTCTCAGTGGCCAAAAAATTCATGTAACTAAGTCACTTCATTCTTTGACTTACTGTCCTCCAATTACCTTTCATTCTACCCACCTCTATCACTCTCTCCAGCGTTCATACCCTGAAATTTGCACTACCAGTAATGCTACCCCTTCTGCACATCTAAAACATATTTAAAAGAACTCAATCTTAAATCATCACTGAATATTTCTGTTCACCTATGCCAGAACCCTCAATGTAACAATTCTTCCTGTTCACAATCCTCCAGTCCATTACCCCCATTATCTTTCCACTGTTCATCAGTCTTCTCCTATCTTGGCTTGTCTCCTTATGTGGGTTAGATTTCATGACCCTTTTTAATAATTACTCCCTTGAAAACATGGCAACTCCCTTCTCTCTCTTTCCTTGCATCTCATTCATTCAGATGACTAAATTCTTCTAACTAGCTAAATATCACTGAGGAAAAAAACTGGAACAGACAGACCAACCAGTTCTGCTTAAAACTCATGACCACACACCTCACACGGACACTCCACCCTTCTACAGTGTTTCTCCCCTAGGATTTCTTCCTATCTTCCAGAGAACGATTTCATTTCTCTGCTCTCTTCACACACTTCATTCTAATTCTCCCTGCCTTCTGTGCCATTCTTTCACAGTGATAAGACTTCATGTGTTTTGGGAAAATAAAAGTCAATGATGGAAATTTTTCACTACCTCACCACTAATATACTCATACTCGTCTTAGACTTTCCTCCTGTAAAGAGGGAGGGAATGGCGGGGGAAGGTGGATATGGGGAGTTAAAGTTTGATGGGTATAGAGTTTCAGTTCGGGATGATAAAAAATCGGGGGAGATGAATGTTGGTAATGGTTTCCTAACATTGTGAGTGTACCTAATACATTGAACCGTACTCTTTATTTTGCTTATTTTTAATGGGCATATACTTGCTTTACAATGTTGTGTTAGTTCCCGATGTACAACAGTGTGAATCAGTTATAAGCGTACATATATCCCCTCACTCTTGAGCCTGCCCTCCTCCCCACTCCCATCCACCATCTAGGTCATCACAAAACACTGACCTGAGCTCCCTGTGCTATATACAGAAGCTTCCCATTAGCTATCTATTTTACACACAGTAGTGTATATATGTCAATGCTACTCTGAACTGTACACTTTAACATCGTTAAAATGGTAAATTTTATGCTATAGTTTACCATAAGAAAAATGTTTGTTGCCTGAACAGAACATGTTTATAAATAGACCCACATTCCACTTGGATGTAATCATCAATAAAGAACCTCTGAGGACAACATTGGAAGAAAACAAACATAGAAAAATATTTGTTAATTACCAAGGGTCAAGATGTCAATAACTGGAGCAGCAGAAAACAGGCTTCCAATAGTCTTTTGGAACTAGGAAAATGAAAATTGATATTCTAAGTTCCTAAGGCAGCCAGAAATTGAGGGGACAAGACACCAGTGGGAAGTAACCCTAAACCTGTGTGACACTTTCACCCCAAAGGCATTTGCCAGCTCAGAAGCATCACAGGATAAGATTAAGAAACTTAATATAATTTACTCTTAAGAGGCTTAGAATCTAAGCAAGGCTTTTGTTTCCAGGGCCCTGAAAACACTCAGGAGTCTAGTAGGTATTCCTAAAGAGCTATACCCTGGGATTAAAGGTAGACTTTAGGACCTTACAAATTCTGATATGCAATCTTAAATTACCTCCATACCTGATTGGGTTAAGGTGATCTATCTCAATCTGTTAGAGTAGCTAAACTAAATACTCTGGAGGAAAATAACTTCATTTATAGACTCATAATTTTTCATGTGCAATGTCCAGCATGCAATAAAAAATTACCAAATAAAGAGATACCAAACCAAAGAAAGAACTATATAGAAACAGACCTATAGATGATTCAGATATTGGATCTTGGGGCATAGATGTTAAAATAACTCAGTAGGTCAGTAGATTTAATTGAATAGGTGAGAAGGTGGATAATTTTACCAGAGAACTGAAATATATATTTTAAAAGTTTTAAATTAAAAATTGAAAAACAGAAAGAAAATAAGCTAAGTTTAAGAATTCAGTTGTTGTTATTGCTTAGTCACTAACTCATGTCCAACTCTTTTCTGAGCCCATGAACTGTAGCCTGCCACTCTCCTTTGTTCATGGGATTTCTTAGGCAAGAATACTGTAGTGGGTTACCATTTCCTTCTCCAGGTGATCTCTCTGACCCAAGGATAGAACCTGACTCTCCTGCATTGTAGGCAGATTATTTACCACTGAGCCACCATGGAAGCCCTTAAGAATTCAATCTGTTGTTTTTCAGTCACTCAGGCATCTCCAACTCTTTGCAACCCCATGGACTGAAGCACACCAGGCTTCCCTGTCCTTCACTATCTCCCGCAGTTTGCTCAAACTCATGTTCATTGGGTCGATGATGTCATTCAACCTTCTCATCCTAGGTCACACCCTTCTCCTCCTGCCCTTCAATCTTTCCCAGCATCAGGGTCTTTTCCAATGAGTTGGCTCTTCCCATCAGGTGGCCAAGGTATTGGAGCTTCAGCTTCAGCATCAGTCCTCCCAATGAATATTTAGGATTGATCTCCTTTAGTATTGACTGGTTGGATCTCCTTGATGTCCAAGGGGACTCTCAAGAGTCTTCTCCAACACCACAGTTCAAAACCATCAATTCTTTGGCACTCAGCCTTCTTTATTGTCCAACTCTCACATCCATACATGACTACTGATAAAACCATAGCTTTGATTACATGGACCTTTGTCCATGAAGTGATGTCTCTGCTTTTTATTACTGTCTAGATTTGTCATAGCTTTTCTTCCAAGGAGCAAACATTTTTAAAAATTTTGTGCCTGCAGTCATCATCCACAGTGATTTTGGAGCCCAAGAAAATAAAGTCTGTCACTGTTTCCATTTTTTCCCCTATCTATTTGTTATGAAGTGATGGGATCAGATGCCATGATCTTAATTTTATGAATTCAATGGAAAGGTTTAATAATAGATTAGAACCAGTGGAAGGAAAAAAATAATTGAACTGGAAAACAGGACTTTATTAAACAAAAAAATACAGACTGTATTAAGAAGAGAGAAAAGGGGAATTAACTGGCAATCTAGGGCCTAGGCCTCTGTACTGCCACTGTAGGAGGCATGGGTTCAATCCCTGGTGGAGGAACTAAGATCCCACATGCTCCACCACAGAGCAACAAAAAAAAAAAAAAAAAAAAGAGAGAGAGAGAGAGAGAGATAAAAAGATTCAAAACAAAGAAAACAGCTTAAGAGACATATTGGGCAAAATGAAATGTTTTTTTAACACTTGTGTAATCGGAATCACAGAAGGAGAAAAGAGATCGAGACAGAGACACAAACTGAAATTAGAGAGAAAATAGATTTTTTTCCCCCCAAATCAATGAAACCCATAGATTCAGGAAGCACTACAGACTCCAAGAAGGATAACAAAACAAATAAACATAAAACCCAAGCACATTGTAGAAAACTGCTAAAAAACAAATACAGAGAGAAAATTATAAAAGCGGCTAGCAGAGAGCATGGTCGGGGAGGTTACATTAAAAGGAGAAACAGTAAAACTGATGGTCTGATTCCCAGCTGAAATGATGGAATCCAGAAGCAAATATCATGATTTATTCTGAGTGTTGAAAGAAAAGAATTGTAATCCTTATGAAAATGTCCTTTAAAAATGAAGGTGAAATAAAGACATATCAAGCAAACAAAACCTGCAAATTCATCTCGAGAGCAGATTACACCAGAGATTGTAAGGTGTACAATGAAGGCATCTTATTCTGCTCTGGCTGTCATAACAAAATTTCACAGACTAAATGGCTTAAACAACAGAAATATATCTCTCACATTTCCGGAAGTTCGGAAGTTCAAGTTCAGGGTGCAAGAATGGGTGCATTCTGGTCCTCTGTCTTCCTAGCTTACAGGTGCCTATCTTCTTGTTTCTTCATGTGGCAGAGGAAGAAGCAAGTTCTCTTCTTTCTCTTCTTACAAGGGCAAGAATCCCATCATGAGGATTCCATCCTCATGACCTAATTATATCCCCAAAGCCACATCTCCAAGCACCATCATGTTGGGTGTTGGAATTTCAGCATATAAATTTTGGGGAGACACCAACACAGAGGCTTCAGAAATGCTGGTAATATTCTGTTTTATGATCGAAGAAGTTTTCTTACACAGGTATGTTCACTTTGTGTAAAATGTTTGATCTGCTCGTCTATGATTTATGCTTTCTTCTATGTAAGTTATATTTTTTAAAAATTTAAACTTTTTGCTTTATGTTGGTGTATAGCCAGTTAACAATGTTGTGATAGTTTAAAGTGCATAGAAGGGTGACCCAGCCATATATTTATCCATTCTTCCCCAAACTACGCTCCCATTCAGGCCGACACATAATGGTTGAGCAGAGTTCCGTGTTACACAGGAGGTCCTTATTGGTTATCCATTTCAAATATGTTAGTGTGTACATATCCATCCCAAACTCCTTAACTATCCCTTCCTCCACCCTTCCCTGCTACTAACCATAAGTTCATTCTCTAAGTCTGTGAGTCTGTTTCTGTTTGATAAATAAGTACATTTGTATCATTTCCCTTTTAGATTCCACATACACAACTTTTCTCTTTGTCCGACTTATTTCACTTAGTATGACAGTCTCTAGGTCCATCCATGTTGTTGCTAATGGCATTATTTCATTCTTTTTAATGGCTGAGTAATACTTTAACAGAAATATTTAATTTTAAATAAAAGACCCCTTTTCTTTAACATCTTGTTTCTCTACTTTTATGGCAAAACTTTTTGCAAACGATGTCTATTCTTGATAGATCAACTTGCCCAAGTCTCCTTTCCTTTTCATTTTTTTTTTTTTCCAATCTACTATCTTTTTCACAGCTTCATTGATATAACTGAAGAATCATCAATGCTGCCCTCCTCACCATGTTGTCAAGTCCAGGGGTCCCCGTCTTACTTTGTATTTAGGGAGAAGTTGACACAGCTCACCTCCTTCTTGAGGCTGCTTTCTCTCTGGGCTGTTGTCACACATTCTTCTGGTTTTCCTTCAGTCTCACTTTTCAGATTCCTTTCTGTATTCACAGTCCTCTGCTTGACCTCCAAATGTTAGGACACCTCAGAAACCTGTCCAGATAGTCCTTCCATTTCCAATCTATACTCTCTTCTACCTCCCTGTCTTTAATTCATTTCTGACAGTCGAGTTCCGGACACATCTCTTTGATTGTCTATATCAGGAAACAGCACACTTTCCCTGTAAAGTGCCAGAGAGTAAATATTTTCAATTTTGCAGGCCACATGGTTTTTGTCTGAGCTTTCCCGGTAGCTCAGATGGTAAAGAATCTGCCTGAAATGCAGGAAACTTGGGATTGATCCCTGGATTGGAAAGATCCTCTGGAGGAAGGGATGGCGGCCCACTCCAGGATCCTTGCCTGGAGAATTCCATTGACAGAGGAGTCAGACACGACTGAGTGACTAACACATACACGTGGTTTTTGTCACAAATACTAAACTCTGTCATTCTAGCATGAAAGCAGCCATGGACAATACATAAATGAATAATGTGACTGTATTTCAATAAAACTTTATTTACCAAAGCAGGTGGCAGGCAAGCTTTGGCTCAGGGGCCGTATATACCACTGATCATTAACCTATATGATACTCAGTCTTGAATTTCTGTTGTTGTTGTTGTTGTTTTGTCATTAAGTAACATCCAACTCTTTTCAACCCTGTGGACTGTAGCCCACCAGGCTATTCTGTCCATAGAATTTCCCAGGCAAGAATACTGGAGTGGGTTGTCATTTCCTTTTCCACTTGAATTTTTAGCAGGTGATATTAACAAGCTTGAGAATTCCTCTTTGTGATGGTAAAATGTATGCATCAGTCTGGCTAGGCAACAGTCTCAACACCTAGGTATTTGGTCAAACACTATTTTAGACATTTCAGTGAAAGTGTTTTTAGAGGAAATTAACATTTAAAGCTGTGGAATTTAAGTCGATCAAAGAACCCTCCAGAATGTGAGTGGGCTTAAACCAATCACTTGAAGATTTAAGTAAAAAGAAAAAAGAAAAGGGCTTTACCTCCCTTGAGGAGGTAAAGGGAATTCTGCCAATATGCTTTCAGACTCAGACTGCAACTTCTCCCTAAGTCTTCAGCCTGCAGGTCTACTCTGCAACTTTTGGACTTTCCACCCTCTACTGTTGTGTTAGGTGGGATTCCTCCTTAAAAACCCCCCTCTCCCTCTCCCCTTCTCATTTTCTTTCTCCCTTCCTCCTTCCTTTCTTCTGTTTATCTATCTGTCTACCTACCTGTCCCTCCATCTATCCTTGCCTCCATCTCCAGCATCATCATGATCTAGGTCACCATTATCTGTCACCTACAGAATGTTGATAGCTAATTGACAATTCTCCCTTCACTCCCTCCTTCCTCAAGAGGTAAAGGTGGTGTTTATAATTTGCTGTTGTTTCATAGCTAAGTGGTGTCCATCTTTTTGCAGCCTCATGAACTGTAGCCCGCCAGGCTCCTCTGTTTATGGAATTCCCCAGGCAAGAATACTGGAGTGGGTTACCACTTCCTTCTCCAGGGTACTTCCCCAATCCAGGGATTGAACCTCTGTCTCCTGCATTGGTAGGTGGATTCTTTACCATTGAGCCACTAGGGAAACCTGATGTTTGTAGAGATTGGATCACATTCTTCTGTTTGAAATAAATACTCAAAATAAAACTCACTGTCCTACCAAGGCTTGCTAAGGCATGGAGAAGAAAGATACAGGAAATCAGAGTACATTCAACATCCTATAGGGGACAACAATTCTTCATCTCCAAATTATACAGAAGCATGGGTCCAGGTGTTAAAAGATTTTTTCTTCTCTTTCTGTAAGAAAAGCCAGACATCTAGGGTTCCTTGGTATTTACAATTTCTCAAACCCCCCATCAGGTTTTTCAAAGTGCTTTCAGGTTTTGCTTCTGTTTCTCACTTTCCAAACTCCTCTCTCTCACCCCTATCTGCATTTCACCCTCCAGTCATGGGAATCTGACTCTGATTTTCAATATGCACCAGGAAGTTTCCCACCTTCAAGTCTCTGCATCTGCTGCTCCTTCTGCTCAGACTTCCCTCTACCTCCTACCCCTTTCTTCTCCTGGCTTAGACAGCAGTATGCACTCACTCCATGAAGCCTTCTTTAATATCACCACTTCAAGCTGAGGTAGTTGCCCCTTCATGGGAATACATGCTTCCCCATGATAGCTAGCATGTGTCATGCTACATTGCAATTATCTACTAGTGGATTGTGGACTAATTCTCAGGTACATGGATGTCATCCTTGAGCCTTACCCCATGGCCTTCACCGCTGTCCATGGTTCTGACTTCCTTACTAGAAGGCTAGAGGCAGCCTTCTTTATGGATATCAGATGGCAGGTCTCACTTGCAAACTTTTCTCTTGGTTGCCAAATCCCCAGTTGGCTACCCCTTCCAGAAGCAAATTACCTAACCTTAAGTGGGTGGTGAACACAAGGAGAAGTTTAAATCTGCCTGCCTCTAGCCAGCCTTCCTTACCAAAGTTAAAGTCTCATCTTTTGCTGCTCTTCTCAGAACTGAGTCACCTGGGGGGGGGGGGGGTTACCTGCTTGCTCACTGGACTTCTGTATTACTAGGGCCTGCTACAATCTACAGATATGTGGAATTAAGTTTTTGCATTAACACCAGACTTTACTTGCTTACTTGCACCTCTGAGGTCAGTGTTTGCAGCCAGATTGATTTCTCAGTAGCTGCTCTAACCTATAGGGTAAATCTTCTGCCTAATCCAAGCCAGTGCATTTTCTCTGCTTCCTGCATAAACCACGTGCTAATTCTCACACATTTCTCTACTCAGTCTTAATATATGATCCTTGTTCTTACCCTGCAGAAAATAGTCCCGCACTTTTTTTTTTTTCTTTTTCATGTTAGAGGAAGGTCTTCAAGTGGGAGAAAGTTCAAGTTAGAGACAGACTTTATACTGCTTCACTTGTTGTTGTTGTTTAGTGGCTGAGTTGTGTCCGACTCTTTGCGACCTCATGGACTGTAACCTGCCAGGCTCCTCTGTCCAGGGGACTTCCCAGGCGAGAATACTGGAGTGGGTGCCATGTCCTCCTCCAGGGGATCTTCCTGACCCGGGGATCTTCCTGACCCAGGGATCAAATCCATGTCTCCCACTTGTCAGAGATACCACTGAGCCACCTGGGAAGCCCATACTCCCTCAGACCTACATTTAACCCTAGCTTTATCAATGACTAGATATGCAAAGCTGGGCAAGTCCCTAATGCCTCTGAATCTTAGTTTTCTCATCTATGAAACAGGTATAATAGTACATACTTCATAGTATTAGGATATTTAGAAAAAGAAAGTTAATGTGTTTAAAAGCACTTAGTACATAGGTTATTCTTTCTTAGTAGTAAATAACAATGTACAGACGCCTCATTCATTGTCCAGTCTGTGCTCGGCCCATCTGTCTCCCTGTGGTGCATTCTCCAGCCTCTCCTGCTTTCTCCCAACAGATGCTTTTGCTACTAATAAATCCTGCCTGTAATATCACAGTTCATTGCAGCAGCTGGCTCAGAATCGAGACATCAACACATGAATCAGACAGGATGAGAGGAGGAGGAGGAGGAGGCTGAAGACAGAGGTTCCAACTACCTTGGTGACAAGGAACAGAAAGAAAGAACAGGCAATTATAATAAGATTTGGGGGTTTTGCTTTTCTGCTAACTGGGATGGATTTAAACTTCTCCTTGTGTTCACCACCCACTTAAGGTTAGGTAATTTGCTTCTGGAAGGGGTAGCCAACTGGGGATTTGGCAACCAAGAGAAAAGTTTGCAAGTGAGACCTGCCATCTGATATCCATAAAGAAGGCTGAGCACCAAAGAATTCATGCTTTCAAGCTGTGGTGTTGGAGAAGACTCTTGAGAGTCCCTTGAACAGCAAGAAGATCCAACCAATCTATCCTAAAGGACACCTACCTTTCACTGGAAGGACTGATGCTGAAGTTGAAACTCCAATACTTTGACCACCTGAGGCAAAGAGCTGACTCATTGCAAAAGACCCTGATGCTGGGAAAGATTGAGGGCAAGAGGAGAAGGGGGTGACAGAGGATGAGATGGTTGGATGGCATCACTAGTTCAATGGACATGAACTTGGACAAACTCCAAGAGATGGTAAGGAATAAGGAGACCTGGCGTGCTGCAGTCTGTGGGGTGGCAGCAAGTCAGATATAGCTCGGTGACTGAACAACAGCAATCTGATGTCCAGGCCGAAAAAGGAAGGAAAAAAGAGAAGGAGAATGAAAAAAGGAAAGAAGGAGGGAAGGAAACCTTTCTGATATGCTTGTCTTGAACACTTTTCTAGCATAATAGAAATGCACAATTTGGAATTAGTTTCATAAAATTTGATGCTCATAAGTTCCATTCCAAGCGTAATATTCAAGGTCATTCAAAACAGGGTCCCTTCTGAACTTTCATCTCTGGCCACCTCTCCCCACCGGTACCTAGAAAGATAATTGAGAGTTTATTAGCTGCCAGGTTCTCTGCCTACACTCTCATTTAGTCTTCTCAACAAACCTTTGGAATGTATCCTGTGATCCATCCTTATTTTTCAAACAATAAAAATGATGCTCTGCCTAGGGTCACATATTTAGCATAAAGTTGACCCAGGCAGCTGGATAACTGAGGCCAAGTTAATAATTATTCAATGACATTTTCAAAAAGGATTAGTTATGTTTGGGTGTATGTGGGTGTCACCTAATATATGTGAGGCTCCGCCATAGACACCCTGGGTACCATGGTGAATAGTACAGCTGGAGTGAGATTATAGAGCTCCTCCAGATCTAACAAGTTGCAAGCTGCAGAACCAGAATCCCAACCCTAGTCTTCAACTCTCAAATTTATTTTTCTATGACACTCAGCTGCTTTCCAATTTACATGTCTTCATATTCAAAAAGGCTATTAACCTATCCCATCACTACCGCCTGAGGCCTGAAAAGCAAAGCAAATGGAGTTAGCATCTTTGTATATAAGCATCGCTGGAGTTGGAACTCATCCACCCCAGGGAAATGCCATCCCCTGCCTTTCAAAGAGAAGACAAGTGGCATTGCTCTCCTGCAAGGAGCAGCGAGCAGAGGGTATATAGACCAAAGAGCTGGCTCTGGCTCTGTGTGATCCTGACAAAGTGACTTCCTTTCTGGGGCCCTAATCTGTAAATTGAGGGGGACTGTTGAGGTGCTTCCAAAGCCCCTCTAGCCTTCTTGGGATGGGATCTATTTACAGTAATTTCCCCCAAATAGACCTCAAAATTCTCAGAACCTGGGAGTTCAATAAAAGGAAATTCAGGAGACAAGATATGACTAATCGAAACAATTTAAAAAATGCTTCTCATTTTCTGCCTACCTATTAATATGTTGAATCTCACCCGCCAGTCTAATTAGCTGCTGGGTTCTCCTAAATGCTTTAAGACACAGAATCCCAAGCTTTATCAGAAAAGAACAGTCATGGGCAATTATGTTGGTTCATTCCTGGGGCTCCACACAAGAGACTTGCACTTGAGAAAGGCATCTTTAGGTTTCCCTTCCATGTAATCTGAGTTTACTAGTTAAAAACTTGACCTCAGAAGCCAGACAAGAAAGGTCTGTCTCTAATTTCTATTCCTTAACCTTTCTGGTCCTGTTTCTTCCTCTAAAATGAAGGTAATTACTGTACTTCCTTTCTTCAGTGTGACCCAACACATTCATGTCAAGCTTAGCTGCATGCCTGAAAGGTAGTGAGAAGCTCAGCTGATCAAGGATGAAATCCACAGGGCCATGAACTGCTTGAATTTCTCAGGATGTTACCATCCTGGCTTGAGTGGTAGGAGCACAGGAAACTTGTCACCTATAAGTTGTGTCATTTACTTTGTATTGGGTACTTCCCAATTGTAGAGAGAGAGAGGGAGCATTTAAAATGTGTACTTGGTTGCAAAACCAGCTAGGTGATAGGCACTGAGCAAGCCAGTGGCCTCCTTCTCCCTCCCTCCTGCCTGACTCTCCACTTTGATGAGTGCTGGGTTGTTTATGTAGGAACAACCGTGTGTTAGAATACATGCTTATTTCCAAAAGGGCTGGCAGAGAGCCTGATGCTTATAAATCTAGCTACACAATGTTCCCTTACCCCTTACCCAAGCTTTAACTCCTTTGTTTACAAGCTCAGAGCTCCAGCAGAGATCTGAAACTTGGAAGAGATGTGAGGATCTCTGAGAACCAGCCCATATAACTTATTTATTACCCCCAACCATTATTGAAGAGTATTTAGCAAGCATATTTCCTGAAGGCCGTTCTCCTTGTAAGAAACCCCATTGGTGATTTAATTAAGCTTACATAAATGCTAAATGGGATTCAACCAGAATGGGATATGCTGATTTGTGTGTGCTGAAATAAATTCCTTGTTCTGTTCTAATTGAATAGATTGAACACAGACTGTATTTGTTCTTATCCTGAAGCCACTTTCACAGGAGCGATAAATTGGAAATGTTATCTGGCTTGATATGCCAGTTTTTCGGAGAAAATCACTCACAGTGGTGAGGGAATGGAGGAGCTAAAAAATCTTTGTTTTCAAAGTCATATGTCACAAACCAAGGAGATTCA
This sequence comes from Muntiacus reevesi, assembly GCF_963930625.1. Taxonomy (NCBI): domain Eukaryota; kingdom Metazoa; phylum Chordata; class Mammalia; order Artiodactyla; family Cervidae; genus Muntiacus; species Muntiacus reevesi. Next base: position 202,369,979 of record NC_089250.1, read on the forward strand.
GCAAACAATTATTTGTGGCTCCTTGTAGCAAGGATATGGTGAAATAGGTATCTCAGATAGAGCCAGTAATATTGAAAATTAAAATAATCCTATTGAAAAATAAATTGGAGATGTTAAAAGAGAACTTAGAAGCTACCAGCATGCTTCATGCTTCCATCTAGGAACTCCACATATGGAAATTAAATCTAAGGAAATAACTACAACCTGGAAAGAAACTATATGCATGAAGATGTTCATTATAGTGTTAGCTATAGCAGCAAACCCCAACCCCGAAGATATTTTGCAACAAAACCAAAATAAGAAAGGATTAAGTCAGTAATGAAATTTTTTTCAGTAGACTATTATGCAGGACCAAACATGATGATTGCAGTGACTATATGGAAGACTATGTAACATATAATAGTAAATTGAAAATAAAACTAAATATCCTATATACTACAAATAAGCTTAGCTTAAAAACATGCCATTCAGCATGAAATAACCAGAATAGGCAAAATTACTAGTGACGGAAAGACAGACATCATGGTTATTAGGGGCTAGAGGAAAGGGGAGAAGATGGAGCAACTGCTCATGGGTCTGGGGTTTCTTTTTGGGGGGATGAAAGTGTTCTAAAGCAGGATGCTGGGGATGGTTGCACAACATCGTGAATGTAACATCCTTGAGCTGTACACCTTAAAATGGTTATGAAGGGAATCTTTATGTTGTGTGTACCTATCACACAAACACACACAAAAAGACATGCCAAAGGATGAAAAAGGAGAGAAAACACCCGAAAAGCTAACCAAAAAGTAACAGCGATCTTTTTAGGAAAGAAGGATTCCAGCTGAGTTTTCCTGTTTTTGAAATTGCCTGTAATGTTAGTATTACAGAAACGCAGAATCGGTATCAGAATCCAGACAAGAATTCTGGGGGTCCTTCAACCCCCACACCCAGCTACTGTCAGTTCAGTTCAGTTCAGTTCAGTTGCTCAGTCATGTCCAACTCTTTGCATCCCCATGAATCGCAGCATGCCAGGCCTCTCTGTCCATCACCAACTCCCGGAGTTTACTCAGACTCATGTCCATCGAGTCGTTGGTGCCATCCACCCATCTCATCCTCTGTCGTCCCCTTCTCCTCCTGCCCCCAATCCCTCCCAGCATCAGGGTCTTTTCCAATGAGTCAACTCTTTGCATGAGGTGGCCAAAGTATTGGAGTTTCAGCTTCAGCATCAGTCCTTCCAGCTAGTGTAGAGGGTAATATATAGCATGGAATGTATACTTTAGAAAATTAAAAAAAAAGTTAATAGTCGAAGCTTTCATTTAAAAAATCTAAATAAAGAAGAGCAATTCAAACCTAAAACAGAAAGAAAGAAATAATTAAAGTTGAAGCAGAAATTAGTAAAATTGAAAACAAAAAAATGAATAGAGAAAATCAATGAAATGAAAAGCCGATTTTTGGAAAGGAAAGTGAAATTGATAGACCTCTAGTTAGGGTAACCAAGAAACAGCAGTGTGTTCCCCTCTCAGTCGTATCTGACTCTTGTGACCCCATGGGCTGTAGCCCGCCAGGTTCCTCTGTCCATTGAATTCTCCAGGCAGGATTATTGGAGTGGGTAGCCATTCCCTTCTCTGGGGGATCTTCCTGACCCTGGGCCTACTGGTAACCAAGAAAAAAGACACAAAATACTAATATTAGAAATGAAAGGAGACATCACTACTGGTCCCAGCAACACTGAAAGGGTAGTAAATAAATATTAAGAATATCTCTGTGCCTCTAGATGAAATAAACTCCTTGAAAGACATAAACCACCAAAACTCATGCAAAAAAAAAATAGATTATATAAATAGTCCTATATCTGTAGATAAAATGAAGTTATTATTGACAATCCCCTTAAAAAGAAAGAACCACACACAAATGGTTTCACTGGTGAATTCTACCAAGAATTTAAAAGAACAAATGATAGCTATTCTATACAATACATTCCAAAAGATAAAAGTGGAGAGGACCCTTCATAACTCATTTTATGAGGCTAGCATTACCTTAATGCAAAACCCAGGTAATATTATCCAAAAGGAAAATTATATATCAATATATCTCATGAACATAGAAGCAAAAGTCCTCAACAACACATTAGAAAACAGAATTCAACAAGGTATGGAATGAATTATATAGCATGACCAAGCAGGATTTATTCCAGGATGACAAGAGAGTTTCAACATTGAAAATCAAGTAATGTAATTGATTATATTAACAGGTTAAAAAAAAAACAAAAAAAACAGAAACTCATATGATAATATCAATAAAATAAATAGCATTTGACAAAATCCAACACCCACTCATAATAAAAACTCAGAAAAGAGGAATCCCAACTTGATTTAAAAAGTATTTTAAAAAATCCTACAGCTAAAATGATACTTAATGGTGGGAAAGTAAATTCTTTTCCCTCAGATCATAAACTAGGAACTGATTTCCCCTGTCACCTCTCCTCTTCAACCACGGAGTGGAAGTTCTGGCCATTGCAATAACATAAGAAAAGGAAATGAAACGCATGGGGAGGAAGAAATAGAACTATCTCTGTTTGCGTATGACATGATCGTCTCAGAGGAATGTCCCAAGGAATCAGCAGAAACAAAAACAAAAAAACTTCTGGAACCAATAAGCAGTTATAGCAAGGTTATAAGATATGAGATTAATACATTAAAGTCTATTTCCCTGGCTACCAAAAATTAACAATTATCATTTAAAATAAAAAACAAAATGCAATGCTGGTTCAACACCAAAAATAAAGAAAAAAAATCAAGGAGAGCTAAATAAATGGTATTCCATATTCATAATAAGAAGACTAAGTATTGTTAAGATACCATTCTACCCAACTTAATCTATGGATTCAGAGTAATCACAATTTCACTTTGTAGCTATTGAAAAACTGATTCTAAAGTTTGTACGGAAAGACAAAAGAGAGTTGTCAACATAGCACTGAAGAAAAACAAAATCAGAATACTGACACCACCTTACTTTCAGTTCAGTTCAGTTCAGTCGCTCAGTCGTATCTAACTCTTTGCAACCCCATGAATCGCAGCATGCCAGGCCTCCCTGTCCATCACCAACTCCCGGAGTTTACTCAAACTCGTGCCCATTGAGTTGGTGATGCCATCCAGCCATCCCATCCTCTGTCGTCCCCTTCTCCTCCTGCCCTCAATCCCTCCCAGCATCAGGGTCTTTTCCAATAAGTCAACTCTTTGCATGAGGTGGCCAAAGTACTGGAGTTTCAGCTTCAGCATCAGTCCTTCCAATGAACACCCAGGACTGATCTCCTTTAGGATGGACTGGTTGGATCTCCTTGCGGTCCAAGGGAGACCTGACTTTAAGGCCTACTATAGATTTGCAGTTATCATGACACATATTATTGGTGAAAGTATAGGCAAATGATCACCAGAAGAGCATGGAGAACACAGAGATAGATCCACACAAATATAGCCAACGGACCTTTTACAAAGGAGCAAAAACAATTCAGTAGAGGAAGAACAGCCTTTCAAAAAAATGGCGCTGAAACATTTGGGCATCTGCATGTCTAAAAAATGTTTCACAAAAATTAATTTAAAATAGATCTTAAGTATAAATTGCAGATCACAAAATTTCTAGAAGGTAATATAGGAGAGAATCTAGGTTATCTTGAGATTGTTGATATGTTTTTAGATACAACACAAAAGGACTCTCTATAAAAGAAAAAAATGATAAGTGGGACGTTATTAAAATCAAAAACTTTTCTCTGAGAAAGATACTCTTAAGACAATGAAGAGACAAACCACAGGCTGGGAGAACATAACTGCAAAACACATATCTGATAAAGACTTTTATCCCAAATTTACAAACCCAAATTAATAAGACTAACAACCCAATTTTTAAAAAAATAGGTGAAAGATCTGATATATGCTGCTGCCGCTGCTGCTGCTGCTAAGTCACTTCAGTCGTGTCCAACTCTGTGTGACTCCAGAGACGGCAGCCCACCAGGCTTCGCAGTCCCTGGGATTCTCCAGGCAAGAACACTGGAATGGGTTGCCATTTCCTTTTCCAATACATGAAAGTAGAAAGTGAAAGTGAAGTGGCTCAGTTGTGTCTGACTCTTTGCGACCCCATGGACTGCAGCCTACCAGGCTCCTCCGTCCATGGGATTTTCCAGGCAAGAGTACTGGAGTGGGGTGCCATTGCCTTCTCCTAATCTGATATATACCTCTTCATAAAACATACACAAGTGAAAAAAAAGCATATAATAATATGTTCAACATCATATGTTAGGGAATCACAAATTAAGACAACAGTGAGGTATCACTACGCAACTATTAGAATGATTAAAATTCCCAAAGGAAAAACAAACAAACAAAAAACCTGACAATACCAAATGCTGACAAAGATGCAGAGCAACAGGAAAGATTTTTCATTGCTGATGAGAATGCTAAGTAATACAGTGACTTTGGAACATAGAATGGCATTTTCTTACAAAGCTAAACATAGTCTTACCATATGATGCAGCAGTTATGCTCCTAGGTATTTACCCAAAATAGTTGAAAACTTACGTACACAGAAAACTCTGCACACAGCTTTATAGCAGCTTTATTTATAATAGCCAAAATCTGGAAGTAACCAAGATGCTCTTCAACAAGCGAATGAGCAATCCATGATATATCTGTAGAAGAGAATATTATTCAGCAATAAAAAGAAGTAAGCTGTCAAGCCTTGAGAAGAATTAAATGACATTTTTCTTGGTGGAGGAAACTAGTTTGGATATGAGTCTAACTAGATAACATTTTGGAAAAAGATAAAACAAGGAGATCAAACCAGTCAGTCCTAAAGGAAATCAGCCCTGAATATTCACTAGAAGGACTGATACTGAAACTGAACCCCAGTACTTTGGCCACCTGATGAGAAGAACTTATTGAAAAAGACCCTGATGCTGGGAAAGGTTGAAGGCAAGAAGAGAAGGGGATGATAGAGAATGAGATGGTTGGATGACATCACTGACTCTACGGACATGAGTTTAAGCAAGCTCTGGGAATTGGTGATGGACAGGGAAGACTGGTGTGCTGCAGTCCATGGGGTCACAAAGAGTTGGACATGACTGAGTGACTGAACTGAATAGAGACAGTAAAAAGATCAGTGGTTGCCAGAGGTTCAGAAGGAGGGTAGAGGAGGACGAAGAGATGAAGCATAGAAAATTTAGAGGATGATAAAACTATTCTGTAGGATACCATAATGGTAGGTACATGCATTTATCAAATCTCATAGAACTGTACAACAGAAAGAAAGTAACTTAAACTAAGGTAGTAAACTAAGGATTTTAGTAAATAATAATGTGTAAGAGAAGGCAATGGCAACCCACTCCAGTACTCTTGCCTGGAGAATCCCAGGGATGGGGGAGCCTGGTGGGCTGCCGTCTATGGGGTTGCAGAGTCGGACATGACTGAAGCGACTTAGCAGCAGCAGCAGTAGTTGTAAAAAATGCAACACACAAGTGCACAAAAGCGTTCATGGTAGGGGAATTGATGCTCTGAGATGGTGGCAGGGAGGTGAAGTGTCTATATGGAACCCTGTTCAATTTTCCTGTGAAACTAAAACTATATTAAAAATGAAAACTACTAGTTGTTTTTTTTTTTTTTTTTTGAAAAGTTTGTCATAAGTACTAAGATAATCCATAACTTATCCGTAGCCCAGGATGCCATCAGGTAGGGGCAGAGAGACCTTGGAAGTGAAACTGAGACCAGCTGGGACCTAGGTCCTAGGACTCTGCAATGCTTGCACCCGGACAAACGTCTTCTCGAGCAACAAAATATGAAGAAACTACAAGGGACTAAAAATAACTGCATGCATGCAGCAATATTGGGGCAAATTATCAGCACCAAGATGCAAGATGACCAAAATCCCACCTGCCACTTCTGAGAAGCTAAGAGCAAAAACAGCACCACCAGAGGGGTGAGCAGACTGTGTAAGCCACCCCCACCCCTGGGTCTGACCTCTGACCCTGCCCCCTACCTCCCCCAACGAGAGGGTGCCACAAGTCCCAAATAAAGACTTATTTGAACTTCTTGTCTGGCCTCATCAATTTCTAACCAAGAACTCTGGTTGTTACCAAAAACTTCCTTCAAATTCATTAGTATATCTTCTCAAAGATTTCATTTGATGACTGAATCATCATCATCTTTTCATAGTTTTTGTCACCTGCCAACAAAAGAGTTGCTGTTGTCATTGTGATCAACTTGGCTGTCAGTATACTGTTTAGAAGGGCGATCTTATGGAGTAATGGATAAGCTTACATTTCCGGAGTCCATCTGCCCAACCTCTTGCTGAGCTTAGGAGTCTGAGCTTCAACTAGTGACTCAGAGAAATGTTAGCACTCCCCTGGAAGACTGTTGTGAGGATGAAGCAAGCTAATCTCTGGTTCCTAGTAAGTGTTCAATAAATGTGAGCTGCTGTTTTTCTTCTTTATATGTCTTACCAACACTCACATCAAATAGGGGAAAGATAAAAGATTCCAACTCAAATTACTTCGGGGCTGTCAAAGTGTCTAAAAGAGAAGCCAAGATAGGATGCTTTGAAAGCTATGGAAACACTGCCCAGAGTGGGGGAAAAGGAGAAAAATGCAGGTCCAAACGATTTGAAATATCCTTTGCTCTTTATCTGGGTACCCAGTGTAGTTCACCCCAAATCCTTTTCATAGTCCCCTTTTGTAAACTTGTCCTAATTTTGTGCTTTCGTGGGCAAAAAATAGTGACAAAGTCTGAGACTTCACCTCTAACATTCTCAGTGACCCCTGCCCTGAACCTCCCACTTCTTGAACCAGAACCAAGGAGGAGTAGGAACCTTAATGCAGTGATTGCTTACTGTGCTGTCTTTTGATGTTTATATTTTGCTCCACATGCCTGGAGCCCATGGCAGGGAGAAGTAATCCTTTCAGAAAATAAACAACATTGCTGTCTTACACTCCGCTTGCTAGAAACTGTAAATAGAACCTAGTTTCTTTACTTTGAAAAGCTCTGAGGAGTTTAGAATACAGAACTTGCTTTTCCTTAAGTCTTAATATCATAGGATTCGAAAGGGACCCAAAGGGACTTTATGCTCACCACATACCATGGTCCCCTCCGCAGACATGTTGCCGTGTTCGAGACTTGCTTGTGCTCTCAAGATCCCTGGGGTAGCCCCAGCACCATGACACTTTGTTAACTGGGGCTGAGCTTCCTGAAGACATGTTGCTAAGATCTCTCTTCCATCCTGGCTAGGTGGTCTTTGAAACCAAGCTCTGGTCTTTTCCATTGCATCTTGCCTAAGTAAAAGAAAAGAGCTGGTCTTGTCAGTCTGTGTTATTCCTCTTACCCATGTTTATTGCTCATAAAAATCCTTTTGTCACCCTCTTTCGACCTCTTCCCTCTTTCACTATTGAATTTCAAGCTCATCCACTAGACATGCACTTTTTGATATTCGTGCCACCTCCTTAAATTGTAGCTCAAAAAGGAATAAAGGCATCGTTCAAATTGACATTTCCATCTCAGCTCACTCATTGGAGAGTGACAGGCTGTAATTTGCCAACAGGTTCACATCCAAATGCATAGGTGAGTGCTGACATCATGTGATTTGTCTACTATTGCCATCACTGGCTCATGTGTGCTGCACGAGAGGCCATGCTTAGTTCAGCAGATACTGCAGTGAAAAGCAAGAAAAAAGAAAAAGGCTCTTGACTTCCTTCAGTTTCTTAATGGACCAAACACAATGATGTACTTAGGTCTGTTCAGAGGAGCAGGTGGATGCATCAAGCCACACATTGGAATGTTACATTGGTCAAGGAAATCTAGCTTTCTTCTACTTATTCATTCTGGTGAAAACACATTTACTGAGGCTGTGAGAAAACTTAGGAACTGGAAAACGAGGACTAGCTCCTGGCTCCAGAGACAATGAGCAGCCAGCCGTCCAAGAGGAAATGTATTAATAGCTGGAAACCTAATTCCTCTTGCTTCCTGTTGTTGTTCAGTTCCTAAGTTGTGTCCAACTCTTTGCCACCTCATGGACTGCAGCACGCCAGGCTTCCCTGTTTTTCTCTACCTCCTTGAGCTTGCTCAAACTCATGTCCATTGAGTCGGTGATGCCATCCAACCACCTCATCCTCTGTCACCTCCTTCTCCTTCTGCCTCCAATCTTCCCCAGCATCAGGGTCTTTTCCAATGAATCAGTTCTTCGTCTCAGGTGGCCAGAGTATTGGAGTTTCAGCTTCAGCATCAGTCCTTCCAATGAATATTCAGGGTTGATTTCCTTTAGGATTGACTGGTTTGATCTCCTCAAAGTCCAAGGGACTCTCAAGAGTCTTCACCAGCACAAATAAAAAACATCAGTTCTTTGGCATTCAGCCTTTTTTTTTTTATGGTCCAACACTCACATCCATACATGACTACTGGAAAAACCATAGCTCTGACTATATGGACCTTTATCAGCAAAGTGACATCTCTGCCTTTTAATATGCTGTCTAGATTTGTCATAGCTTTGTTTTTTGTGGTACTCCCCTATCTGTCAGGGAGTACCCTCAAGCTAGATCTGTGTTCACTTGCTAATTTGTCAGTTGTCTGGCCAAGAAGGGACCATATTTACTTTGCTTTTTTCCTTTCCCTTCACTTCTGTTTCTTTGCTCTGTATTACTTCTTGCATCTGTCTTCTTCTACCTGGATTCAATTTTTTTTCTTGCTAGGTTATAGTGTTTAGAGTTTCTTTCAGCAAGTATTCTCTCTGGTAGTAAATTCCCCTAGTTCTTGTATAGCTTTTAGCAGAGTTTATTTTGTAATTTTTGCCCATGATCCCACTTTCAGTAGGAGTTGTCACCCACAGGATCTGTGCACAGGCACATTTGGGAAGAATGCCACAGTCTGGTTTCAGAGTTGCCTCTGCCAGAGATTCTGCAGTTCCCGGCTAGCTTACACGTTTATTTTATACATCTGTGTGAGGATTTAGAACTCAGGTTTATCATCTACATCCTATGCACATCCATGGTCCTAACATTTCATCAGTAACTCGTTTTCTCTCAGCAACCTGGGAATACGTTCACTTCTGGGCTTAGCCGTGGGGCTGGAAGGTAATTTCTCTTACTCATTTCCAGACTTAGCATCTTTCCTGGCACCCTAATGTATCCAAGGGTCCCCATTCCTATTCCTTGCAGCGTACAGAGCCTGTTCCCTGGACCACAGTTTCTCTGACAACATCAACTTTCCACTTCAGAGGTATAGATCTTCCTCTCCTCTGAGCCCTTATGGTCTCTCACCATGTTTAGAGTACCTGAGGCTCACCTTTCTTGACTTGGACAGCAAATTTTATCTTATTTATTTGAAATTACTTTATCTAGAAATGTAACGGTTTCAAGTTTAGAAAAATAGGGCTTTGCACAATGGTTTTGTTTCACTTTGTTTACCAGGAGACCTGCACCGGCTTTCAATGCCTGCCTTCTGTCACCAGCTTTTTGCTACCACTTTTAAGCTTGTGACATCATCCAGGGTGTGAGGGTATCCATTATGGATTCTCTTACCAATCAGGATGCCAGGCAATTATGGTCTCCATACAGATATGGCATAGACATGATGAAATTGAGAGAATACTCTGGGGGTGACTTGTTAGAAGAAATAAGATCTCTGTGTGGTTTCTGACCATATAATTCAGCTCTGACCTTTATGGATCCATCTGGTTCTGTGGGCAGCTACTCAAAGATAAGAGAAAAGAAAATGGTGTGAAGATGCTGTGCATGAAGTACAGTGTCCAGCATCTCTGGGTTGACCACCTCTAACACACTTTATTTTCCTTTTGGAGTGCTGCATTTCCTATGAAATCCATTGCCTCTCTTTCCTTATAAACAAGAAATTGGTTTTGTCATCCTTGTTTTTGGCAACCAGAAGAATGAGTCAGCCTTCTTGGTCCAGAAGAAGAAGAAAACAGTTTCAGGCATCAGCATTAGGGATTAATGTCTCAGCAGCCAATCTGAGGAAATATTCTTTTGATTAGAGATGTCTTGAATGGTCAATGGGCATAAAGTTACTGCCTTTGCCGTCAGCCAAATTGATTGGTCTAATTGGGATACTGATGCAGGAATATTGCTCTGAAAGGACTGGCTAGTTTGGGTAACATTAGCAGATACTCACCACACAAGATGGGTAAAGAAAGAGCTTTCTGAACAGAGGATAGAGCTTGGCAAAGGTTACACCTCATTTCTCTGCAAGATATCTTGTCTGAAGCACAGGACCAAACAAAATAGTTTTACAGTCCTTTTCCCCTACAGACGTCTATCGCATCCTTGATTCTTGGAGGAGAAAGGGTTCTGAGAGACACACTTACTGCACTGAATACTGGCATCCCAGTCTCTCCTCCAGACACCTTCCAGCCTGCAGAGGGAACATACGCTTATTGAGTGCTTAAGCTCTGCCACGCAGGAGCTTGATCCATTCTTGACACATCTGACAGAGGGATCTTTTGAAAAGTAGCATCCTGTTTTTCTTTTTTCTCTGTTAAAGACTATCCAAGCGGTATTTCCTTCACATTCAGAAAAATCTGACTTCTTATCCGTACCATCCAACTTCCTGTCCTGACCTACTTGATCTGACTATTGTCTTCTTACATATGCTCACCACATTTCAGTTGCTATCCTTTCTTCCCCCTTCCCATTAGTGGTAACAACACCTAGTAGATCTACCTTTTAACAATTTTTAAGTGGACAGTTCAACTTTGTTGACTGGAGGCATAGTGTCAAGCAGCAGATCTCTGGAACTTAGTCATCTTGTATAACTGAAACTTCGTGCCTACTGATGAACAACTCTACATTTCCCCCATCCCCAAGGCCCTGGCAACCACTTTCCTACTCTGCTTGTTTTTTTTTTTTTTTTTTGGCTGTGCTGGGTCTTGGCTTAAAGCTCAACATTCAGAAAACATGGCATCCAGTCCCATCACTTCATGGGAAATAGAGGGGGAAGCAGTGGAAACAGTGTCAGACTTTATATTTTTGGGCTCCAAAATCACTGCAAATGGTGAAAGCAGCATGAAATTAAAAGACCCTTACTCCTGGGAAGGAAATTTATGACCGACCTAGGCAGCATATTAAAAAGCAGAGACATTACTTTGTCCACAAAGGTCTGTCTAGTCAAGGCTATGGTTTTTCCAGTGATCATGTATGGATGTGAGAATTGGACTATAAAGAAAGCTAAGCACCAAGAATTGATGCTTTTGAACTGTGGTGTTGGAGAAGACTCTTGAGAGTCCTTTGGACTGCAAGGAGATCCAACCAGTCCATCCTAAAGGAGATCAGTCCTGGGTGTTCATTGGCAGGACTGATGTTGAAGCTGCAACTGCAATACTTTGGCCACCTGATGTGAAGAGCTGACTCATTGGAAAAGACCCTGATGCTGGGAAAGATTGAGGGCAAGAGGAAAAGGGGACGATAGAGGATGAGATGGTTGGATGGCATCACCAACTCAATGGATATGGGTTTGGGTGGACTCCGGGAGTTGGTGATGGACAGGGAGGCCTGGCATGCTGCGGTTCAAGGAGTCACAAAGAGTCGGACATGGCTGACTGAACTGAACTGAACTGGGTCTTTGTTGTGGAATGCAGGTGTCTCTATTGTGTAGGCTCTGTAGGTGTGGCTTGCCAGCTTAGTTGCTCCGTGGCACATGAGATTTAATTCCCTGATCAGGGAGCGATTCCAGCTCCCCTGCATTGGAAGGCAGAGTCTTTATCACTGACTCATCAGGGAAGTCCCTATTCTGGTCTCTGCTTCTGTGAGTTTGAGTGCTGAAGACATCTCAGATAAGTAAAACCATGCAACATTTCTCTCCTATAACTGGCTTATTTCACTTAGCGTAGCGTCCTCAAGGTCCATCCATGTTGTGGAATATGGCAGGATTTCCTCCCTTTTGAAGGCTACTATTCCATTGTGAATATATAAGATGTGTTTCTTATTCATTTCTTTGTTGATGGATGGTCAGGTTGTTTCTGCATCTTGGTTATGATGCATCATGCTGCAGTGAATATGGGCATGCTGCTATCTCCTTGAGACCTGATTTCAATTCTTTTGGATAAATGCCTAGAAGCAGATTTTCTGGATCCTATGGTAGTTCCCTTTTTGTTTTTTTTAAGAAAACTCTATTTTGTTTTCTGGGCTTCCCCAGTGGCTCAGTGGCAAAGAATCTTCTGCAAAACAGGAGATGCAGGAGATGTGGGTTTGATCCCTGGGTCAGGAAGTTCCCCAGAGGAGGACATGGCAGCCCACTCCAGAATTCTTGCCTGGAGAATGCCATGGACAGAGGAGCCTAGTGGGTTCATAGGAGTGCATAGAGTCAGACATGACTGAAGGGACTTCACACACATGCATCTGGTGTTCCACAGTGGCGTACCATTTTGAATTCCCACCAGCAGTGTACAAGGAATCCAATTTTCTCCATATCTTCACCAACAGGGTTTGAATAGACATTTCTCCAAAGAAGATATAAAAATGATTAACAGGTGCATGGAAAGATGCTCAAAAATCACTCATCATCAAGAAAATGCAAATCAAAACCACAATAAGATTTCACCTCACACCTATTAGGATGGTAGGATGGCTCTGTGTGTGTGTGTGTGTGTGTGTGTGTGTGTGTGTGTGTGTGTGTTTTAACCTGTTTTTTTGACATTTCTCAACTTGTTCCCACTTTGGGGGCTCATTCGCTCTGTTCCTTTTGTTGGGGACACTTCTCTTGAAAGTCATGATCTGGTTGGCTCCTTCTAGCCTTTGTAATCTCAACTTAACTCAAATTTCATTTACTCAGAGAAGTTGGATTATCAGAAGTAGCCCTTCTTGTCACCGATCGCTTCAGCTTGTTTTATTGACATTTTCCTTATGGCTCTCAGCATTAGCTGCAGTTACTCTCTTCATTTATTTGTTTACCATCTCTCTCCCGCACTGTAACATTAGTGCTATCAACAACAGGGGAATTGGCTGTCTTATGCATTACTGTATCTCCTATGCTTAGAGTCATTCCCATGATTGGTAAGCATAGTGGTTAAGAATGTGGCCTTATTTATAAAACAGTAGCATAGAAAACAAGCTTATGGTTACCAAAGGGGAGTGGGGGGTGCATAGATTGGGAGAATGGGATTAACAGATGCAAACTCCCATACAAATGAAATAAATAAGGACTTAGTGTATACTACAGGAAACTATATTTAAAATCTTATAATAAATTATAGTGGAAAAGAATAAAAATAATATATACATATTTATGTATAACCAAATCCCTTTGCTATAAACCTGAAACTAACACAATATTATAAATAAACTATACTTCAATTAAGAAAAAATGACTCATAGCTACCTGCCCTGGATTCAAATTGTGGGTGTGCAGTTCATTGCTGTGGGACCTTTCTTCTGTTGCTAAACCTCTCTGTGCCTCATTTTTCTCACTTCTAAGCTGGTGATAATGATAGTAATTCTTACTTCATAGGGTCATTCTAAAGATTGAAAGAGTTAATACACATGAAGGGTTTTAAACATTACCTGGTGCATAGTAAGCACCCAACAAGTGCTCGTTATCATCCTTGATTGCAACTGTGTTGAATGAAGGAATAAATAAATTGGGCATTGTTTTATATAGACTGTATTTCCTTCACATGGCAAAGTGTGCTTATATCCATTTTATAAGTGATGTTAAGAAAATAACCTGGGAGGACTTCCCTGGTGGTCCAGTGGTTAAGAATCCACCTTCCAATGCAGGGGATGCAGAGTCGATTCCTGGTCAGGGAAGTAAGATGCCACATCCCATAGGGCTACTGAGCCCACACACCTCAACTAGAGAACCCATGTGCCATAACCTGCAGAGCCTCATGCACCGGAGCCTGTGTGCCATAACTGGAGAGGCGTCTGAGTGCTGCAGCTAGGACCTGACACAACTGTAAATAAATACATATTAAAATAAGAAACAAAGAAAATGACCTGTGTTTTCAGAGCAAGAATGCCATAGAAGTCTACCTGATTCCAAATTTCAGGCACTCATCTATTGCATCAAGTCCACTTTTCCCTTGTTTTCCTATCCTATGTTGTCATCTGCCTCCATGTTGTGTCTTAGCCTTGCACCAAGATCAGTAACCTTGACACCTCAGTTTCCCATGCCTCATTATCTGGTGTCACCTTGTGTCTTGTCTTTGGCTCAGGTGGTAAAGAATCTGCCTGCAATACAGGAGACCTGGGTTTGATCCCTGGGTTGGAAAGATCCTCTGGAGAAGGGAATGGTTACCCACTCCAGTATTCTTGCCTGGAGAATTCCATGAACAGAGGAGCCTGGTGGACTACAGTCCGTCGGGTTGCAAAGAGTCAGACATGGCTGAGCGACTAACAATTTCATTTCACCTGCTCCTATACAAACATTTGCCACTCAGGCCTGTTAATCCTGGCCTCTTTCTGAGCAGCCCCTGATGACCCTCAACTGGGAGTAACAAAAGGAAATTTCACAGAGAAGAACACCTCCCCCTTGATCCTGACACCATCCCTTGCTATGTAAATTGAAAAAGTGGCAGTGATCCCTCTGGTCTTATTGTCTTGATCGGCTGTATCTTTACACTGAATTATTCTGCCCAGCAAGGTGGCAAAAATGCCCCTACTGTTTTTGTAAAGCTGTCTTTCAACTCCACTTTCCATGACTTCCGCATTTGAGATATAGAGAGAAGAATAAAAACAAACATTTCTCTAGGAAGATAAAGGCTTAATGCTTCCTATCAACTTGTCGACTATGGTACAAGTTTTTAATCCAAGCTGTGTTCTATAATTCATGAACTCCAGTTCAGTCCTGTATGCCAGCCTTGGGTCTGATAGGTGTCATGGGAATTCAGACTTGAACTTCAGACTTTTCTGGAAGTTCTTGAGATAAACTTTGCAAATGTTCCACCATTTTCCCATGCAGAGCCCTTACATGCTCCAAACTTTGGTTGACTCATTGTGCAATTCAGCACCTTGAACTTGGCATATAGTAGATACTGAATACATAAACTCTAATTGGGAACAATGTTGACCATTCTCTTACAACTAAATTCTAGCCATTTGCAGATTTTAAATGAAGTGGTCCACAACACTGAATTCTTCCTGAATGCATTATCAGGATATGAATTATGGATTAGAGCCTTCATCATTTGTTGCATTCATTAATCCATCCATAGCATTGGTGGTATAGTGGTGAGCATAGCTGCCTTCCATTATTCAATCAACAAATACTCACTGAGAACTTGCTATGCACCATGCCCTGTGTTGGACGCTAGAGGTACAACAGTGAACAAAATATATTCTCAAGAGGAGATCAGGGTCTAATGAGAAAACTGACTGGTCAACAGGCAATTCTAATACAGAATGACATATCTAGAGTGTGAACCATGTATAAAGTAGTGCTGGCAAATGTGGGGGCTCCCAGGACTGTGCCTGAACCACTGGGGGTTCATGACCAGTCTTTGCATTTTTAACATCTTCTTGGGACAAAGACAAGAAACCCAGACATCCTTGGGATCCTCTGCTTTACTTGTTTTTAATGTATTTATGTTTAATTGAGGGATAATTGCTTTACAATATTGTGTTCTTTTTTGCCATCCATCAACATGAATCAGCTAAAAATATACATACGTCTCCTCCCTCTTGAACCTTCCTCATCCTTACTTTTTAGAGAATAAAAAATTTTTCAGACTCCCCCAAAAATGCTTTGCCAGGCCTGGCTCAGTTGTACCCACAGATTCCTACTTTGTCCTTCCTGTCTGTTTCAGTTTTTGGCTCCTCCCCACTCTTGGGCTGAGGTCTCTGACGGAGCAGCAAAGAAACTCAGGATGATGGTTAATGGACACTGATGCCATTCATTCAGGGACAAAGTCTTGGTTATATGCTTTCTGTGGTCAGGCTGGCTGCAGTGCATTCCTCTGTGTCTTGCTCATGTGCATCATTGGTGAATGGCCAAGGTTTGACTTTTCTGAGTCACTGAGCAGGTTCACTGCACAGTCTGGTACTGCTTGAAGCAGTGGGAGGAAAAATGCACCACTATTCATTTCTATAGATTCTAAAGTGTATCTGGATGTGCTCTGGGAAGGTGGAAGGAGCAAACAGAAGTCCAGTAGGGAGGGAGGGCAGAGGGACTGACGCTGTGGATGTAGCCACAGGGTTCCCCAGGTAGGAGGTGAGCAAAGAAGTAGCTCCTAGAAGGAGAGAAGCTCAGTGACCCCAGGGAAGAAGGGCAGGCTGGGAGCACTGCCAAGGGAGCTGGGTAAGGACACCACAGCACTCAGCGGTGCCAGACAGACAGCTGGAGGCAGATCTTGGGATAGGAGGAACAGGAATTTAAAAAAAAAAGAAGAAATAAGTCATGCTCAATGGAAAAAAATAAATGAGAAGCCAGCAGCTGTGGGAAAGAGATCTTGGGACCATCCTCGTGATTCTCATTCTTTCTGTCTGAGACCCATGGACCCAGAGATGGCAGTTGTAAGTAAGTCAGGCCCAAGAGTGCTTCTTTGTGATTCCACCAGGGAAACTATATGTCAGAGCTGCACGCGGAACCGCGAGGCCAGTTGACCAGCCAGGCGTCTCAGCTGCAGCCCCCGCGGCAGCACACTCTGCCTCCTTGTCACTTCACCTCCTCATCACTGCCTTGCCTTCCACAGGGACTTGGACTCTGCTTCCCGGTCTCCCCGCACTCTCCAAGCCCTGCCTTCACTGAGCTGGGTTCAGCCAGCCAGCTAGTTATACTATAGACCAGGGGTCCGGCTGATCCAGCGACTTCAGAGGTCTCTGCATGTTATGTGAGAAAATGGCTTTTCCACAGGGAAAAGGCCTATAATTTTTATAAGATTTTCAAAGAGTTACAGGATCCTCACTTCCCCCAGAAAGAACCAGTCGCTGCCATAGGCCTCCATCTCTAACCCCTCTCCTTCTTCAATGACATCAACTTTCACCATGGACTAGCCCAGCATCAACCCCATCTGCCCTACCTCTGAAACCATCACCTCTGACCTCCTGACCACAACCGTTTGTCTAAATAGCTTTTTCCCTTCTTTGTGCCGATTCTGCTTCACCAGCAGGTTGAAAGCTGCTAAGCCCCTCCTCTCTCTCTTCTGGTCTGGCTTCCTACCTCATGCAATCTGGACTCCAAGGGCAATCACTTAACCCCCTCCCCCAGCATCCTCACTGCCCTGTGTTATCCTTTATGCTGACCTACAAATGCACCTGAAAATGCAGGATGGTGCCTCCACTCCCTAATTCATAGAGTAAAATATCACCCAGGCCCCCAGAGCATCTCAGGACTATTCTTGTAGACCTGGGCCATCTCATCTTCTTATCTATCTTGGGAAAATCCTCCAAGATTTAGCCACTTGTCCTCAAACCCCCCTCCATGGTCCTCTAGCCACCCCTTTCTCGCGGAATGACTTTGCCTCTTACAAGAAAAGATAGGTTTGTAGGCATCAATTCTCTTAACTTCCTGCTCGCTATGCTAATTGAAGTCTTCCTTTGACAGGTAAGAAATCGAGGATCAGAGGAGAAAAATGTTCTTCTCCAACATACAGCCATAGCTAGCTAATGGCCTTGAGAACGTGCAACTTTCTCATGCTGTCTAGAAAAGCTTCATTCTCTCTGTTTATTATGCTACTGTTATTAGTAGTAGAAGTATTATTAGTAGAGTGGTAGTAGTAAGTAGTCTTTATTATTCATTAAAACAACCCGTATTTAATGAGTAACCCCTATGAACCATGCCGTAGAGTGTGGACGCACACTGCATAATAAAGCAGGGCGGCATGACTGGTGTGATCCTACGAGTGTATGGCTCAGACCAGGCGATGCATGCACCACATGCCTACCTATGCTCTAACATGCTTGCATGCACACGCATACCCAGATACACACGCCTGCAGAGGCACAGGCCAGCTGCAGACGTGGCTTCGTGCACAGATGTGCGCGCACACACGGCCGCGCCCTGCTCTCGTCCAGATTTAACAGCTGCCGGCCGGGCTTTCAAACACCTCCGTTTCCGACCGGCGCACACCGCCTGTGAACGGAGAAGCACAATGAACTGTGCTTACCTGGCCCATTAGTTCATCAGGCGCTCACTTAAGACGGTCACGCCACATTATAGCAAATGGCTTCTGGGCGCTGGGGAACGGCTCGATTTATTTTCTGAGAATTACCATCAGCCCAGATGGGAGGGTGCCAAGAGGCCGCATCCGTGGGCCTTTGGTCAGTGTCTCTGCCCTGTGCAGCTGCAAAATTAGTGGGGTTTATTTATGAGCCAGTTAGCCTTTCACCGGGTGTCAATTTGGCCCCTGGGATAATGAGATGGGTCTTTCGGGACCATCAGTCTCTCCCTCACAGCTGAGGGTGGCTCTGAGGAGCCCGGCCTCTTAAGAAGCTGGTGATGGAGTGGAGATGGGCTTCCGACTTCAACACACCCATTTATTTTCCCAGGAGCTGAAATGCCCAGCCACCTTTCCCTTCTTACCCCCAGCAGAGACCCCTCCTCCTCAACTAACATATTTGCAGGTTGAGCAAGGCTCTGTCTCAGACGGTTGAGGAGCTGGTGAATCAGCTCTGCTGGGCATCCTTAGGCAAGCGATCCAGGCTTTCTGAGTCCCAGTTTTCTCTCTTGGAAAATGAAGTCATACATTTGATGCATTTTGACAGTAACCAGGGGGCTTTTCTGTGCCCAGAACTGTGCTAGTTTCCAGGCTTGGGAGGGGGGGCGGGGGGCAGAAGCAGGTGAAGTCTCTGTTTTCAAGAACATTGTTAAAAAGAAAACCAAACCAAACCAAACATTAACAACAACAACAACAACAACAACAAAACTCAGTGGCTCTCCTGAACGCATAAGTCAGGCTAGGAAGCAGGCTCACGTGACCAAGGGCCGTGTGTTGGTCCAGGGGCTTCAGGAGCAGGAAAACTGGCCCCGGGTCTGAAGGTGAGCAGGTGTTTATCACGGAGGGCTGGGGGAGGGGGCGAGTGTACCCGGGAGAGGGAGCAGCTCATGCAAAGGCTGGTGACTGGAAGGCACTTGTGTCAGGGTAAAGGAAAGGCAGGCAAGAGGACCAGTCCAGCGGGTAATCTGGGAAGGCTGGGGACAGTGGGTCCTCCAGGAATTTGTACCAAGGACCTTGTTCAGGATTTGGTTTTCATCTTAGGCAAAATCTAAAGCTATCAAAGGCTGTAAGCAGAGGAAACACTCGCTCCTGTTTGCACTTTGAAGCGATCCCTCTGGCTATAGCCGGGGTACTAAACTGGAGGGGAGAGGATGCTGAGAGACGGGGTCAAAAGCAACTTGTGTGGAAATGGTGGAAGCAGGCCCTAGGATGGGAGCAGAAGGCAAAGTGAGGGGGTTGTTACATGATTCGTTGAGCAGAATCTGGGCAGTGAGGGGAGGAAGCCATCAATGGTGACTCTGATGTGTCCCGTTCAGACCCCCCCGGAGCCACTTCAAGATGAAATGAACTCATGTGTGGCGAGTGTCTGGCACACCATAGGTGCCCAGTAAATTCCAGTTATTGTCCCTCTATTTTCACAAGCTCTCTGCCATTTGATTCCCGCTGATTCTTTTGCAGACCTGGAGAACTGGGACCCTAATCCCTTTTACCTTCTAGAATGTTCTAACCATATTATTATCATTTTGGCCACACTGTGCAGCTTGTGGGATCTTAGTTCCCCAACCAGGGGTTGAACCTGGGCCATGGCAGTAAAAGTTCCAAGTCCTAACCACTGGACCAACAGTGAATTCCATTCCCCTAAACTTCCCATTTTCTAACTCAGCAGTGACATCGCAGCAGATGGCTTTGGCTTGGTGAACCTGCCAGGAAGAAGGCAGGCACAGCTCATTGCTGGGAGCAGTTCTGCTGGGACGCTCCTTGGAGGGCTGTTCCTTGTCCTGAGGTATCTGCCCAGGAGAGCCGCTGCTTCCTCAAGAAGGAAGAAAAACTTGACTGGCAGGTGAGGGAAGGCAACAGAAAGCAGGATAATAGAGTGGGAAAAATCATGGAATCTGTGGGCAGAGGTAATTGACCCCTCCCACTCTGCGCTTTTATGATCATGAGTGAATCACTTAACCCCCTGGTGGCCTCAGTTTTCTCATCTGTAAAATGGGGTTAGTGATAGTTCTTACCTTAGAGTTCCATTGTGAGAGTAAATGAGATTCTCTGGTGGGAGAAACAGTCTATAAAATATAATGCAACAAGGATATCATTCATGCGTAAGTGGGCTGGTAGGGTGGCTCTGAATTCAGTCCATTTTGGGAACAAACCCAAATTCTACCACTTCTGTGTGATGGAGCAGGGAGGTGAGTCAGTAATTTCTCTGTATCTTACTTTCCTTGTCCACAAATAGGCATCGTAGGATATAACTAACAGAAGTGTTGTCAGAATTAAAAGAGAAAATGGTCTAGGTCTCTGGCCCTATGAAAGTTATATTTCTAGAGAAATAGAGAGAGACAGAGAGGAATAAACATAAAAGTAAAAAATTATTTTACAGAGTGATGTGTGCTCTAAAGAAATTGAAACAGTGTTTGGAGAGAGACTGCCTTGGATGGGGTGTTCACAGGGTGTAGGGTGGGGCTCCCTGTGACCATTTAGCCCAGATCTGAATGGTAAGAAAAGACAATGACTTGATGATCTGGGGCAATGATTCTAGGTCCAAGGTGCTCACTGGCATCACCTAGGGACCACCTCCAGCCCTGCTGAAATGAGGGTCTTGGAGAGTAAGCCTTAAACACATGCATTGTTTCATGACCCAAGTGGCTCTGATACATAAGGAAGGCTGGAAATGACTAAATAGATAAAATATGCAAGATGATATAGCGAAGGTATATTTCCCAACATCTGCTGGATCTTGTATTTGTCTTTTTGGCCTGCCGAGGCAAAATACCATGTCCTTGGGGGTTTAATCAGTCGAAATTGATTTTCTCACAGTTCTGGAGGCTGGAAGTCTAAGAGCAAAGTGCTGGCAGATTTGCTTCCTCTTGAGGCCTCTCTCCTTGGCTTGCAGAGGGGAACCTTCTCATGGTGTCTTTACATGCTCTTCCCTTGGTCTGAGTTGTCCGCTTCCCGTAGGATCTCTGCTGCTGCTGCTAAGTCGCTTCAGTTGTGTCTGACTCTGTACAACCCCATAGATGGCAGCCCACCAGGCTCCTCTGTACATGGGACTCTCCAGGCAAGAATACTGGAGTGGGTTGCCATCTCCTTCTCATTTCACCTTAATTATCTACGTAACAGCCCGGTCTTCAAATAGTCACATTTGAGGAATGGGGATTAGGATTTCATCATATCAGTTAGGGCTGTGCTATGCTCTTGGCCATGGAATTCTCCAGGCAAGAATACTGGAGTGGGTTGCCATTTCCTTCTCCAGGGGATGTTCCCAACCCAGGGATCACACCTGTGTCTCTCTGATCTCCTGCATTGTCAGGTGAGTTCTTTACTACTCATGTCCGATGACTCTTCACGACTCCAAGGGCTGCAGCACACCAGACCTTTCTGTCCCTC
Source organism: Muntiacus reevesi (assembly GCF_963930625.1). Taxonomy (NCBI): domain Eukaryota; kingdom Metazoa; phylum Chordata; class Mammalia; order Artiodactyla; family Cervidae; genus Muntiacus; species Muntiacus reevesi. The sequence continues at coordinate 202,391,477 of NC_089250.1, forward strand.
ACCATCTCCCAGAGTTTGCCCAAGTTCATAGCCATTGCATCAGTGATGCCATCCAACCATTTCATTCGCTGTCCCCCTCTTCTCCTTCTGCCTTCAATCTCTCCCAGCATTAAGATCTTTTCCAATGAGTTGGCTGTTCACAGCAGGTGGCCAAAGTACTGGAGCTTCTCTTTCAGCATCAGTTCTTCCAGTGAGTATTCAGGTTTGATCTCCTTTAAGATTGACAGATTTGTTCTCCTCACTGTCCAAGGTACTCCCAAGAGTCTTCTCCAGCACCACTGTTTGAAAGCATCAATTCTTCGGTGCTCTGCCTTGTTTATGGCCCAGCTCTCACAACCATATGTGACTCCTGGAAAGACCATAGCCTTGACTATACAGACCTTTGTAAGCAAAGTGATGTCTTTGCTTTTTAACACAATGTCTAGGTTTGTCATAGTTTTCTTGTTAAGAAGCAATCGCCTTCTAATTTCATGGCTGCGATCACCACCCGCTATGATTTTAGAGCCCAAGAGGAGGAAATCTGTCACTGCTTCCACCTTTTCCTCCATCTCTTTGCCATGAAGTGATGGACCAGATGCGATGATCTTAGTTTTTTTAAAAAATATTTAGTTTTAAGCCAGCTTTTTCACTCTCCTCCTTCACCCTCGTCAAGAGGTTCTTCGGTTCCTCTTTGCTTTCTGCCATTCGAGTGGTATCATCCACATGTCTGAGGTTATTGATGTTTCTCCAGGCAATCTTGATTCCAGCTTGTAACTCAGTGAGCCTGGCATTTCACATGATGTGCTCTGTGTATAAGTTACATAAACAGGGTGACAATAAACAGCCTTGCCACACTCCTTTCTCAATCCTGAGCCAGTTAGTTGTTCCATGTAAGGTTCTAACTGTTGCTTGTTGACCTGCATACAGGTTTCTCAGGAGACAGGTAAGTTGGTCTGGTATTCTCATTTCTTTAAGAGTTTTCCACAGTTTGTTATGACCCACACAGTCAGAGGCTTTAGCGTAGTCAATGAATAAGCTCTAGATATTTTTCTGGCATTCCCCTGCTTTCTCTATGATCCAGTGAATATTGGCAATTTGATCTCTGGTTCCTCTGCCTTTTCTAAACCTAGCTTGAATATCTGGAATTTCTCAGTTCATGTGACATGGAAGCCTAGCATGCAGAATTTTGAGCATAACCTTACTAGCATGAGAGATGAGTGCAATTGTCTGGTGGTTAGAACATTCTTTAGCGTTGCCCTTCTTGGGAATTGGGATGAGGATTGGCCTTTTCCCTTCCTGTGGCCACGGCTAGGTTTTCCTAACTTACTAACATACTGAGTGCAGCACTTTGATAGCGTCATCTTTCAGGATTTTAAATAGCTCTGCTGGAATTCCATCACCTCCACTAGCTTTATTGACAACAGAGCCTCCTGAGGTCCACTTGACTTCACACTCCAGGATGTCTGGCACTTACCCAGACCTAATAGAAACGGAAGAGATCAAGAAGAAATGGAAAGAATAAACTGGGGGAAGGGGCATAATTCAGGCCACAATACACCTAATGGATGCAGGTTTCTTTCTTGACCCTATGCTTCCTATTGACTTTTTTTCCTTTTGACTTTCTGGTCTCCCTGTTGTAACACTCTACACTCCCCTCTGTGTGGTCCTGAGCACATTTTTCACTATCAAATCATTGGTTTCTAGGAGATTGAGCTAAAAAACTCACAAATAAGGGCCTTATTTAGAGCCCTTATTTCCCAGGTAGGGACTGAGTGGTTAAAAGAGAAAGAAATTTGCTCAATTCCTTACAGAAAAATGGCCCAGAAGTAGGTCAACACTCTCAGTGCTGTTGCAGTCAGGAGTTCCCTCCTCTTACCTTACACCCCAGCTCTGCTACTAAATTATGCGACTTTGGGAAAGTTAGGCCATGACCTTGAATGATGCCTCTGTAAGAGGTGACAGAAGGGTGGTCATGAGCAATGCATGCCACAATAAGAAGGCTTCCCGCAATGTGTGCGCTATTAAAATCACTGCCATCATCAGTATTGCGCCTTGCAGTGGGCCCTTAAGCCATTTCTGGGGGAAGGGCAGAACTTCAGATTTCTTTTTTGTTATTATGATTATTTATTTATTTTTGGCTGCAGTGAGTATTGGTTGCTGCATGCAGGCTTTCTCAAGTTGTGACAAGCGAGGGTCACTCTCTCGTTGCAGTACGCAGGCTTCTCACTGCAGTGACTTCTTTTGTTGCAGGACACGGGCTCCAGGGTACACAGGCTTTGGTAGGTGCAGTACTCGGGCTCAGTAATTGTGGCACATAGGCTTTAGTTGCTCTGCGGCGTATGGATTCTTCCCAGACCAGGGATTGAACCTGTGACCCCTATATTGGCAGGCGGATTCTTAACCACTGCACCCACCAGGGGAGCCCCTCACTTCTTAAGGTCTCCGAGCCTGGTGCCCATTGCTCTGTGTGAATCCAGCTCTGGGTTTAGGAGAGGATGAGCAAGGCGGAGGGGACAGGAACATCGGGTGACCTTGTAGCTGCTACCTTCCCAGGTACAATGACCTTCGCACTCCTTTACAAATTCTGCCTCCTGGCTATTGCCAGAACCCAGTTTGAACCACAGGTCATTATCATGTGAGATTTACACAGGAACCGGTGGGGTTCTCCCTGACCTCTTGGCTGACCTGCACTCTCCAAGACAGGTGGGAGGAGGAAGTCTTTGTAGCTCAGTGAGGCTGTGACATCAGGATTCAGCCATGTCTGCAGGGCCCCTTCCTTCCTGATGCTCTGGGAGCTTAATTATCAGGTCAGCAGGGAAAGGAGCTTACCTTGTTCAAAAGCCCCGGGAAGAGAAGGTGGCTTGCCTTTGTAAGTTTTTCTAATAAGATCTTTGGAAGGGAACTCCTGCCAAGCCATGAAGTCATACGTGATGGTTGGGATTTTCAGGAATGAAGATGAAGAGTAAAGAGACTTGGGATTTTCCAAAAACACAATCACACTTTTAAAGTGAAAAGGAAATGAAACCTAACATGCAAACCAAGAGAAGATAAATTGCAGCTTTGTGTGGAGACCTTCTCTAAGTCTCTGTCAACAATTGTCACTGATATCCTATCCCCTACCCCCACCCTTAGAGGTTTTATTCTAATTCCTGAGCCAGTTCTGAGCAAAGACCAGAAGTCCAGTCATAGCCCCAATACAAAGAACTTGGTTTAAATGAGAATTGTGCTGGAGAACTATGATTCAACCTGAAAGAGGTGGCACCGATGAATCTCAGCATTCCCTTCGTTTCCCACCAAGCCCAGTGGTGGGAAATCAGCTGGATTTAGAGCTCATATTACAAAGCTACTACCCCAAACTTCTCTCTGATCCTGCCAAGTCCCTTTTTCCTACAGGGTTTTGTATAATATATCTTCCACTCTCAGAATCAGACTTCTGTGGGCTACAAGTAACAGAAAACTCAACCATGTGGCTTGAACCACAAAGATGTTTGTTTTACTCTTAAATCCCAGTCCAGAGGTGAACAGTGTTAAGGATAATTCAATGGCTCAGACATACCATCCAAGACTGGCGCTTTTAATCTTTCTTCTCCACCCTCTTTGGCTACTGGGTTTTCATCCTTATGAGTGTTTCCTTGTGGTTATGAAATGGCTGTCCCTGCTCCAGCCATTGCCTCTTCACATGACACCATCAAAGGAGGAAGCAAGGGGATGGGTAGCAGTAACAGAGGGTTCTCCCCAAAGTCCCCGTCTCCTTTAACTTTACATTGTCACTGATATTTAACTGAAATCAGCAAACAGTACATGAATCAAGAGTGTGCATTGGATGACTTTTCAGGTAGTAAATCCAGGCATGAAACAAAGTACACAAACCATGATCCAAAATATCACCAGCACCCGTAAGTACCCTTGGCTACTTTCTAATCTCAGCTGGTACCCAAGGGAAATCACTCATCTGACTTCAAACTCTGTAGATGAGGTTTGCCTCCTTTTAAAAACTTCATATAAATGGAATCCTGCTTTTGCTGTGACAGATTCATCTACTTACTTGAGAGTATATTTTGTTCACTGTCATTGCTGCATAGTGTTCCATTGCATAAATATATGAGAACTTATTTATTCTATTGTTTATAGTTATCTGAGTCGCTTCCAAGTTGTGCAGATCATGGATACTGCTGCTATGCCTCCCCATATGCATATTTTAGAGACTATGTGTAAAATGCACATGTGTTGGAATAACCTGAGGATGGAATAGTAGGGTAATAGGGATTTCCTTTGTCTTTCCATGGAAGAATGTCTTTCCCACAAGCCTCAGCAGCATTTCTGTTTCATTTAATTGGCTCATTACAAGTTTTCCCTGAAACAATCCACCAGCCACAGATCACTTTGACTGGCTTAGAGATTTGATGCATTCCCTGGTGCTCAGGACTTTGCTACTTGATCAAAATGAGGCTTCTTGAAACCATAAAGAAACAGGACTGATGTCAAGTGGGTACCATCACACTTTGCCACCTTCCCTTGATTATTCTCTCAGGTCCTTCTACGAAATGTGAATTTGTCTGAAGTCGTATGGGTGTCACTGTCCTGGACATCTTCCCATTTACTTCACCTTGCCAGGTAGTGTGTTCTTTTTCCTATCACCATCTACCTGCCTCCCCCACCCAGGTTCTATCTCTGATTGTGAATTTTTCTGGAGCCATAACTGAGCTCTTCTTTGGCAGGAAGGCCTGAAGATGCTATCCCAGGAAAATAATAAATATAGACCAAAATCCTTTACATGGGGGATGTCTCAAGTTGTCAGTCTGCATTTCTATCTCATCCGTCCCTCTTCCATTACTGAATTTTCTAGGAGCCTCTCTTTCAAGATCTCAGTGGGGAAGATATTTTTTTAAGAACTGCAATTCTCTCTTGATATCATCAGACTAAAAATTCTGAACAATCTACAGCTGATTCTAGGGCAGTTTTGAGTAGGTTAGCAGGGGATTTCCCCAGAGTTGGAATTCAGAGTAGTATTTTAGGAGAATCTTAACACTGCAATAAGGATGGATTGACATTGCCTCAATTTCTATTCTCATTACAATAAAAGAATCAGTGTGGTATTAGAATTTTACTGCCTGCAATGTTTGGCGAATTACAGGAAGGTCTAATACGATTTCCTGCACTATATTCTGTTTAGACTGGCAGGTTTCTTTGGGTGTTTCTCAATAGACAGATAAAGCACTAGACAGGGGATTAGCTCTCTTGGAAGCTAAGAGAGGAGGTGATAGGGGATGTCGGTAGCTGGTGGGGATGGATTCTGATGAAGGCACCCAGAGGGAGTGAGGCATTTACAGCTTACAGAACACCAAAGGCTCAGAGCATATTACAGGGTATGGCCCCACCCTGTGGAGAAACTCCCCATGGGCACCCAGGACAGTAACAGCTAGAAAAGAAAGACTAATGGATTGCCTCCTGGGACGACATCACAAGGAGAAATAAATCACACCGAATGCCTCTCGAGGGAATCAATCATCTTTTTTTTTTCTGCTGGAGAAAAACTTCAGATTCAGATTTAACTCTCATAGATGGGACAGCAGCAACTCCACGCCCTCTCACGCTCATGCCTGTGCTCAGTCGCTCGGTGGTTCCCGACTCTTTGCGACCCCATGGACTGTAGCCCACCAGGTCACCTTGGCCCATGGAATTTCCCAGGCAAGAACACTGGAATAGGTTGCTGTTTCCTACTCCAGGGGATCTTCCAAGCCCAGGGATTGAACCCACATATCTTATGTACCCACATTGGCAGGCAGGTTCTTCACCACTGTGCTAACTCGGAAGCCCCCAAGCCCTCTCAGCACTCATTAAATCATCCCAGACTCCCACAGTTCTGTTGGATAAACTATCATCATTGTCCTCACTGTCCTCAGCATTGTTTTAGAGACGGTTTCCTGGGAACAGACTCTGAGATGGACAATTGCAGGCAGAAGGTTTACTTGGGGTTACTCTCTGGAGACACACCTGGGAGAAAGCGGAGACGGCAGGGTTGGGCGGAAAAGGAAACTGACCTGCCACGTGGCTGCAACTGATGACTCCGACACTCCCACAGGGAACTCAGGAGTGGGATGGCCTTCAGAGTTAGCCCTAACTAACACAAGGGAGCTGCTCCTTTGTGTCTGCACACCAGTCACTCATGGGCTTGGGTCACTCCAGAGAAGGGGCATCATCTTGGCAAGGAAGTCAGTTCCCTGGTGCAGAGGACAGAGTCATTGACAGCCAATATTCCCAGCACCTGGTGAAAGAGTGCTAGCTCCAAAGAGGGGATTTAGCAGAACATCACACTATTTATCTGTGGGTCATCAACTCAATGATTAGCATTGAATGAAGCAGTTCAATGATTATCTATGATCATTATCATCATTATTATTTAGCAGGAGAGGCTCAGTGGAATTAAGCATCTTACCCAACTGGTAGCTGGACCTTCACTTCCTCTGATTCCTAGCTCAGTGCTCTTTCTCTTGCCTGTCCACTTCCTTAGCCTCTTTTCACTTCTCTCAGGAGTGCAAATAAGGATGAAGGATGGAAGAATGATGAGGAATGGGTGACTCTCAATCAAGGAAACAGACACTCTGGTAGAAGGGGTCTAAGAAGACCTTCCCTTCAGTGAACACCAGTGAGCACTAGCATGTGCCAGGCATTATTCTGGTCCCTTTTATCATGGATTTCTTATTCTAATCAAAGAAGTTTATGTTCCTGAGATCCTAGAAATTCGTGATGGAGAAAATCAGGAGTAGCTGAGATTGGCTGAATGGATGTGAGGGCTCCTCTGAGAAAATAAGATAGGTCCTTAGAAAGCTTATTATTCTTTTTTTTCTTTTTTGAAAACTATGGGTATTTTACTGAACGTAAAAGCATATCGAAGAATGCAAGACTACCGTACGTGGTAGGCATGCAGCTAGACAGAAATTTCTACGCCATAGTGGATGATAGACTTCTCTTCTCTCACTTCCACTTCAGACTGGATTTTGGTGGAGTTTGGTTTCAACTGCTGAGGGAAGAGTGATGTTAGCAGATGAAGTCAAGCCAACCATCCAGTTAGTCTGTGGCATGTAGGTCCCCTTAAGGGCAGGGGATATGTTCTTTCATCAGAAACACGATGGCAATCATAGCTGAAAGTGATGAGATTTAGGCCCATGTACTTTGGTCACCTGATGCGAAGAGCTGATTCATTTGAAAGGACCCTGATGCTGGGAAAGATTGAGGGCAGGAGGAGAAGGGGATGACAGAGGATGAGATGGTTGGATGCTATCACCGACTCGATGGACATGGGTTTGGGTAGACTCCGGGAGTTGGTGATGGACAGGGAGGCCTGGTGTGGTGTGGTTCATAGGGTCGCAACGAGTCAGACATGATTAAGAGACTGAATTGAACAGGTTTTACATATTGTCCCCTTCTTTTAAGATAAAGACTCATTTCATGGTGATTTCCTAAGGTATGTGACTACATGTAAAACACAGCTCTTGATCATCAACATGGATCAGTTTCCAGATTTGTGTACAGGATTCTCTTCATCAAATGGAAGATAAAATATTTACACATATCCCTGAAAAAGAAGCTTCCATTCAGTTCTCTTTTTTTCATGTTTTAGAAAAATATTTAATGTCATCAGTCAGTTCAGTTCAGTCGCTCAGTTGTGCCCGACTCTTTGTGACCCCATGGACTGATTTAATGTCATAAGAAATATTTATATTAGGTTGAGTGAAAGATAAATACAGAATATATATGGTATGATCCCAAGTTGTAAAGCTGGAGAAAAACAGACTAGAGTGTTAACAATTATGATCATGTTGGGGTTATGGGAGGAAGGGTGAGTTCTGCTGTCTCACTTACACTACACTTCATTTCCAACACTGAGTCGTGATTAAGATCATGCAAGGGTTTAGATTTCATGTCTTAGTTCCACCCCTTATTTGGATGAGTTAAATAACCTTTCTGAGCCTCTTTTCCCTTGCATGTAAAATCCAGACTTCTTTAATTTGCTTTTGCCACAGTGTCGTGGAGCATACCCACAGAGGACTTCTGTGTACTTTTCCAGACTGTGTAGAAAATCACACCCACAAAAAGACAGAAGGGATGCTTAGGGGGCTGACAGATGTGTGATGAGGATCCCACTAATTCTGGTCTCAGCAGATAGAAGAGAACATTAGAGGCCTGGAGATACCAGCTAAACTTCTTAGAAAATGCTCTGTATCTTTTCTGTCCAGCACATCAAAAAGCGTACAAGGAAATGGCAACTTACTAGACCACAGCCCAGGGAAGTGGGCCCTCAGACAGTCAACTCAGGCATTTACCAGCTGCCCGCTGGACATGTTCCCCTTAACACAGAGAAGGGCCTGTCCTCCTTTTAGGCCACTAGATCTTTCTGTAAGTAATCAGAATGATTTGGCATATAGTTGCGCTAGTCTGTTCAGGCTGCCATAACAAAATACCATAGACTGGCATCCCTAGACAATAGAAATTTAGTTTTGCATAGATCTGGAGGCTAGACATCCTAGATCAAGATGCCCGTCCATTTGACTCCTGATAAGAGCTCTCTTTCTAGAACAACAAATATCATATATCAATACAAATATATGGAATCTAGAAAAATGGTACTGATTAACATGCTTGCAAGGCAAGAATAGAGACACAACATCCAGAACAGTCTTATGGACACAGTGGGGGAAGGAGAGAGTGGGAGAATTGAGAGAGTAGCATTGTCATATATAACCTACCGTGTGTAAAACAGTGTGGGAATTTTGTAAAATAGCTAGTGGGAAGTTGCTATATAACACAGGGAGCTCAGCTTGGTGTTCTGTGATGACCTAGAGGGGTGGGATGGAGTCGGGGGAGGGAGGCTTACAGGAAAGCGATATATGTATACATATGGCTAATTCATGTTGTCATACAGCAGAAACCAGCACAGAATTGTAAAGCAATTATCCTTCAATTAAAAATAAAAACAAATGTTTAAAAAGAGGCCTCTGTCTTATAGATGGCTACCTGTTTGCTGTGTCCTCACATGACAGAGAGAGAGAAAAAAAAAAAGGAGAGAAAGGGGACTTCCCTCATGGTCCAGTGTCTAAGACTCCACACTCATTGCAGTTGGATCCCTGGTCGCAGAATTAGATCCCACATGCCGCAACTAGGGTTTGCCTGCTGCAGAAAATCCTCATGTCACATTGAAGACTGAAGATCCTCTGTGCCACAGTTAAGATCTGGCACAGCCAAAGAAATAAATAAATATTTTAAAAAAGAAAGTGAAGGAAAGAGAGAGCAGGTGCTCTAGCATCTGAAACTATCATAAGAATCCTCAATGTATGAATTTTGGGGGCACACAATTCAATCCATAGCAGTGACCTTAATCATCTGTAGGTCTTATTTTTCTCCAAAGAGAAATATTTCAAGTGATATTCTTAGAAGTAATCCAGCCCCGTATTCAAGCATCTGTGCTTTCTAAGTCAATAACCCAACTGGATGTTCATAATATTCCCTATCAGTGCTCCAGGGGTTCCAGAGAGCTTTCACTAGGCCACCCTAGTCATCAGCTAAGAATCCCAGATTCCACCAACAGGGAGCCAGCTCTAGTTGTACATGACTGCTGTCTTTAGATCAGAGGACAGAGAATTCCCATCTTAATGTTTTCAAAAGCAAGGAGTAGTCACAAGATCAGGTCATGAACCATGGACAATAATTCATTATCATCATGCTTAACTGTCAGATCATCAGATCACCAGTGGGCATTTTGGAGTCCATTATTATTTTATGGTCAGATGGGAACCTTCCTAAGACCCTTATGATAGTTTCAAAGACTTGGAAGGCTGATCCTTTGTGAAATAAAGCTGTGCTGATCAGTAACTTCACTGCTTTCTGAAACTCAAAGTCTCCCAGAAGATGCTTTACCTATTATGGTATCGGACAGCACTTGGTCACTTGGCCACCACTGACAGCAAAGAAGTCTGGGAGTGTATCTGGCTTTCCAGGATAAGAAGTGGGTTCTGCCAACAAAAGCAACTGAGAATGGCTCTCGGGTATTCTACCAACATGTTACCATGACTCTGAACAGCCCAGATGAAAAGGAAGATGTCAGAGGCAGAAGAGGGTAAGGTTGGGCATGAGGTGAATGACTCAGTCAATATGGTCAGGATTTGGGATGGATTTCAGTCTTATCAGGGAAATGAAGGAGGAAACGCAGAGGACCAGAACAAAGGCCATGAACAGTTAGGATGCTGCCGCTTGTTTCTTACATAGATGCCCAGGGGTTAGGTTCATGCTTCATGCCCCTCCTAGAAGAACAAGTTATAGCACTGGTTGGAGACCTTGTAAGCAATCTGGTTCAGCAGCATTGTTTCAAGGCGGGGGTGGGGAAGGGTGGGGATGAGCATCCTAAAAGATAACATACTTTGACCACTTTGTCTGTGTGTTCCATGGTGTTGCTTGAACACTGTTTTCTCCAGTGACTGTTCACCATAACTGTAACAATTCTATGTACTATCTTTAGTGACTTTTTTTTAACTTAAAAATTTCCTTTTACATTTGACTATAGTTGATTTGGGCTTCCTCTTTTCCTCAGTAGTAAAGAATTCACCTGCAATGCAGGAGATGCAGGAGACTGGGTTTGATCCCTGGGTCAGGAAGATACCCTGGAGGAGGGCATGGAAACCCACTGAAATATTCTTGCCTGGAGGATCCCACGGAATGAGGAGCCTGGTGGGCTATAGTCCATAGGGTTGCAAAGAGTTGGACACAACTGAAGCAACTGAGCCCGCACACACATAGTTTATTTACGATGTTGCACTAGTTTCGGTTTATAGCAAAGTGATTCAGTTGTACATATACATAGATCTAATTTTTTTCAGATTCTTTTCCCATTTAGGTTTTTATAGAACATTGAGCAGAGTTCCTTATGCTATACAGTAGGTCCTTGTTACTTAGCTATTTTAAATATAATAGTATGTATATGTCAATTCCAATATAGCCCTCCATGCTACCTTTCCCATTTGGCAGCCATAAGTTTGTTTTCTATGTCTGTGAGTCTATTTCTGTTTTCTAAATAAGTTCATTTGTATCATTTTTTTTTTTTTTTTTAGATTCTGCGTGTAAGTGACATGATATTGTCTTTGTCTGAGTTACTTCACTCAGTATGATGGTCTCTAGGTCTATCCATGTTGGTGCAAATGGCATTATCTCACTCTTTTTTATGGCTGAGTAGCATTTCATTTTATATATGTGCCACATCTTCTTTATCCATTTTTCTCTCAATGGACATTTAAGTTGGTTTCACGTCTTAACTATTACAAACAGCATTGCCATGAACACTGGGATGAATGTATACTTTCAAACCATTGTTTTCTCCAGATAAATGCCCAGGAGTGGGATTACTGGATCATATGATCACTCATGAAATATGATAACTCATATGATAAGCCATGAAATCAGAAGACAGTTGCTTCTTGACAGGAGAGCTATGACAAACCTAGACAGTGTGTTGAAAAGCAGAGGCATTGCTCTGCAGACAAAGGTGTGTGTAGTCAAGGCTATGGTCTTCCCAGTGGTCATGTATGGTTGTGAGAGCTGGACTGTAAAGAAGGCAGAGCACCGAAGAATTGACGCCTTTAACCTGTGGTGCCAAGAAGACTCCTGAAAGTCCCTTGGACAGCAAGGAGATCAAATCAGTCAATCTTAAGGGAAATCAACCCCGGAATACACATTGGAGGGACTGATGCTGAAGCTGAAGCTCCAGTATTTTGGTCACCTGATGAGAACAGCTGACTCATTGGAAAAGTCCCTGATGCTGGGAAAGATTGAGGGCAGGAGGAGAAGGGGGCGGCAGAGGATGAGATGGCTGGATGGCATCACCAATGCAATGGACATGAGCTCGGGCAACCTTCAGGAGTTCGTGAGGGCCTGGTGTGCTGCAGTCCACAGGGTCACAAAGAGTAGGACATGGCTGAGTAACTGAACAACAGCAGTGATCACTCTATTTTCAGTTTTTAAAGTAACCTCCATACTGTGCTCCATAGTGGTTATGTGTGTGCGTGCTAAGTTGCTTCAGTCATGTCAGACTCCTTGCGACCCTGTGGACTGTAGCCCACCATGGTCCTCCATCCGTGGGATTCTCCAGGGATGGGTTGCCATGTGCTCCTCCAGGGGATCTTCCAGACCCTGGGATTGAACCCATGTCTCTTGTCACTGGCATTGGCCGGCACATTCTTTACCACTAGTGCTACCTGGGAAGCCCCAGTGGCTAAATTTACTGACTATTTAAAAACTCTACTTTTAGAAAAAGTACTGAGAGGTAATGACTCATATCACCCAATTCTCCTCAAAGCTATGCTTCCCCAACCCAACCAAATCCCACTTTTCTCCCCTTCTAAGAAGAGCAGACATTGACCAGATCTGAGATGAGGACAAGGGATGAATTGCCAATAAACTTCAATTTCCCTTAGAAGTGAGAAAGACGTTTTGTATTTGCCCCATGAGTGCAAGTATAATGGTGAGGAAATAACTCTAGCTTCTGGCTATTAAGCATCACTTTTGTACTTGGACAGTGATATTTAAGTCTTGGCAATGCACTGGAATTACCTGGGATATTTTATTTTAAAATTTTTATTGGAGTATAATTGATTTATAGTGTTAGTTCCAGGTGTACGGCATAGGGATTCAGTTAACATAAACATATATTCATTCTTTTTCAGGTTCTTTTTCCATATAGGTTATTACAGAATATTGAGTAGAGTTCCCTTTGCTATATAGTAGGTATTTATTATCCATTTTATATATAGTAGTATGTGTATGTCAATCCCAAATTCCTAATTTATCCCTCCCCTGGTGGAATATTTTAAAAGACTAGAAGAGTCATACTCAAATTAGAATCTCTAGAGGTGTGTTCCAGACATCAGTACCTTTTTGGAAGGTTCTCAGTGATTCTGGTGTCCAGAGAGGTTTGAGACTCATTGTTCTAGACAGTGTTCCTAAGACTTTATATACATGATCATTTTTAATCCTTACAGTGACCTGTTAAAGGAAAGTACCAATGTATCTCCATCCAGATATGAATGAATTGGGATCCAGAGAGATTAGGCAATCAGTTAGGGCGTCCCAGGTGGCGCTACTGGTAAAGAATCTGCCTGCCAATGCTGGAGACATAAGAGATATGGATTCGATCCCTGGGTCAGGAAGATCCCCTGGAAGAGAACATGGCAACCCACTGCAGAACTCTTGCCTGGAGAATCCCATGGACAGTGGGGCCTGGTGAACTACAGTTCTTAGGGTCGCAAAGAGTTGGACACGACTAAAGAAACTTAGCAAGCCTAGGGGCCACATAGTTCACAGGTAGCAGTGCTGAGACTCAAAACCTGACTCTGTCTGGCTCCTGCACCTTGCTCCCTACCCTTTCACTATCTGCATCTACAGAAACAGGTTGCTCTGTCTGACAGCTGGGGTGAGCATGCAGCCAGCTTCGGCTGACGACACCCAAGATTGCTCCCAACTGGTGTTCCCCTGGCTTTGTCTGGGGAAAGCTAATTGCTGCAATTGTGTTATAAAATTATCACTTTACCCACACAAATGGGCCAGAGCGACCAGTTGTCTATTCCTGTGGTTGTCCCAGATTATTAAATGAGCAGCTGCCTCCAAATATGTTTGCAGCCGCCTAATTCAATGGCTGCGTGTACTTGCATATTCATGGCTCCCAACCCACAGCCCAGGCTTGCAGGACTCCTCCAACGGGACTCTAAAAGTTAATTTATCTTGACAGTTTAAATAAACACACTTCTCTTGGCTTTAGTGACTCCTCCAAATTTCAGTGGGTTCTTTGACAAGAAGGGAAGTCAGGGATGGAGGTAGGAGAGAGGCTGCCTGGTCTGGATCTCAAGGGCAAGGGTAACAGAAGGAATAAACCATTGAGAGGGTGTGGAGAGAACCCCCAAACAGTCTTGGATATGCATTCCAAACTCCGCTTTGCTGATTTCAAGTGTTGAGACCTTAGACAAGCTATTTGATTGATTTAAGCTCCATCTGTAAAATGGGAATAACCAACTCATACCACAGGGTCATGGCTTTCCTGGTGGCTCAGCAGTGAAAAAAAAAAAAATCTGTCTGCCAGTGCAGGCGACACAGGTTCAATCCCTGGGTGGAAAGATCCCCTGGAGAAGGAAGTGGCAATCCACTCCAGTATTCTCTGGAAATTCCATGGACAGAGGAGCCTGGCCGGCCATAGTCTATGGGGTTGTAATGGAGTCGAACATGACTTAGCGACTAAACACCACCACCACCAACAACAAAGCAATGTTATAGAGAAAATCTGATGAAACAAAGCAATTTCCTAAGCTTCCATAACTCTTGTTTTGCCCTCATGTACTTGCACCTCCAGGGTGGAGGTTTCCTTACTTTTCTCACTTTAAATTGACTTTATTCTATTCTTAACTTGAATATCATTTATCCATGACCTTATGAAGCACATCCTGCAAATCTCACCAACATTGTCTTTCCTAATACAGATTAAAATAGTAGATACCTTTAAAGACTGATTGATTCCCCCATATGCTACCTCAGGGGTACTCGGACTGCACGTGAGGGCAATCTGCATGGAAAAGGGTATGGCCCTAGCTGAACACAGCACCCAGGAGATAGCCGGGACTTACTTGTCTCATCCTCTTCTTTTCTCAATGCTGGCCTCACAGATGATGAAGATCTTAACATGACAAAATTAATTGAAGGTCCCTGCCAAGTGCTCAGTGTGGGGGCCATGGCCAACTCAGCCACTAGAAGGGAACAGAGTCAGTTTTTCTGTTGGCAAAGGCTGACCACAACTGTGCCTCTCACCCTTGGATGGAGCAGCCATATGTCAATAGCATGGACTCCAGCCAGGCTACTTGGGCTCAAGTCTCAGCTGTGCCAGATGTTAGCACAGCCATCGTCAGCAGATATCTAACCCTCTGGGCCTCAGTGTCTCCATCTGCATGATGGACCTGGTACAGGGCAAGTACCCATTCAAAGGATTATTACGACTTAAAGATATTTTTTAAATGCACAAGAGTGCACATCAATTTGTAGTCCATCTTGCCTTCCCTCTCCCTTGCTTCCTTCCTTGTTCCCTCCCTGCCTGTCTTCTTTCCTTCCTTCCTTCCCTTCTTCCTTCTCTGCTTTTGTTTCTTTCTTTTCTTCCTTCCTTTCCTCCCTCCATCCCTCTTCCTCTCCCTAACCCCCGTCTCTTCTCCTCTCTGTCCTTTCCTTCCCTCCACATCCCTTATTTCCTCCTCCCTCCCTGGATCCTGCCTTCTTCCCCACCACACAGAAGGCCTCCCACCCATCAGACACTTGTTTAGACTCTTTCCTATACATGGTAGGTCTTAATGTGCCCATCTCATAGATGAAACCGAAGAGGCTGCAGCTTGGAGAACGTAAATGAGTTGCACAGGTTCACACGGCCAGTGTATACCTGAGCCTGGAACTTTTCCCTGAATTGCACAGTAAAAATAATACAATCGTGGGTAAATTAAGATGATTCCTCCATGTGCCACCTAGTGCATTGCACATACCTCCAACACGTACATCACTCTTGGAGATATTCTGAAACTGTGTCTGTTAACGGGCAAGCTTTGCCTTTTGAATTAGAATCTCTTCTTGTGTCTGAAGCACTTGTGAGAGCACAGACTATAACAGGAGTGTGTCCTCTGGGACCAGACTGCCTGGGTTTACCTCTGGCTCTTCCTCTTTTTAGCCATGAGATCCTAGGCTCATCCTTCCACATTCCTGATCCTCAGTCTTTGTATCTGAAAGGTGGGGTTGTAAGGAATAAATGAGGCAGTGGCACAAGAGAAGTGCTAGGGCCAGCACCTGCTGAGCACCAATAAATATTAATTATTATCGTTGTGACTTCCCCCATGGCTCAGCGGGTAAAGAACCCTCCTGCAATGCAGGAGACACAGGAGACGCAGGTTCAGGAAGATTCCCTGGAGGAGGAAATAGCAACTGACTCCAGTATTCTTACCTGGAAAATTCTATGGACAGAGAAGGTTGGCAGGCTGCAGTCAGTGGGGAGGCAAAGAGTCGGACACGACTGAATACATGGCACATCATTATTCTGAGTATTATAAGAAAGTGCAAAGCAACTGTTCAAATGCAAGGTGATGTTTACAGCAGTAGTGGGATCCAGGCATTCCCCTCCATCAAAGAAACCTGTCTGCCTTCAAATCCACCTGCCACTTATAGGCTGTGTGGCCTTGAGTATGTTCTTACCCTCTCTGAGCCTCAGTTTTCTTATCTAGAAAAGGAGACTAATAATAGTATCCCCAGGCTGGTTGTGAGGATTAAATAAAGTAACACAAGAGAAGCACGTAGGGCAGAGTCCGACACATGACACATGGTACATAGAAAATAGTCATAAAGGTGGACTATTTTTATTATGCTGAGTTCTGCTTAGTTAGTTCCATTGTGTGGATGCCAAGTTTTGGGGAGGGATGCACATTGTCTATATTTTTTGCTTTTTAAATCAGCAGCCTTATACTCATTACCCGGTGATCCTTCTCTCTTTAGGTAAACGCACCTGGGGATGCTCCAGATGTTTGAAACTGGCAGGATCATCACCCCCCTCAATCGGCAGCATCACCAGCTGAGCTCTCTGCTGGGAACCACATTGCTCCAAAGACCACAGGGAGCAGGGAAGGGGGTGGTCTGAGCTGGACTGAAGGAGAGCAGAGAATCACCTCTGAGTGTCTGCCTTCCTTCTGTTTTTCCCCCGGGAGAATCATAAATCACCTCCCTTTACTGGTTCATCAGGCTCCCGTGGAAATTACTTTAACAGCCTGTATTTGAAATCCTGTGTCTGCTTGGTTTAAGCTGAGATTTTTTTTTCCCACTCTGATAAATAGGGCAGTTTAATAACATTCACAGCTTGACACAGAATTAGGGGAAAATACACCAGGCTCTCCAGGTGTCGGATTCCTGACACTGCTGACATGGGATGTTGTCACCGTTCTTTCCTGGAGAGTGACTCAGGCATATGTAGGAGGGAGTCTGTGTTTCTGTTCCAGCAGGGTCTGGGACAGCAGAGCTGGGTGCTGAGTGTCGGGAAACAACTCCTGGAAGAAGGAAGGAACAGAAGGCCCAGAGGTAAGTGGGGTAAGGACCGAAGCCGAAGCTACTCCTGCGTGGGCTCCCCCTGGAAGGTGTGTGACCCCACAGGGAACAGCCCGGACCCAGCGTGGTCCTTGAAGCTCTTCCTGCTCCATTCTGTCCATCTGTCTTTGCTGCCAGGGATAACAGAGTGATGCAATATTCCCCGGTCCTATTCACCCTGACTGTCACTCTTTTTTTGTGGCTTTTGCCTTCTGATGTCTGCAGAGGTCTTTGACATTAACATGCATGGGTTGGCTCCTGCTCTGTGCTAGGTTCTGGGGTAATAGAGAGATGAATGAGACACAGTCACTGCCCTTGAAGATCTTGCAAACCAGCAGGAAGACAGGGTAGAACAATAATGGTGGGTGCAGGTTGAGAGCCCACCTGGATCCTGGCACGGGGCTGAGACTCAGTCATTTATTGACTAATTGTTACTAGAGTGCCAAGTGTAGGCCAAGACTTTTTTTTGTTTGTTTCCAGGGCCTGGAATAAGTTAGTGAACCACGGTCCCCTACCTTCATGGGGTTTAGATATTATGTGGTGGTGTTGAGGAGAGACAAATAAGAAATAGGTAGACAACAAAGCATGTAAAAAGTTCTGGAGGTAATAACTTGATAAAATGCAGAGTAAGGGGAAAGTGACATTTTACAGTGAGTAGCTTGGAGAAAGTCTCCCCAAAGAATGAATGAAAGAGAACTGAATAATGAGGTTAACTGGGGGAAGAAGCTTCCAAATTGGGGACACAACAAGTGTAAAGGCCCTGGGGCATGTTTGCATGGTCCAAGGAACATAGTCAGGAGGCTGAAGCAGAGAGGGGGAGGGGGTGGGAAATGAGGCCAGAGAAGTCTTACGGGCCCAGGGAAGGGCTTGGGATTTAATTCTTATGACAATAAAAAAAAAAAAAAAAAAAAAAACAAACTTTTGGAGGATTTCAAATCAGAGGGGTCACATTAAGTTTTCAAAGAATTATGGTAGTTGCAGAGAGGGGGATGAACTGCAAGGACCAGGAAGTACAGAGAACTAGTTAGGAGATCTGGAGGGTCAGGCACTAGTCTTACTATTCCAAAGGCAGAAAAACTGAAACTTGAAGCTAAAATTTATCTATGGTTTCAACTCTGTGCCTGTATGCATGCCAAATCGTTTCAGTAATGTCTGATTCTGTGCAACACTGTAGCCCTCCAGGCTCTTCTGTCCATGGAATTCTCCAAGTAAGAATACTGCAGTGGGTTGCCATGCCCTACTCCAGGGGATCTTCCTGACCCAGGTATCGAACCTGCGTCTCCTGAGGTTTGATTCTTTACTGCTGAGCCACCAAGGATGCCCAGTTTCAACCCTAGTAAGTGGGAAAACGAGAGGACGAAGCCAGGGTGTTCTGACCCCAGAATCTCTGCCACTAACACCTGTGATCTACTATCTCCTTGATAACCAGAGTCAAAACCAGAATGTGATCTTTATTGAACACGGCTCAGATATTTCCATTTGGAGGTTCAGAGAGGGAGCAAACCACTGCTGGTAGGTGACTTCACACTCAGGACAGGCTTCAAAGTGGAAGGGACAGCGTGCTGGCCCTTGAAGGAAAGGATGCACTTAGTTGGATAGAGAGAGAAGAGGACGCCTGCTTGATATGAACGATAATGCAAGCAAAGGCCTGGGAATGACAAAGGACGGAATGGCATAGTCCAGGAAGACAAGACTATTGGGAACCTCTCTAAGAGGTGCTCAGGAGGCTTAACAGGTAGCTTAGAACAAAACGGATGTAAAATGCTAAGCTGGAGAATTGTTGATTAGGAGTCACTGAATATCTTCAGCCTCCAAGTGGTGGAGAGAAATTGATTCATTACAGAGGGAACTTTGGGGATCTTGAGAGTCTCACCAGAGAGTTGGGTCTCCATCACTCTGTCTCATCAAAGACCCACCAAGACAGGGCTGGAACACACCCAGTGTGGATTCCAAATGAACCTGAGAGTCTGGGACCCAGGTGGTATCATTGGTGGAAATGGGGAAGATGGATAAAAGAGACTGTTATATACAAAAAGATAATGCACTTGGTTTTAGACCAAAGTTAGAGGAATTCCGTTTACCAGCACTGACAGCACATGCAGTTGACTAGGTCCAGTTCTTGGCACTTTTAACGACTGACACATTAAATACTCATAATCCTAGGAGGGAGGTTTTCTATTATTATTATTGTTTTACAGACGTGCAAAGGTTAAACAACCTCCCTGATGTCACATAGCTAGTGAACATCAGAGCCTGGATTTGAACCTGGGCAGTTTGGCTCCAGAGCCCATTCTTCAGACAACCAGGTTATAGCATCATCCTGGTGAATGTCAATGACCAAACCAGTGATCTACAAATGACTAAGCCTCCCATATTGCTTGAGTTGGATGAAAGAAAATGACTCTTACTGTCCCCCAGGCTTCCAATCGTAGGGGCATGCTGAGGCATCTGAATTTACTTAGATCTGTGTACTGCTAATCACGAGTAAACCTGGAGCACCTCCTAGGTCCTCCACTTGCCATGTTCCATCCATTATGATGAGAACCCATTGTTGCATCTGGCTCACCATTACATTACTAGTGCCTATAAAAACATCCTGGAATGTAATTACTGCTCAATAGGTATTTGTTAAGAGGAAATGAAAGAAGAAGGAAGAAGGAAAGAGGACAAAAAGGAATAGAGAGAGAGAGAATATACTAGCTGTGTGTGTTGAAGAGGAATAATCTTTTTTTTTTTAATGTGGACAATTTTTAAAGGCTTTATTAAATTTGTTACAATGTCACTTCTGTTTCATGTTTTTGGATTATTTTGACCCTGACTGAGGCATGTGGGATTTTAGTTTCTTGACCAGGGATCGAACCTGCACTTCTTTCACTGGAAGGTAAAATCTGAACCATTGGAGCCCCAGGGAAGTCCCTTTATGTGTGTTTATAATAACCCAACATCCTGCAGACAATTTTTTGGGAGCCAGTTCTGTCCCTCTTTGAGTTAGCAAAAAAATCACACACACACACACACACACACCACATTATTTGGTTAGCCTGTCAGACTTGCCATAGCCTTGGATTGGGCAGTTGGCAGGTCACAGGCTCGAAGAACTTGATCCGCGTTTGAGTACAATAGACTCAGAACTACTCGTTGGAATCACCTTCTCGCAAATGAGGAGCCTGGGGCGTCCTGAGGCCCAGAGACAGAAGGTGACCTGGTTGTCACCCAGGAAGTGAGGTGTTAGCCTCTCAGGCATGTCCTACTCTTTGTGACTCCATGGACTGTAGCCCACCAGGCTCCTCTGTCCATGGGATGCTCTAGGCAAGAATTTTGGAGTGGGTAGTCATTCCCTTCTCCGGGGGATCTTCCTGACCCCGGGATAGAAACTAGATCTCCCACATTGCAGGCAGATTCTTTACAGTTTGAGCCGTCATCCAGGAAGGGAGGGGCAGAGCTGCAGGTAGGACCCAGGTTTCCTAACTCCCAGTCTTTTAAAATTTTTTTCACATGATGGAGAGGATCAGGAGAAATCTTTCCCCTTTGCCCCTCTTCAGTCACCTCTGATCTTCCTGTGTACCTTATTCTCAGGAGCCAGAAAAGCACAGTGTCCAGCAGCCCTCGGAGACATCTCAGCCATCCAGCCAGGACAGGGGAAGCCCTTGGCTGAGGCAGGGGCAGGGGAGGCTGGGGCCAGATGGCTGCTCATGATTCAGAAGTTGACATCTGCTCAGCTGCTTGCATGCTGCACTAAATCTCCACGTGAACGGACTGAAAATCACCCAGGTACTTTGCAGGAACAGCGGTTTAATAAGATTAGGTGGAGTTGAGAAGTTACATCCGAGGTATTGATATGAAAAGCTGAACATGCCGCTGAGAATTAGTGATGGAATTCTGAAATCAGCAAGGACCCAGAGTCCAAGCCCCTGGCTTTGGCCAGGTCAAGGCCAAATGTACTTCACTTAGAAGCAAAGCCAGTTGCCCTTCATATAGAAGACCTTGTCATCCTTGGAGACTAGTTATAGAATCACACCATTATTTATATTAGGAAGTGGTACTGGGTGTCATATCTTGTCTATTGATCTCTGAGTTCAAAAGTGTTTAGTGTGACTTGAATTTGAATCAAAGAGTGTCATAATATGAATATATTATGTCAGGTGGAAGTTCATTAACCTGGGCTAATGAAAGGAGAAAATGGTGAGGATTTGCGTATGATCACAGCTGAGAATGGCACCCAGCTATGACATGGCCCAGTAGGGCATCCCAGGACTAAGGTTAACTCTGACTTCATCAGGCATTGGCATTTATAGATGTGCAGGAAGACTATGGAACAGCTACTGGGAGACAGAAATCTAAGTGGCAATAGAAACACCTTATGTGAGTGGGATCTTGGTGAGAAAGGAACTGAAAGAATTCTCAAGTAGCTTATGCATAGTGAGACGGAGGGATAGGGGTCTAAAGGACATCAAATAAGTGGGGAGAAGATAGATCCTTCAGAACCTTGAATTAAATAAGGAGTTTGAATTATATGCTAAGATCAAGGGGTAGTCATGAGAGAGTTTTAGACAGCAAGTGAGTTGAATCACTTTATATCTTTTAAAGATCACTCTGGCTATAATTGGAAACTAGATTGCAAGAAGGGTGACAAAGAATGGAAGCAGGTGATTCGCTGGAAGGACATTGTAGCAGTCAAGATGGAGAGGATATTAACTTTTACCAGGATGATGGATGTGGAGATGGAAAGAGGTGGATGGATGGATGAAAGGATGGATGGGTGGATGGATAGATGGGTGGATGGTTGACTGGATGGTTGGATAGATGGATGGATGGGTAGATGAATGGATGGTTGGATGGATGTATAGATAGATGGATAATTCAGTGACAAAGCATGCACAGTTTAGGCCCTTTGTCCTTGATTTCTTGCTGTCTGAACTCAGAGAGGATTAACTGATTTTCTGTAAGAGGATCATTGACTATTTAAGCTTTTCTTAGTCATTACTGAACAAGTTAAAAAAAAAAAAAAAGGATAAATGATAGGCCATTGGTGAATATAAAGAATAACTTCTGTGCTACCCTCAAGTTGTAGAAGAAGAGACTGGAGTCCTTAAAGCAGAACAGCTGGCCTATTGACACACAGCCAGAGCAGACTGGGAGCTAAACTAAGGTCCCACTCCGTTGATCCCAGTTGTAGGGGTCCTTGCGCCACTGCACGTGGCTGTTGCCATGATGTTGTGCATCCTCTCTCACTAAGGAGAGACACCAGGACTGTCTGTTACTGCCATCAATCATGGTGACACCAGGCAAAGAAGCTGATGAAAGTCACCACCGTGCATGGTCCGTCAAGGGAAGAGCTATACTGAGGAAAGAATTCATTGATGCTCCACTGAGGAGCAAAGTGGGGCAGGAATGTGAAGGCTGCCGTTTCACAGATACTTGAGTAAGTACCCGTGAGCAGGAGGAAAATAAGAGAGAGGCGTGTCTAAATACATGAATGTCTACATCTAGAGACAGAGTGAAACCAAGGCATCCAGAATGAGGATTCCAAGGGAGGTTGTTTCAGGGGTCTGAGTATATCTAAGGTACTGGAAGGAGACAGGAGACTGGAGATTAGAAAGCAAATGAATAAGTGAAAGAGACTGAGGTGCTCCATATGGGCAGAGGGGGCATATGAGAGGGTATGGTACATGTGTGGGTATGTTTGTGTGCTGCAAGTGGGTGTGCACCAGCTATTGTGTGCAGGTATGTTTATTTGTGTATCTGTGTAGGAGAGAAACATCTGCAAGCTGTCTCTGAAAATTCTCCATTCAGAGGTATCTGTGCACTTAAAGCAAAGAGGGATGGAGGGATGGAATTTGTTTTCTGGATTTTAGGTCTGCATGGGCTTGCGCTGGTTGATGGGGGTAGTAGGAGGGAGGAACTGGAATGGAAGAAGAATCAGAAGGAGAAACTGAGTCTGAGAGAGACAGAGAAGACAGAGTCAGAGAGGTAGAGAGAGGCGGCGGGGGAGTACCGCCCAGCACAGAGGCTGCCTGCTGCTCTTAGCTGACCCCTGTCACCCCGGGGGATCTGTGCTTTCCTGGCAGGGGTTTTAATCCTGAAAGCTGTGATTACCTTACCTGTTTTATGGCATGTCAGTCCTCCACACAGCTAGAAATTGCTTAGGAAAAGACCTCATTTTCCCCCCAAACTGCTAAAAGCAGCTCTTTGTGTTTTCTGCTTTCTCTCAAACACGGTGTCAGAGAGGTAGATGGATACTCCGCAACCCATCTCAATTCTGCAGCGAGGTGGCCAGGCCTCCAGGTTATCCTGGGAAGGAGGGAGCAGGGAGGAGAGATCCCATTAGATCATGCCTCAGGTTGTTCAAGTGAAAAATGAAGCAAATAATAACAATACCTTTCTTGCCCTCCCAGGTGACTCTGGAAGAGGAGAGTAAATCTCCAAGAGTTCCCCTGGAAGGCAGATTTTACAGAAGCTGTGGGGGAGGGTGCCGGGGAGGGAGAGGGCTGGCATGTTCAGAGGTGGGGAGATATTTAGTCTGGGAGTCAGTGAATGTTTCAAGGAGGCACAAGTCAAAAGCCTTGAGTGAGAGAAGGTGGGCTGCTGGGTTGTGGGTCTGGCCCGGCTGAGTCAGAAACTTCTTGCTGAGCTGAATTCCAATCAGAGCCACCTGCCTGGAATTGAACATCTGGTCCTGATGCTTTTATATCATTTACCACAATTTGAGGTTGACCTGAGAAATGTAGTGGCTTGATGACAACAGAAACAGCTACAACAGCATGCACTGGCGGCCTCCTAACACCTCACCTCCAGATAGAGGCAGATGCACCCAGAAAACACTTTCAGTGGGCTTCCAGTGTGCCCAGCACTAGGCTGGGTGCTGGGGTTCAGCAGGGAACACCAAATCCTCCTCTCATGGGAATTCAAGGTGAGTGGGAAGAGATAGTTCAGAGTTGAGTCAATACTTCGATGATGGAGGCAGTGATAAGAGATGTGTAGAAGATACAGCAATGGATTTGATAGGTGGTGATTCTCTGGGGACATTATATATATATATAATCTCAATGATGAAAGAGGAGATGTGGAAGCTTGGAAGTTACCATGAGAGCGTAGATATTTTCTAAGGGCAACCAGGAACCATTGAAAGGTTTGAGTAGGGAAGTGAAGGACTCTAGGTGCTAAGTAGAAAATGGATTGAAGGAGGTTTGACAAGAGCAGAAGACAAAGGGACCAGTTAGGAGTCTACTGTGGCTGTCAAAGCAATGGTGCCTTGGATTAGGGCGATG
This sequence comes from Muntiacus reevesi, assembly GCF_963930625.1. NCBI lineage: Eukaryota > Metazoa > Chordata > Mammalia > Artiodactyla > Cervidae > Muntiacus > Muntiacus reevesi. The sequence continues at coordinate 202,415,857 of NC_089250.1, forward strand.
GTGGTGGAGATGATGAAAGGTGTTGTCTCCATCTGCACCAGAATGGATAAAATTAAAGAGAGTAACATAACAACTGATGGCAAAAAAGTAGAACAACTGGGACCCTCACATACTGCTGGTAGGAGTACGAACTTATGTAAACATATAAAAAATTACTTGAAGGCATCTTCTAGAGCTCAAGATATATCTACAAACTCAGAAATTGACTCCTGGGGATATGTTCAACAAGAATGAGTGCTCATGTTCACATTCACATAAAAATGCAAAAAACAAAACAAAACAAACAAACAAAAACCCAAACAACAACAACAACAAAAAATGTATATAAGCTTTATTCATGGAAACCCCAAACTGGAAAACCAAGTGTCCATCAGCAGGAAAATAAGTAAACAGACTACTGAATCACCCAACAATGTGCATGCAACTCACACAGATCATGGTGAGCAAAAGAATGTCAGTTGCAAAAGAGTGCATGCTGTATGCATCTGTTAACATGTGAGTCAATAAGAGGGGATAGAGGTCAGCACAGTGGTCACCTTAGAAGAATATTCATTGGAAAGGGACATGGGGTAAACCTCTCAGATGCAGGAAATGTGTATTTTGCAAATGGTAGCACAAGTGCATTCATAGGAAGAATGAAAAGAGTGCAATACTTATATACAATTTTGTGTGTAAATTTTATACACTATTTTTCATTCATATGTAAAAATAAAATGGAGTTTCATACTTATGTTTTGAGTATAAGTTATACCCATATAAATGATAAAGTTAACAGAAATGAAGACAAGTTTTGGCGATAGATCCAAAAATCTAATAGAACCTACTGATAGATTTGATGTATGGTGAGAAGGGAAGAGATGAGTCAAGTATTTCTCTTGGGTTTCTGGCTTCATCAGTTGGGTAGATGGTGTTGCAAGATGGAGCGCTTGATATCCAGGTAGGCAAGGAAAGTTAACTAAGGATCTTGGCCATCATTTGCCATTTACAGTGGATACTGGGGGCTTCCCTGGTGGGTCAGAAGGTAACGAATCTGTCTGCAATGCAGGAGATCTGTATTCCACCCTTGGGTCGGGAAGATCTGTTAGTGAGGGGAATGGCTACCTGCTCCAGTAATTCTGCCTGGAGAATCCCATGAAGAGATGGGCCTGGCAGGCTCCTGTAAGACTTGGACATGACTGAGCAACAAAGCAAGCAAGCAAGTGGATACCGAGGTCTAGATTCTTGGTTCACCTTCTTTATTCAGAGTATGAAGATCCAACTTAAAGACTGAAATTACCCTAAGTTACCCTGATTAAAACACCTGTGTTTGGAGGTGAGTGCTGGGAAAAAGTATATACTGGACCTATAAGATCTGATTAGCTCTGAGGAGCCTGGAGTGGAGTCAGCCAATGCAGTGAAGACAGGTGGAGCTGAGCTCATCTTATGGAAATACCAAGCAATGACTGGACTATGAAGCCTCTGCTTTAGGGAAAAGAGTTGGGAGCTAGGCCGTGGACATTAGGGAACACATCTGTGGGTGTGCTGCAACTAAGAGATGTATGGAAACACACTGATTCATTCACCTGTCTATTTGTCTACCAGTCTACCCTTCCACTCATCCATCCACCCATCTACCCCCATATACCCATTCATCCATGCATCTGCCCACCCACCCATCCACCCATCCATTTACCCAGCTACCCATTCATTCATTCATCCACTCATTCTTCCATCTACCCACCCATATATCCTTCCACTCATTCATCCTCTCACCAATCCACCTGTCTACCCTGCATATATCCATCCATCCATCTACCCACTCACCCATCTATCCATCCACCCATCCATCTACCCATCCACCTATTCCACCTATTTATTCATTCATCCACCCATCCATCCATGTACCCCCACCTATCCCTCCACTCATTCATCCATTCACTCATCCACTTGTCTAACCCCCATCCCTTCCACCTATGCATCCACCCATCCATCCAGTACTTCTCAACACCTACTCTGCTATGTGCTGAGCATCATGGATGCAAAAGACAAATAGACAGACATGGACCCTGCCTTCTTGGAGCTCAAAGACTAGTGAGATGAGAGGGAGTGACTAGTACCTTATTCTCAGGTCAACTCTTCATATAGAGAGAACCTTGTGGCTTCCTTTACCTTGAAAACTCACCTTGGAGGCTCTTTGGACACAGCTGGCCCAGGTAGCTCTAAGCAATTAGAGGAAGAAGCAAGTTTAACCTCAGTAGGCAGGAGGAAAGTGCTGGAGCAGCTCTTAGCCTCAGGGGCTGTTCCTGCCAGGGTTGTCACCAGTTACCTTAAGGATGGTCCCTAATCACACCCCTGGAGGCAGATAACACTTTGAATGTGATCTCTGTCTGCTTATGAGAGATGCCTTTGCATTGTCCATCTGAGCCCTGGCCAAAGAAGGGATAACAATCCTCAATGGAAGCTATTATAATCTCAGATGAAAACTGCTCCTAGGATGATAAAAAAAAAAAAAAAAAATGGAAATGATGACAGCCCCCTGGGCCAGGCCAGTTTTCTCTGAAGCCTTCCTTCCCTGAGCAGTCTGGTGCAGTCTAATCACTACTCACCAACCTATGGGTGAAAACCAGAAGCTCCCCACCCAAATTTAGCACCAGCTTTGTCTTCATTCCTAGTAAGAATAATGACAAATGATATTAATGATAGTAACAAATAAAAAAAAAAAACTGAGGCCTTTATACCATCAGTCACTTTATATATGTACTTTAATATTATACTTATTGAAGGTCCAGTCTGAGTTGTTGGCACTATGAAACACCAAGAATGTAGACTTTCAAGTAATAATAGGACTAACTGAGTAATTGCTATGTGTCAGACGTCATGGTAACTGTGTTACCTCTCCTGACTTTACAGGACACCTGTTAGGTTTCATTAGTATCTCCATTATGCAAAAAACCTGAGGTCCAGAAAGGGTAAGTAACATGCCAAAGGTCACACGGCCAAAGATATGGCAGAGCAGGTGTTGAGCACAGCCGGCTGGCATCAGAGCCTGGCATCAGAGTCTAAGCAACTAAACATAATGCTGTACTGCTAGGGAGGTGCTAGTCTAGAACTTTCTCCTGAAAGGTTAACAAGCCAATGCCATTTTGTGCAGGAAAGCAGTGCTATAGTAAGGCCTAGAATTTCATTAAGGAGTGTAATTCCACCCTGTGTAGATGAGGAGGGCTCCTGGAAGATGCCTAAACTCTAGTCCTCTGCCTTTCAGGAAAGCACTCAGACATGATCACCTCTAAAGGGAGCCTGTTGGTCCAAACCACCTCCCTTGCCTCCCCATCCTCTTAGGAAATGAAACTGATTGTCAGCTGGGACAGAGTGGACGGGTCACTGGCTAGCTGGTCAGTCCAAGGTGGGCTGCCCATGACAGTGATATGAGCCTGGCCCAAACCCTGAGAAAGCTGGAACGTGGTGAATTTCCTTTCAGAAGAGGAACAGTACACACTCATTTGCATTTTGCAGCATGCAGAGTGGGTTCACGCTCATTGGTTCATTGAATTTGAACCTTAAAAAAAAAAATAAGCTCTGACAAGCAAGAGAAGCAGAAACTATAATCCCCAACTCTGGTGGGAGATACAGTTTCCATACGACGGATGAAGAAGGTGAGCTGGGATCCTCTGTGAGCTGACGATCACATAGCCACACACAATGGACCCAGTAGTCTCTCTACTTCCAAAATCTGTGCTGCAAACCATCAGAATCCCTGTCTCCCAGCCACAAACACCCTCCCGTTGTCAGACCCCATCCTCTGCATCCCTTTCCCACTGTGTCCTCAGGATTGTTACCAAACAAGGCACATAGTGGGCACTCAGTTACTGTTCACAGAATGAATGGGTGGCTGCATTTGCTGCCTTGAGACACACTTGTGACCTACATGTGTCAATTGTGTGGCAGGACCACCTCCACACTCTAATTAGGATCCAGGAAAGCTGAAAACTGTGCAGCTCTGAAGTTTGTACAAGTGGCCAGAAGTGTGGAAATGCATTGACCTCCCCGAAGTTGCTCTAAAATTCTCTCTTCCTTCATTAATATTTCTTTTTCTTCTGAGAAACTGAGATCTAAGTTTTATCTTATCTATCTATTATCTAACCCACACAGTGCCTAATTAGATCCCCACCACAGCCATGTTACAGCCATTGTATCACCCCCATTCTACAGATGAGCAAATCAAGGGCCAGAGAGGGAAGCAGCTTGCTCAAATTCATCCAGTGACAGAGCTGAAATTCTCATCATGATCTGTCAGTTGCTAAAACCCAGCTGCCTGCAGTACAGGAGACCGGGATTCGATCCCTGGGTCAGGAAGATTCCCTGGAGGAGGAGATGGCAACCCACCCCAGTATTCTTGCCTGGAGAATCCCATGGACAGAGGAGCCCGGCGGGCTACAGTCCGTGGGGTCGCAAAGAGTCGGACACAGCTGAATGACTAACACTTTCACTTCACTTTCACCTTCTAACCAGCACTGATTTTCTGGCCAAGGTAGTCTTCTTGAGATTGTTCAGAAGAATCTCGGGGTGCTTATGGCTTCAGGGAACTGGACCATGCATAACTCCTTTCTCCTAAATAAATCCTTGCCATTTCTAGTGAATTCCACTTTCTCCCACTCCCAATAAAGGAACAAACCAGCAGAGAGATCTTGCTTTGCTCGTCAAGAAGCTCCCGATTAGAAATCTAGTTAACAATTCATCTAAAAGAGGCAGAGTATTCCAAGCATATCCAGATTAATATTTATAGAGGGACTGCTTGCTCAGACCCAATTATTTTGAGAGCCGAGAAGCCAGGCACAAGTGGTGCGTAGAGTGAAGAAAGGGAACAGGCTGCCAGGGGGAGCGGGCTCCAGGGACAATTGCCAGAATACTGTTGGGGCAAAGCATGGGGTGTCGAGGTAGGCTGAGCATATCCGGTGGAGTGAACAGGTAACTCACCCCAGGTGCTTCTATTTACAGGTAGGCTCTGAACTTCACCACAGCTTCCGTTGTACTCTTTAGCGCAGAATGTAGGCAAAGCACGTCTTTGCAGGGGTCACAAACCCAAAGGCTTACAGGGGCTGGGCAGAAGGGTAAATTCATTGATGGGCCAGATGGGGGCTGGGGCAGACTGGAGACCAGGTACCACCATGCCCCGCCTTCAATCCATCCCACCAGTGGGAATGGGGATCCCTGCCTGGTCAGCCAGACTTCTGGGTATAGCAAATTCAAATACAAATATGAAATCCCCATAACAACATTTGTCAATCACAAGAGGGCCAAGAAAACATGTCTGTGTCATTTTGGGCCCACCTGCTGTCTTGTCATAACCTCTGGCCAGGAGGCTGGAATCCGAGATTAGTTCCACCAGCTTTGATTAAGTCTTGCTGTTTCTGCCTTATAGAATTCTTCCAGCACTGCCTTAAAACCAATCAATGGGTGATAGTATTTCTCCAGGTTCTAGTGGACCCAGCCCGTTGCAAACCTGGAAGCTAAAGTTCCTGTTAAAAGTCCTAACCCACCACTGGGAGGAGCAAGAAATAGCTATTATTTCCAAGGCCTTCAAGCCACAATCAGAACATTCTCTCTCTAGTCTCCTGGCTAATGATGCTCATTTCTGGATATCTGATCTCTAAATCTCACCTCTCCGATTCATCTTCCACATAGCAGCAGTGGGATCTTCAGGAAATGCAGATCTGATCATATCATTCGTCTGCCCTCTGAAGAGTATCCATTGCCTTCCTAAAAAGATCAGCCTCCTTAGAATCACAGTTAAGATTTTACGTAATCTGACCAATGCTTAGCTCTCCTGCCTCATCTCCCCTGACCTTTAGCCTCACATTCCTTCGTAGTTAGGGATCTTTGGAAGCAGCGCGAAGCAGGTCCCACTCACCGCGGCAGAGCAGGAACAATAAAGACTGCTGTCACCTGACCGTAAGCTGCCAGTCACATGCCTGCCTCTCTGACTCGCTACATGCCAGATCCAGGCTGCTCTCTTCTTGTTCTTTTCTTTTTCTGGCTGCATTGCTCAGCTTGTGGGATTTTAGTTCCTTGACCAGGGATTGAAATGGGGCCACAGCTGTGAAAGCATCGAGTCCTGACCACTGGACCACCAGGGAAGTCGCAAGATTGTTCTTAATATAATAGCCAAAGTGATCTTTTTAACCTTGAATCAGTCAGTGCCTCACCCTTGTTTAAAATCCTCCAAGGACTCTTTCACTTCATTGAGAATAAAAATGAAATCTCCATCACTATTTGCAACAAAATAACTGACATTTATGGAGCACTTACGTACCAGACGTTTTTCTAAGCAATTGACATGTATTAACATGCCACAACAACCTTGTGGGCTAAGCTCTATTATTAGCCCCCTTTAGCAGATGAAGTGAAGTGAAAGTCACTCAGTCATGTCCAACTCTTTGCGACCCAATGAACTATACAGTTCATGGAATTCTCCAGGCCAGAATCCTGGAGTGGGTAGCCTTTCCCTTCTCCAGGGAATCGTCCCAACCCAGGAATCAAACCCAGGTCTCCTTCATTGCGGGTGGATTCTTTACCAGCTGAGCCACAAGCGAAGCCCACTGAAGAATAGAGAGGTTAAGTGATGTGACCAATGACACACAGCTGGAAGGTGGTGAATTCCACATGATTGGGCCCACGGTCTCATCCTCTCCCACACCGTAACGCTGTCTGGGGTCTCCTCACCCTGTCCTTCTCATCCTCTCCCATACCGAAAGCCTGTCCTTCTCATCCACCCTGCTCTAGTCTCACTACCGTCATGGAGACTGTTTGTCAAATGTGCTGCGTTCATTCCAACCTCAGGACATTTTCTCCTGCTGTCCCACCTGCCTGGAAATTTCCTCCATCTGAACTCTCTGTGGCTTTGAAAAAGAGAAACATTGTATGACATCCCTCATAGGTGGAATCTAAAAAGAAATGATGCAAATGGATTTACTTACAAACTAGAAAGAGACCCTCAGACTTAGAGAATGAACTTACGGTTGCCTGTACCACTGCTGTACTTAAGATGGACAATCAACAAGGACCTACTGTATTGCACAGGAAACTCTGCTCAATGTCCTGGGGCAGCCTGGAGAGGAGGGAAGTTTGGGGGAGAATGGGGATATGGATATACATGACTGAGTTCCTTTGCTCTTCACCTGAACCTATCACCACACTGTTAATTGGCTATACCCCAACACAAAATAAAAGGCTTTTCTTTTAAAAAATAAACTGTGTAGTTTCTTGCATCACCTCTACCAATAAGTTTGCCATCCTACATAAACTAGTATTTTTCTCCTTTTCCATATTACTCCCCTAAACTGCATCTGTTTTCTCAAAGTACTAAATCAACAGGAGGGCAGGAGGGAGATACTTGAAGAGAGCAGGGATGAGGGAGTTTGGGAGGTTCTTGTATCAGGAGCTCATAGCATTGTGTCAGGTCACCAGGGCGAATTAACTCTCTCCATCTTTTCATCCTTGAAGCAAATTCCAAGGAGAGTTAGATTCCTTGTGCCATATCTGACCATTTACCTCGTTCTTGGCTAAGGGAGAGCAGGGTATCTTGATTGATAATCAGAGTGGTTGCCAGCCTGGATGGTACCTTGGTGTCAGTTTGGGGAAAATGTCCTGTTTGAGATAAACAGAGCTCTCTTCCCTTAGGCATGGCTTGCGAACAGAATCAGGGCTCGATTTCAGCCTCCAGTTCAGCCTTGGCCTGTACCCTTGTACAGTACACAACCTGTTCAACCACATGTAGCCGCCTAGTCATGATTGCCCACCAGTGGGGAGAGGTAATTCCTTAAAATAGAATTAAGGATTATCACTAAAGAATTGAGGGTCTGTGCTGACTGGCCAAATAAATCAATAAATCCATTAATGTCTGCCAGCTCTTTTCAACCCATGTCTCTCAGTTCAGATTGTACATAATGTCATCTGATGAGCTTACTGTTAGTGGCTCAGTCACGTCCGATTCTGTGATTCCGTGGGCTGTAGCCTGCTGGGCTCCTCTGTCCATGGGATTCTCCAGGCAAGAATACTGGAGTGGGTTTCCATTTCCTTCTCCAGGGGATCTTTCCAACCCAGGGATCAAACCTGGGTCTCCTGTATTGTAGGTGGTCTCTTTACCGACTGAACTACCAGGGAAATTTACCAACATTCAAATTCTAAAATCCTTTCCAAAACCAATGAAATCAGTATCTCTGGGAGTGGTGACTGAGCATCAGTATTTTAAAGCATCCTCAGTGATTCCAAATTGCTGCCAGGTTTGAAAACCACTGCTCTAACCTCTGCCTCCCCTGAAAGCTGTAGTTTCTCATCTGGACCTTAAGATGTACTATTTCTATGCCCTTGTTCAAATTGTCATCTTTTCTTAGGATGTTATAAACAACACACACATGCTTGCCTTTGATATGATAAGTCCTGCTCAAAGCCTCAAGAAAACATACCTGATCTCCACTCACTGCACCCCATGCCTCTTCATCACTATACATTCCATAGCTCACTCTGTCATCAGAGCTTCTGTTCTTTCCACTAGACCGTGAACTCCTGACAACATGGACAGGGCCAGATTCATTATAGACCTGCAGCACTGATGTCTAAGGATTGGAGAAGGTAGATGTCCCAGCTCAAGACAAAAAGAAGCAAATTTGCCCATCCTCCATCTTTACGTCCTCGAAATGCATTGGACGATGCCCAATGGGTTAGGGTGAACTTTCCTCATCAACTGATTCCAGTGCCAATCACTTCTGGAAACACCCCCCTACACGCACCCAGAAATAATGTTTTACTATTCGTCTGATCATCGATTCATTCAGTCAAATTGACACAAAAAACTATCACAACCTGGATATTATTCTGGTCCACATTGAACTGGTTTTTTGTTGTTATTGTTTGCTTTTTTTTTGTTTTTCTTTTGCTGTTTGGACTTTGGGAAATAAATGAGGGCCCGAGTGTCTTCCTGTTTGCAATAAAGACATCACCCACTGAGTCTAAGTTAAAATCCCTCTGTCATCTCTTCACTCCCTTGACTTCTCTAGATTTTTTTCAACTTTCCCTGTAGTCTAACTTATACGCTTAGAGAAGAAGGGGAAAAAAAAAACCCAAAAAACTCTGACATTCTCTCTGCCTTTCATCCCCTCAAGGCTCAAGGACTTCTGCTATCACCCAGCCTCACCCTGCCTTCCTGGAGAAAAGCAGCCAGGACTTGAATTAGCAGGATAGTCTGAAGAAAGGATTTTGACTGATCTGGGCAGGCTGCTCTTCCCTTGATGTGCTGAAGACAGATGAGGGATGGGTTTCATAAAGAGCTCCTGTCTCTGCTCAGCATCAGCAGCTGCTCCTAAGTCAACAGAGCAATGGTGTGTGTCTGGGCTGAAGAGAATAGAGGTTGCTTAAATTGTTTTCCATCCCCTCTGAAACCAATAAGTGCTACTCCATTGCTCAGCACAATTGAGCTCCTGAACGGTGCCCCCGTGGGGTGTCAAATCAAATCTTAGTCCTGTCCAATGCTGGCCCTGTGAGCTTCCAGGAAGAGGCAGGAGGCCAAGTGAGGAGAGGCTGGGGGTCCTCTTCCATTCGGCCTCTGCAGGGGGCCATGGAGATCCACTCTTCTCATTCTCTGGAAGAAAGGCCATCAGTACTAGTCAATATCTGAGACTTAGCAATGCCTTCTAGAGAGTTTGAATGGCCATGAGCAATAATAAATGCCAGGCCTAAATTTATGATATAGTTCAACAAGGCAGACAGTTGTCAGAAGGCATGAGGCTGATGAAATAATGGAAGAAGGGGTGGATGGACTTACTTAATACCAAATCGTTAGTGAGGGTTATACTACCCTGGAGAGATCCCAGTGAGTAAGACAGAGAAGATCCCCACACTTAAGGAGCTGATATCCTAGACAGTGTATCCCTTAGACTTACTCCATGAAAGCACACATCTTTTTTTTTAAATATTAATTGACTCAAAGGACATGAATTTGAGAAAACTCCAAGAGATAGTAAAGGATAGGGGAGGCTGGCGTGCTGCTGTCAATGGGATCGCAGAGAGTTGGATGTGACTTGGTTACTGAACAACAACAAAACAACAGCTTTATTTATTTGACTGTTCTGGATCTTAGCTGCAGCACGTGGGATCTTTGTTGCCGCACATGCAGGATCTTCCTTGTGGCATGCAGGGTCTTTAGTTGTGGCATGCACACTCTTAGTTGCAGCATGTAAAATCTAGTTCCCTGAGCAGGGATCAAACCCAGGTTCCCTGCATTGGGAGTGCAGAATCTAAGCCACTGGACCACCAGTGAAGTCCCTGGAAAAGCACACATCTTCAAAAATAAAGAAGAGCTTTAAAGAGATGCCATAGGGCAAAAAAAAAAAAAAAAAAAAAAAGGAAAGAAAAGAAAGAAAGAAAAGAAACCCCAGTCTCTCAGAGGTGCTGAAGATGCCATGCTATCTTTCAGACTACATGCTCTGGTCCAACAAAATTGCCCAGATGCAGACCAGTTCTGTGGATAGGAGGTCACCACGCCAGAGCCATGAAGCTTTCTCTTGTCTTCTTTCTCCATCTGTTCACACCAGGCTGTGGAGCCTGGGGTCTCACGTTCATTCATGATGACCTTTCACCAGGGAGATGTCCCAGAGATAGCATGGATGGCTGATGAAGATTGCTAGTTGCTCAGTCACGTCCGACTCTTTGCAACCCCATGGACTGTAGCCTGCCAGGCTCCTCTGTCCCTGGGATTCTCCAGGGAAGAACACTGAAGTGGGTAGCCTTTCCCTTCTCAAGGGCATCTTCCCACCCCAGCGATCAAGCACAGGTCTCCTGCGTTGCAGGCGGATTCTTTACTGTCTGAGCCTCCAGGGAAGCTCAGACAGCACACCTCTGACTCAAATCCAATATGCTAGGTGCTCCATGGAGGTGATTGAGATCGCAGTCTCTAAAATCAGATTTTGGATACCAGACCTGTCACCGACTCATGCATGGCCTGGGTCATGTTCTATACTCTCTGAGTTTCAAATTCTTCAACTAAAAATGAGGATACAGATTCATCTCAAGCTTCTAATTTATCACCTTACTGTGTATAAAGCAGATAACTAACTAAAAAAAAAACTTACTGTATAGCACAGGAACTCAACTCAATGCTTTGTAATGGTCCATATGAGATAAGAATCTAAAAAAGAGTGGGTATATGTATAACGGATTCAACTTTGCTATACACCTAAAACTGACATAACATTGTAAATCAACTATCCTCCAATTTTTTTTTTTAAATAAGGGTAACAGGAATAATAATCCTTCAGAGTTGAGGTAAGGACGTCAGTGAGATAACTCAGGTAAGAAGTAAATAAATGTTAGCTACTATAGTAATAAAAATTACTATATTATGACTATTCACACAGTTTTAAAATTTTCATTCAGGTATGACTCATATGCAATACATGCCCAGATTTTAAGTGTTTAGTGTGACATCAACCACGTTACCACCACCCGAAGAATACATTATCACATCCTAGAAAGTTCTCTCACCCCTCCCCAAGAGGCAACCACTTTTTGACATTTGTCATCATGCATTAGTTTTATCTGTCTTTGAAAGTCATAGAAATGGAATCACAGTATATTTCTGAGTGCAGAGTTTTCTTCTTATTCTCAACATAATTTTTATTTTAAGATTTGTGAATGTTGGGCTATGGACATGCTCTGTGGATCTGAAATTGGTTCCTTTTTACTGCTGAGGAGTTTTCAAGGATAGTGACTTTATCACAGCCCACTCCCCCATTCAGCCTGCCCAATGTGGTTGCACTGTTTTGTTTCATATCCCCAGCAGCAAGATGGAGTTCCAGTTGCTCATGCCCCTGACAACATTTGCTGCTGTCATCCTTTCTGAGTTTAGCTCCCTGTTTTATTAGTATTTGGTGCTCTAAATTGCTCATCTTGGCACTGTTATGGTTCTAGGCAGATGCCACCTTTACAAAACATTTATTGTGGAGCTCAAGTATTTTTACTTCTTCCATCAGCTTCAGTTCTTTCAGGACCTTCAAAATTGGAGGAGAAAATCATTCTGAAGTTGATGGTTTCAACATAAGTTACCAGCTTACTTTCATCTCTGAGTGGTTCTTCTCAAAAGCTGTATCTGCAGGATGAAGGCATCACTAGCTCTTAGGCCAGACCTTCTATAAGAACCTATTCCAATCTGGCTTGGGGCTGCTATATCATCAAACCCATCTAAAATCCTGTAATGAGCAATGGTGGTAAAGACCTCTTGACTGAATGTGCCTTGAATCCATTCCCTCCGTCTGCCTCGTAATGGTGTCCCAATTTTCCTTTGTGACCCCCTACCCTCAGCTTTTAGTCCTTACAGTCAGTTTCAAGTTGTCCCTACTCTCTGGTTCCAGATTTGCACCCATAATGCAATCTAGGTCTATTTGTGTCACACAACATGTCTCATGGGTGGATGTGTGATGAAGTCCAATGCCATGGGCTCTTTTTGTTGGAGTTATTGAGAAAGAGACATTCTCCCCCGGGATTGTTAAATAGGTAGCATGGAAACTTGTAACTGCTGGACCAAACCTTCCAGCTCACGGGAAGAGCCTGGCTGAGAGAAAAAGCACAGCCAAGAGAGGGGGAGAGTGGCAGCGTTTGAATCTTTGTAGGGCTCAGTGGTAAAGAATCCACCTGCCAATGCAGGAGATGCAGGAGACACGTGTTCAATCCCTGGGTTGGGAAGATTCCCTGGACTAGAAAATGGCAATCCACCCCAGGATTCTTGCCTGGAAAATCCAATGGACGGAGGAGCCTGACGGGCTACAGTCCATGGGGTTGCAAAGAGTCGGACACGACTAAGCACACACACACAGCCTAATTAAGGTATAACTGACATATTATAGTTGTACTATTTAAAGTGTAAACTCTGATGAGTTTTAATAGATGTGTATACTGTCAAAACCATTATCAGAATCACGTTAATGAACACAACCCTCATGCCCCGAAGTCTCTTTGAGCTATTTTGTAATCCCTCCCATCACATAACTCTCATCTCCAAGCAACCTGCTTTGTCACTCAAGATTAGTGTGCACTTCCTATAATTTTATGTAAAGAGAATTATACAGAATAGACTTTGTGTTTCAGTCTGGCCTCTTTAACTCTGCATAATTAATTTTCATCCATGTAATACATTTCATGACATTTTAGTGCTGAATCGTGTTCCACTGTATGACTATACCATCTTGTTTTTTAACCCATTCACTTCCTGATGGGTGTTTGGATAATTTCCCATTTAGGTCTATTATGAATAAAGCTGCCATGAATACTCATGCAAATGTCTTTTTGTAGTATTTGCCTTCACTTATTTGGGAAAATTCCTAGGGATGGAATGACTGGTTGTATAATAAGTGAATGCTTAACTTTCAAAGAAACTAACAAACTATTTTGTAAAGTGGTTTTTCTTCATATTACTTACTTTCCTGCCACCAGAACATGAAAGTCTTTCTTGCTTCACCTTGCCAACACTTGGTGTGGACAGTCTTTTAATTTTTAGCCGTTCCAGTGATTGTATGTCATTAGAGTTTTGATTTTAGTTTCTATAATGATTAATGAGGAACACATTCTTTTTTTTCATTTATTTTTATTAGTTGGAGGCTAATTACTTTACAATATTGTAGTGGTTTTTGCCATACATTGACATGAACCAGCCATGGATGTACATGAGGAACACATTCTTATAGGCCTATTTGCTATTTAGATATCTTCTTTGGTGAAGCGTATGTCAAATACTTTTGCCCATTACTTTGCTAGGTTGATCATTTTCTTGGTATTGAATTATAAAAGTTCTTCATATATTCTAGATGCAAGTTTTTGTCAAATATGTGTTTTGAAAATATTCCTTTTTAGATTCTGGTTTGCTTTTGATTTCTTTCTTTTAAAGAATAGCATTTTTAAATTTTAATAAGTTCTATTTTATTGATATTGTTTCTTTTATCATTTCTGGGTTTTGTGTGTGTGTGTGTGTATGTGTGTATGTGTGTGTCTGCATGTTTTATTAAAGAAATATTTGCCAGACTTAAGGTCACTGAGATTTTCTCCTGTGTTTTCCTTTAGAAGTTTTATATTTTGGCTCTTATATTTAGATCCATAACTCAGCAGTTAAATTTTGTATGTCATGCAAGTACTGAGGTTCTTTTTAATTTATGATATATTTTTATAGCTAATCAATTATTATTGAAAAGATTATTCTTTCTTCCAGTGAATTGTCTTAGAATCTTTGTGAAAAATCAGTTGACCATACACGTATGTGTGTGTGGGTCTGTGACTCCCCTATTCTGTTCCACTAATATAAATATATATTTACAAAAATGCTACACTGCCTTGATTCCTCTGTGTAACCAGTGTCGAAATCAGGTAGTAAAAGCTCTCCGACTCTGCTTCTCAAATTTGTTTTGGTTATTTTAAATTATTTGAGCTTCCATATAAAGCTTAGAATTAGCTTATCAATTACTAAAAGAAAAGAGCTTGCTGGGATTTTGATTAGAGTTTGAGGAAAATAAACTTCTTAAAAAGGCTGTGTTTTCTGAACTACAAATTCTGTATATCTTCCCATTTTTAGGTCTTCTTTATTCTGTCAATTTAAATGTTAGTGTACAGGTATTGAACATCTTGTAGCAAAATTATTCCTATGCATTTCATTTAAAAAATTTTCTGATGTTCACTGCTAATATACAGAAATACAAGTGAACTTATATCATGTACCTTGTATATTACTTTAAATCTATTTCTCTGTGTCTTCCACTGGTCTCCAATTCGTGTTATGCTCAATCGTTCTGTTAAGCATCTGAGTATTTCTTATTACTTGCCTCAGTCCCAATGTCCTTGCATGTGTTCTTGGTCCTATCACGTCCTCATCATGATGACCAAGTTCATCCTAAGTGCATCACTGGGAACGTGCTATAACACTCAATTTATCCCCCAAGGTATTAACTCCTACCCAAGAGACATCCTTCCCAAGATATTTTGCCATGTATTTTCAAGAGGGACCAGCTCAACTGCAACAGATAAGTAGGTTTAGCACAACCTCTGTCCATACCCCTATCATTCATCCATTCTTTAGACACATATGACCCAACAATTTGTATATCTGGTTCTCAGAATATTCCAACTAGAACGCATAACTTGTGAAGTTCTGGATTTTGTCAGAATAAAGGAGCAAGCATTCCTCCATATTCTCTATGGCAATGATTATGGGGAGGGCTTCACAGTGTAGTGTGAATTATAGAAGCAACAAATCAAAGATCATTCAATACTAAAAATATACAGTTAGAAATGAAAGTGGGAGGAAGGGAGGCCCATTCACAATAGTCATAAAAACTATAAAATATCTATGAATAAATTTAGCAAGCATGACACTTATCTGAATAAAACTATAAAATTTTATTGAAGAGCATAAACCATGATCTGAATTAATAGAGAGACATAGCATGCTCCTGTTTGGGATGACTTTGTATCATAAAATATCCACCCTTTTAAAATTAATAAAACTATTTACTAAAATTTCCAGAATTTCTCATGTTTTCTTTTCTTTTTCCTCCTTCTTCTTTTTTCTTTTTTGTTTTGTCTATTTCTTAGAGGAATAAAGCAAAATAAGTTCACTAAAAATTTTGGATTTTTTAAAAGAGAAGAACAGAGGAGAAGAAATTATGCTATTACCTATATAAAAACATACTCTAAAAATTCTCTAATCAGAACAGTATTGGTGTAATAATAGATATTGTAGTAGAAAGTAATACAGAATATAGAATAGATCCTGGTATGCAAATAAACTTAATATATGACATAGATGATATTTTAATTAAATGAGAAAATAAAGATCCATTTAATTAAAGGTTCTGGCATAACAGATCCTCCCTCTATCTGTATCTAGGAAGATACAGAGCTCAATCCCTACTACACACGACCACACATATGGAAATGAACTCCTGGTGGACAAAAGATGTAATGAAAGTAATTCATACTAAAATGTGAATACAAATTCAAGGAAAATATTTGTAAGATCTCAGGTTGAAAGGAAGCTTCTTAAATAATAGAAAACATTAAAAAACCACTAATGGAAAAATAAATGAAGGAAAAAGATAATATAAAAATCAAAGGACTAGTAATAGATTGGGAAAATATATAAATTTGAAACATTGCAAATAGAAGATTAGTACTTATATACAGGGCTTCCCAGGTGGTGCAAGTACCCAAAGAAGAATTCACCTACCAGTGTAGGAGATATAAGAGACACGGGTTTGATCCCTGAGTCAAGAAGATCCCCTAGAGGAGGGCAATATTCTTGACTGGAGAATGCAATGAACAGAGAAACCTGGCAGGTTATGGTCTACAGGGTCACAAAGAGCCAGAAACTGGCTGAAGAGACTTAGCACGCATGCACATTCATATACAGGTGATTCAGAAATGTTTAGGAATAAACCAAGCATCTATTCCTATATACTAACAATGAAAAAACAGAAAGAGAAATTAAGGAAACAATACCATTCACCATTGCAACAAAAAAAAATAAAATACTTAGGAATATATCTACCTAAAGACACAAAAGACATATACATAGAAAACTATAAAACACTGATGAAATAAATCAAAGAGGACACAAACAGATGGAGAAACATACCGTGTTCATGGATTGGAAGAATCAATATTGTCAAAATGGCTATTCTACCCAAAGCAATCTATAGATTCAATACAATCCCTATCAAGCTACCAACGGTATTTTTCACAGAACTAGAACAAATAATTTCACAATTTGTATGGAAATACAAAAAACCTCGAATAGCCAAAGCAATCTTGAGAAAGAAGAATGGAACTGGAGAAATCAACCTGCCTGACTTCAGACTCTACTACAAAGCCACAGTCATCAAGACAGTGTGGTACTGGCACAAAGACAGAAATATAGATCAATGGGACAGAAAGAAAGCTCAGAGATAAATCCATGAACCTATGGACACCTTATCTTTGACAAAGGAGGCAAGGATATACAACGGAAAAAAGACAACCTCTTTAACAAGTGGTGCTGGGAAAACTGGTCAACCACTTGTAAAAGAATAAAACTAGAACACTTTCTAACACCATACACAAAAATAAACTCAAAATGGATTAAAGATCTAAATGTAAGACCAGAAACTATAAAACTCCTAGAGGAGAACATAGGCAAAACACTCTCCGACATGAATCACAGCAGGATCCTCTATGACCCACCTCCCAGAATATTGGAAATAAAAGCAAAAATAAACAAATGGGACCTAATGAAACTTAAAAGCCTCTGCATTACAAAGGAAACTATAAGTAAGGTGAAAAGATAACCCTCAGATTGGGAGAAAATAATAGCAAATGAAGAAACAGACAAAGGATTAATCTCAAAAATATACAAGCAACTCCTGAAGCTCAATTCCAGAAAAATAAATGACCCAACCAAAAAATGGGCCAAAGAACTAAACAGATATTTCTCCAAAGAAGACATACAGATGGCTAACAAACACATGAAAAGATGCTCAACATCACTCATTATTAGAGAAATGCAAATCAAAACCACAATGAGGTACCATTACACGCCAGTCAGAATGGCTGCTATCCAAAAGTCTACAAGCAATAAATGCTGGAGAGGGTGTGGAGAAAAGGGAACCCTCTTACACTGTTGGTGGGAATGCAAACTAGTACAACCACTATGGAGAACAGTGTGGAGATTTCTTAAAAAACTGGAAATAGAACTGCCATATGACCCAGCAATACCACTTCTGGGCATACACACTGAGGAAACCAGATCTGAGAGAGACACGTGCACCCCAATTTTCATCACAGCACTGCTTATAATAGCCAGGACATGGAAGCAACCTAGATACCCATCAGCAGACGAATGGATAAGGAAGCTGTGGTACATATACACCATGGAATATTACTCAGCCATTAAAAAGAATTCATTTGAATCAGTTCTAATGAGATGGATGAAACTGGAGCCCATTATACAGAGTGAAGTAAGCCAGAAAGATAAAGAACATTACAGCATACTAACACATATATATGGAATTTAGAAAGATGGTAACGATAACCCTATATGCAAAACAGAAAAAGAGACACAGAAGTACAGAACAGACTTTTGAACTCTGTGGGAGAAGGTGAGGGTGGGATGTTTCGAAAGAACAGCATGTATATTATCTATGGTGAAACAGATCACCATCCCAGGTGGGATGCATGAGACAAGTGCTCGGGCCTGGTGCACTGGGAGGACCCAGAGGAGTCTGGTGGAGGGGGGGGGAGGGGGGATCAGGATGGGGAATACGTGTAACTCTATGGCTGATTCATATCAATGTATGACAAAACCCACTGAAATCTTGTGAAGTAATTAGCCTCCAACTAATAAAAATTTTTTTTAAAAAAATCAAGCATCTAAAAAATACAAAAAACCAAGGCCAAATGATACCGATAGAGTATTATGAAAGGTAACCATAGGTGCTCAATGACATCCAAGTCTCCACAGCTGAACATTATACAAGCCTCTGTATCAGTAACATGAAGACTAGAATAGGTCTTTCTGTGCATTAAGTGGCTATTCATGCAATTGTTACAGGACCAGGCTCCTTCCACCTGCAACTGTGCCTATCTCTAAGGCTGAGGTCTCTGCATTAGGATGACAGTTGGAAGAAAAAGGATGAAGGATCACACATGGGAGGATTTCGAGGAACAGACCTGGAAGTGAAGGACATTACTTCCTCTCACAATTCATTGGCCAGAACTCAGCCACATGACCCTAATGAATTGCAAGAAAGTCTGGAAAGTGTGTCTCTTTTGTGCTCCAGAAAAAGAGAAAAATGGGATCTGATGATCAGTTGGAAGACTACCATAATTTGGCGATTCACAAGAACAGGTATTAGTGACCAATAGACATAGGATAATATCCTTGCATATATAAGTATTTGAGAAAAGTAAATTAAAATACCACCTCTCATTCAATAGACTGAAAAAAATACAAGTGTTAACACACAAGTATGGCAAAGATATGAGGAGAAGAGATTCTTTCATGTGTTTCTGCTATAAATAAGAAATGCTACAGTCTATTTGGGAAGCTGTCTGGCAATGTCTATTACACTTAAAAAAAAAATCACATGTAGCCTCCAAACCAGAAAGCCCACTTCAGGAAATCTATTCCATAAATACAACTGTATGAGTGAATAAAAATATGGATGCAGAAATGTTATCAATGCATGCTTAAAATGACAAATACATAAGTCAGAAACATCCTGAATGTTGACGAATAAAGGAAGAGTTGAACAAATTTCAGTATATTTATTCCATGAAATAATATGAAGTTATTTTTTTTAAAAAGGCTAAATTAGACTTACACATTATTCTAGAGTTATATGTACAATGTATTGTTAAGTGAGAAAAACAAAGAGCAAGAACTTATTTGAGTATTGCCTAATTTTGTAAAATAAACAATTTTTACAAAACATTGTTCTGTGTGCAGGTTTGCATATGATTATGTGAGTAATGGCTGAGGTAGCCAAGAGATACTTTACAGAAACACACAAGGTGATGAACAAATAAAGTAAATGTCCTGAATTTTATGAGTTAAATTGTGCATCCATATATGCATTCACGTTACTGAGTCAAACACCTTGCTGGGTGTTATAGTGGTGAAGTGAAGGTCACTCAGTCGTGTCTCACTCTGCAACCCCATGGACCATACAGTTCATGGAATTCTCCAGGCCAGAATACTGGAGTAGGTAGCCTTTCCCTTCTCCAGGGGATCTTCCCAATCCAGGGGTTGAACCCAGGTCTCCTGCATTGCAGGCGGATTCTTCACCAGGCAAATGCAACGGACATGATATATACTTACAAGCAGCTTGCAGTCTGCTGTCATGTTGCTGCTGCTGCTAAGTCACTTCAGTCGTGTCCGACTCTGTGTGACCCCATAGATGGCAGCCCACCAGGCTCCGCCGTCCCTGGGATTCTCCAGGCAAGAACACTGGAGTGGGTTGCCATTTCCTTCTCCAATGCATGAAACTGAAAAGTGAAAGTGAAGTTGCTCAGTCGTGTCCGACTCTTAGCAACCCCATGGACCGCAGCCTACCAGGCTTCTCCGTCCGTGGGATTTTCCAGTACTGGAGTGGGGTGCCATGCTGTGATGTTAGGTGTGAGTAAATGAGCAAATGCAATAGTGTTAGAAGTGCTTTAACGGGAAATTTGCAGAAGAAGGAGCGTAGGGGATCACTATTTATGCTCGTCTGAAAACAACAAGCACCTAGATATGTGACCTTGATCACAGGGCAGAGAAAGCTTCTGGACTCAGTTTCCCCATTTTTAATTGTGCTAAACCCCGTCTAGCTTACAGGGATGATGTAAAGGCTGATTGAAAGAGCAAATATAAATTGCTCCTGGAAAATGGTGGGATCTAGGTGAAATAAGGTACCTTTGACGTTTTCTCCCTTGAATCACTCCCCTGTGCCTTTTCTTCAGATATTAGACAGGTTGCAGGCGTTGGAAAGGAAGCATTTTTCCCAAACCTACATCCACTTCACCTCTCAGGTTTCACTCTCTGAGAGTAAATGAGGTAGCTTCTGTTACTGAACAGTATTTATTTTATTAGTTATTGTTGTTTAGTCGCTAAACCATGACTGACTCTTTTGTGACTCCGTAGACTGTGGCCCGTCAGGTTCCTGTATCCATGGGATTTCCCAGGCAAGAATACTGGAGTGGCTTGCCATTTCCTTCTCCAAGGGATCTTCCCGACCCAGCGACTGGACCCATGTCTCCTGCATTGGAAGGCAAATTCTTTGTCACTGAGCCACCAGGGAAGCCATTTACTTTATTAAACTTTTCTTTTTTAAATTCAAGTATGTTTATGATACACTGAGTGATTTTCAGGTGTAGAGCAGAATGGTGCTGTTACGTACATATGTGTGTGTGTGTGTGTGTTCTGCTTCTGATTCTTTTCCATTATAGGTTATTTATAAGATATTGAATAGAGTTTCCTGTGCTATTTTATATGTAGTAGTGTGTGTTGGTAATCTCAAACTCCTAATTTATTAGTTTTGAACAGTATTAGCCAAGAGATGTGTCTGAATAGACCCAGCGTGTCTTTACTGATGCCTGGCTCCTTGAAAATGCCCAAAGTAGTTCTCAGACACCAGAATTGTGTTTGTCATGAGTGAGACCCTAACAACTCACAGCCGCATCTAAAGATCTCCAAGATCATACCTGTGATGGCTTTTGTTTATCATCCTCCTTTTATTTGTACATTAAACATTTTTAATGGCAGACACTGTTTATTAAGAATGGTAGTAGAAATTTGCTTTCATAGTATCCATATAATGTGGATATACCCTTCTGTGACAGTATCCTGGTCTCATTTTGAGAAGCCACTCTCCCCAATGCACCTGTCCTGTTGTATTAATGGGAATGACCATAACCCCAGATATGAGGATGATGGACATATGACCAAAATCTGGCAAGTCAGGGCATTTAATTCACAAGGAAACTCTGATTGGTTGAGAGCCAATAGACATCAGCTTCTGGGCTTCTGCTAGTCGTATTACAAAAGAGAAGGATTCTTTTTACTGGGGTCTTCTGTAGCTTCCAGAATCCACCATTTAAAGAGAAGCATACCTAGGATTTTATGTGAAATCTCCCAATGTTTTAATATTTACAACTAATTCAATTTTTAAAAGAAGCTATATACTTTCCAAGTAAAACATATTTACAAGAATGATTGCAACCAGTGAGTGGTGCATTTTGTAAACTCTGGCATAGACATTTCAACAAGACATGCCTGCAGATCAGCCCTGTGAACTATTCATCCAGAGTGGTCAAAGAAGGGCAAATAAAGAGGATGGCTGAGCATTTTATCCTGCTGTCCTCATAAGATGAGTGAATCATAATAATTTTCTTTCTATTCATTCAGCAATAAAAGCAGAAGTGTTTACAACATCAGGTCTATGGTTAAACATACAGATTTGTATCCCATCTCAGTTGCTTATTAGCTTTGAGATGGTGTTAATAATAGTATCTACCTCCTAAGGTTGTTTAAAGAGCTGGGTGGGGTAATTGGTCCTCAGAACTGCTTGATGATCTCTTTCAAGAAAAAGGATCACTGTGGAAAGAAGACAGGCTCCCCAGTCACCCATCATCTAAGCCACTGTAGCAGATCCTTTGATTTTTTTTCCCCCACTCTGGAAGCAGTTTCCAAACCTCTGCCTCCTTCTCAACTAATGTGGTATCTCTTCTTTCTTATGTGTCTTTTTTTTTTTTTTTTTTTACTTTTTGGCCATACCACACAGCTTGTGGGATCTTAGTTCCCCAACAAGGGATCAAACCTGAGTTCTCGGCAGTGGAAGTGAAGAGTTTTAATTACTCGACCATCAGGGAAGTCTCCTTTGTGCATCTTTTGCACAGACAAGAATCAAAACTATCTCTTTTCCATGGAACATCTCTTGGAAAATAAGAGATGTCTTATCTTTAAGGTTATTTGGGTTTAGATTTATCTTGGTTTTCTTATTTTTCTTTCTCTTTAAGAACAATATCTCCTTTTAGCCACACTCTTCTTTTTTTACCTCTCCATTTATATGTTGGCCTTTGGCTTCTCTTTTCTCTTTCCTTTTTCTCTTCTCCACATCCTTGCTTTACACATTCCTTCCCCCCACATTTCACCCTTTCTTCCTATTTTTACATCTGTATAGTAAGAAAAAAAAATAACTGAAATTTTTATGGCTGTTTTAAAGTGTAGAAGAATACATTTAAGATTTCTAACATTGCCAGGATATAGCAGGCTCTTCTTCCTTTTCCTGTTCCTTTGAACATGTCCTCTTTTTTCTTGCTCTTGTTTCCTTTCTTAGCTCCTGGCATCCGCCCTCTGCCTTCCACCCCCACCTTTTTCCTGTCAGGTTTGTATCAGCACCTTCTTCACCCCCGCAGCTCAGGAAGGAGGCTGCCTTCATTCCAACCACCAGCAGCCCTTCCTTGGCTTTTAATTGCTCCTCCATTTGAGATGCACAATGGTAACTTGTTATATTGTTAAGATGATTGACTACACATCACAAGAGAAAAGAGTCACATTGCATGAACTTCAGAAATTGTCTTAATAAAGATTATTTGCTCTATGCACATTTTAATTACCTTTGTCAAAGGACTGTTTTAGATGCTAGAAGTAGGATTGCGTGGAAGTCATCAGGTAAAGTTTGGTTGACTCTTAAAGTTCTCTCCAGGGTGCTGAAACTTGAACTCACTGGTTGTCTTCACTTAGTTCTCTTTGAGAGGGTGGACAGAAGATACTTATTCACAGACAAGCTTGACAGACACAGCTGCAATAGCATCACACTTTGAGATTTCTGCATTATGTTGCCTGGAACTCATACCTTACTCCTATCATGTCATTTCTTGGCTCAAGAATTCTTAATGATTCTTTCCTACTGCAACAAGCCCTTACAGTGCTATCTTTGGGACAGCATGAAGTTCTGGCAAAGAGCATGGCTTTTGAAGTCATGCCTCCTCCATCACTAACTAGCTATGTGATCTTGGGAGGATTACTTAAGCTCCTTGCATCTCTGAAAAATGTGAGTGAGTGGGAATAATAAACATCTACTCCATAGGTTTTGTAAGGGTTAAACAAATCAATGTACATAACATTGCTTAACAAAATCCTTGTTAGACATTAAGTGCCCTAAAAGAGTTAGTCAAAAAAATCTTTCAAAATCAAATAATATGAACACAATTTATCTCTCCAGGTGTAATAGCATAGTGGAATTCACCCTGAACTCAATACCATCTACTATGTGGCAAACATGCTAGGTGTACCCAGAACAACTTTATGGGATATATGTAGTTATTATCTCCATGTTGCAGGTGAAGAAATAAGACACTGAAAGCCTACAATGTTACTTCAAATCATTCAGCCTAAGCACTCTGTTAAAAGGTTTGATTTTAGGTGCAAGTGAAAAAATATAACTAAAACTGTTTTATGCAAAGAAGTGGAGGATTTATTGCTCTGGTAACTGGAAACTCCATAGCGGGAATTTCTAGTTTCAGGCACAGTTGAACCAGGTGATTAAGTGATACTGTCTGGAAGTTGTCTTTATTATTTCTTGGCCCCTATTTATTCTCTGTTAGTCTTATACTGAAGTCGGCTCTCCCCACGTGGTGACAAAAAATGAAAAAAAACCCCACACTTATTATTTTCTTTTTAACATTTTAATCTCTTGTGTAGTTCCTTTTTATTCGTGTGGTTATCTAAAGCTGACTTTCTGTACAGTTATTTTACTTGTAGCCGAGCCTATTTTACTCTTGTGATTTCTGTTTAATTCATTAATTTTATAATAATGCTGTTTTGGGTCTCAATTTGTTCCCTGAAGTCTGCAATAGCCCTTTCATCTCATTCTGTTGTTCTATTATCTCAACCTTGAGCTTTCATATTATTGAAATCTTATTTTAATTAGTTTCTTCTATAGCCTGAAGTGCTCTTCATGCAATTCTATGAGCTATGTTTTCTTTCCAACAGGTTTCTTCACCTATCTTTTGTGAGTCGTACTGCATGCTTCTTTATTTCTCTTTTAATTGCATTAGCAGACTTTCAGTGTTGCAATGCCTTTATAAGCCTCTTGTTCATACTAACCCTAAGTGCTCTCTCAATGCTTTTATATGAAGTATATATTAATATATAAGTGAACTGGCTTTGTCATTTTTGTTCTTTATCTGAAAGCTGCATATCTTTCTGATGAGCAAGATCTTCAGTCTGGACATTGGTTTTATACACTTCTCCATACACAAACATAGGAAGAATGTGAGATAAGGCCGAATGAAGGCTCTGCTATAGAAATCGTTATATCTCCAAGGTTCCCCTCTCTCTCACTTTCTTTTTCTCTCCCCCCTTTTTTTCTCTCCCTCTCATCCTTATATTTCTATCTCTGTGTATCACTCATTAAATGTCCAAGATCTAGGTTTTCTCCCCTTAGTTGAAGTTATATGTCAATGCCTTGAGAATACTAATTCACACTTTGGATATTATGCCTAATTAGGTCTAAGGGAGCTGAAAAAAAAAGGCAGAACTTAATGGTTCCACTGGTCACAGCAAAAAGAATTGTCTGGTAAGTAGCCAAGATTAAAATCTGTTCTATAACTTTTAATGGGCAGCTCCTCAGACCATACCTCCTTGAAGTAGGAAGTATCGATAAGCATTTTATTGACTTCTCCTCTCCTCCCTCCCAACACCCAGTATTTCTTTCATGAATTCAAGCTGGGTTAGTCTGCTGCTCTTTGACAGAGTATTCTGTTTCTTTTCCTCATTCTTATTTTTTAAGGTTTTAAGTTGGATCCCTTTCATTTACCATTTTTATTAATTTCATGAATGTTTGGAGGGAATGTAAATGTGTGATTCAACTTGAGCTTGCTCCATTTGCCCGGAAGCCCCATTAACTCCCTGAGGAAACTGATGTTCTAAAAGTTTGTAGTTCTGTAAAATACTCAGTAATTAAGTAACAGAAATAAGACTTAGAGTCTGCTCTTTTATTTCCAGTTCTAGTGAGCTTTTCCTCTTGCCTACATTCTCTCAATGGATATTTTCCACTTCTACTGGGCACTGAAACAGAGAAAATAGCTTAAGCCACAGCATGAAGAAGGAAAGGAAAGCTCACTAAAATGACAAGGCTACTTCACATATTTCATGAATTCATAGATTCATTCATTCAGATATGTGTTACTGAGTTTCTCCTACAGACCAAAATCTCTGCTAGGTGTTAAGATACAAGGAGATGAGGGGAGGGGGAGCAAAAAAGTCAAGATAGACAAGACCCTTGTTCCTTTGGAACTCCAGGCTAACAGGGGAGACAGATAATAAACAAGAAAATACATAGAGGATATATTGTGATAAGCTCAATAAGATAGCAAGCAAGTGAGGTGACAGAGAATAACTGGGTTTGAGAGGGACAAGAACTCTACTTTACATGATGGAGACAGAGAAGATCTTTATGGCGACTGGATATATTTTAAGATCTGAAAGATGAGAGAAGGACAACATTGTAAAAAGAGGAAAGAAAAAAAACAATTCAAAATACTGAGGCAGAAAAGCTTTTGGAGCTGGGGAGAATTGGAATGGAGCCTGAGGTGGTAGAAATGTAGAGATTAGAGGGGCAGATGGAGAGAGGTGATATCAAAACAATGGGTGGAGTTCAGGTTGAGTACACTGAATACACCAAAGGGTATGATCGATCATCAAGTCATCAAGTGGCTTCCTGAGGAAGCCCTCCTGTCTGAGAATTTTGAAAGAGGGAAGTTTAGATGCTGGAGGTAGTGACTCTGGCGATAAATGACCGTTACATTCTCTCTCAGAGGTGACAACTTCACAGCACTAAGTGAAGAGAGCTCAGGGTATTTATATGTTGTAAAGAGCTCAGAGATGAAAGGTGCTAGAGGAAGCCAAGCCCGTGGCTATTCTAACATTTCGAGATGCCTGCCCTAGACTGTAATAGATTCCTCTGGCATTTTCTGCTTTCTGTCTGAACCTTGGGTAAGAATCATTTTTTTATTTCCCCAGTTACCTCTCACTTGCCTGTGTCTTCCCACTTGGTAGGATGGATGTCAAGGTTAATTCCACATCTGTAACTTCAGGAAGGGTTTTCTTCCAGGCTGCCAACCTCTTTGATGATTTGTCTTGGCTGTTGTGTGATAGAATGTCACTCCTTTCCACTCACCCTTTGAAAACAGCCTATTTAAAGAAGGATGATTTGGGGTTAGAGTCAATAAAATCAGGTGGTAAGCAATTCTTCAGCTTGTTCAGTCCTCAGCAGATTGGCTGGGTGGCTGGAGAGCCATTTTTTGATGACAGATGTCTCCTTGCGGTGGAAGCCTGGAAGATGCTCTGTGGGTGAGCATGCAAAAGGTTTGGGTAACTTAAAGATGCACCCAGACAGGAACCAAATCTGGACCACAAAGCCTTTTTTAAAAAAAGATTTTCAGGGGACTCTTCTGGGGGGCTCTCCTGGGAGAATATGGGTTTCATCCAAAGCTCTGTCTCTTTAGGCAAATAAAATATCATTTTGAGCCTCTGTTTACCCATCTAAAAATGGGGATAAACATTTCTACCAATTAGCATTATTTGGAGACTTCAGGAAGACATACGGAAGTAACCAGCATAGTGCCTGTACATTCTTGCAGCCTCTCCCATCCCTTCTGTCCTTCACCTTCATTCTGCCCCTCTTTTTGGCTTCTTTGCCAGTCATTCATATCTGATTCTATGGTCTCACCAGGGAATTTGATGCAGCTGTTAGCACGTAAACTCTGAAGTCACATCACTTGGGCTTGAGCCGTGGTTCTGCCATTTTACTTGCTCTTCAACCTTGTGCACCTCATTTAAACTTTGTGATTTCATTTAGTTCACCATTAAGTGGTGACAATATCTCACAGGGTTGTCAAGACAATTAAATCTGACAATATGGAAAGTGCTGAGGATAATGCCTGGCTGGTGTTTTGTGCTGTATGAGCGTTAGTTGCTAATATTTTATTGTTATTGTGTTGTTATTATTGCTATATACTTCTTCTAGTTCATCTTTCCAAAAGTCAGAGTTACTACCAGGAGCATTTGTCCATTGGTCCCTCCCAGAGTAACAGAGGAAAGCCACAGGCATTCGTGAACTCACATGGACCCCTGATTCATGCATTTGTCTTTGGCCTGTATTTCAAGGTAGAAGATAATATTGGCTAGATTTTGTTCATAGAGTTGAACAAAACACAAATAGATATTCTCACAGTCTCATGTTTAATAATAAAACAAAGTCCCACATAAGAAAAATAAGAAAAGTAATCATGTATATTCATAATACAAATGTTACATACTTATAATATTTCAAACAAGTGTTTGATTATATGAGGTGTATTGTAATATAAAAAATTAAGGTGGGCTGAAAAATAAGCCAGGCTTCCCAGCTGGCTCAGTTGTAAAGGATTTGTCTATCAATGGAGGAGATGAAGGAGACCTGGGTTGGGAAGATCCCCTGGAGGAGGAAATGGCAACCCACTCCAGTATTCTTGCCTGGGGAATTCCATGGAAAGAGGAGACTGGAGATCTACAGTTCATAGGGTTCCAATAAGTTGGACACGACTGAGCATGCTTGCATCCATCCATGCATAATGAGCCCAGTACAGAAATGTACAAACACACAAACACATTGATAATAGGTAGAATAGGAAATGTATCAAAATATTAACATTAGTTACTTATCTGTTAGTGCTTCATAGACTGAAGACTCCCCAGATGCCTAGAGACTAAATCTAAATCCTCAAGTAGTATTAAAGCAAAGCCTGAAATGTCCTACCACATGGAGAAATGTCTTCTATATTTAAAAAAAAATCCTATTTTCTTTAAAGTACCACTGCATTAAAGAGTAGTATCTTTACATACCAGATTCAATATACAGGCAAAATTCTTTGCTGTGTGGCTGTTGCAAAAATTTCAGAATCCAGACCCCATAAATAAATCGGTATGAATTTTTTAAAGTGATTTTTTCCCACATATTTCCAGTTACATCAACTATTTGAGAAATTTTACCATTTTTACTTCATAGCTTCCCACCTCCTTCATACTGACTCATGCTTCTGATCATCACAAATAGATCATTGTGGAGCAAAATCTAACTTTTCCTAAAAAGCTTGGAATGCAATATGTCCCAGGCTATAGCTCTCTACCTTCTGGCATCCTGGAACCTGCACTCAAAGATCATCTTCTCCATCAACACTTTCTTCATCAGGGTAAGTAGGATGTGTTTTCTTCTCCGATACCTTCAGTGCTGAAATAGATACATGAGTCATGTTGGGGATGGGGGTGAAAAGGGAAGGGCCTTGTCTGGTTTTGAAGACAGCTCTTAAACAAAAGGAGTGGGAAGTTCAGTTCAGTTCAGTTCAGTTCAGTCGCTCAGTCATGCCCGACTCTTTGCGACCCCATGAACTGCAGCATGCCAGGCCTCCCTGTCCATCACCAACTCCCAGAGTCCACCCAAACCCATGTCCATTGAGTCGGTGATGCCATCCAACCAACTCATCCTCTGTCGTCCCCTTCTCCTCCTGCCCTCATTCTTTCCCAGCATCAGAGTCTTTTCCAATGAGTCAGCTCTTCATATCAGGTGGTCAAAGTATTGAAGTTTCAGCTTCAGGGCTGCTTGTATTTTAATTGTTATTAGTTAAGCTTCAAAGGTCCAAATCTATGCATAGGCAGTGGGTGTATGTTCCAACCTTCTTCGGGAAATACTTACTTGCTGAGTGCAACTCGGTCCTTCCCCCTCAACCACGTGTTGTAGCATTGTGATTAAGAACACAGATGTTGGTGTCAGACAGACTTCAGTACAAATATTGGCTCTGATTCTCTGTGCATAATACAAGGATAATAACACCGGATTTACTGGTGCTTGTGGGGATATTTCAAACCTCAAAATCAAATAAAGATGAAAGGTTTTCTGTAAGAAATGATTCAATTTGCCTAGAAATACATTTTAAAAAATCATGCTTATGATACACATGAAAAGAATCTTTAAAAGATATTAGAGGACATAAAGTGTTACATAAACAAATGGAAAGGAATATTCTTTTCTTGGGTTATAAGTGAATATAAACTACTAATTATCTCTATATATTGAATATAATTTCACTAAAATGTATCAACAAGCTCATTTTTAAGCCAAAGAAATTGATATTAAAGTTTACATAAAAGTAAAAATGCTCAAGAACAGTAAGAACTTTGATGAGGATTAACTTTACCATATATATGTTATTGTATATAATGAAATATTCAAAAACTATAATAATTAAAGTAATGTGGTTCTAGCACATGGATAAAGACAGATTAATGGAGAGAAATAGATAATGTAAAAATTGAAACAAGTATAAAGATAAATTTACAGAGATGATACAGGAAGTGCATTTTAGTGGGGGGAAATGTGAATTAATAAATTTTATTGAGAAATTTGGAAACCATATGACCTAGAGTCCTACTTCACTCCTTATAATGAATGCATTCTAGAAACAGCAAATATTTTAACTTAAAAATAAATCAGACATTGGAATATGATTCAATGATATTAGAAAATGAATTAAACCATACAGAATGAAGAAAGGTTGACTTACCTAACATAAGGAAAAAGATAACGATGCCTATTTTTCCACTGTTAGCCCAAATTGTACTAGAAGTTTTGGAAATCAGGCAAGAAAAAGAAATAAGAATTATTTAGATTTGAAAGAAAGAAGTAGAATTTTTCTATTCACAGATTACATGATTCTATATGTAGAAAAATAAAAAAATACATACACACACAAAACTCACTAGAGTTAGTAAATGGGTTCAGCAAAGTTGTAGGGTACAATATTAACACAAAAATAAAATTAGTTGTCCCACTTTGCCTACAAAAGTCTGTGTGGTCAAAGCTGTGGCTTTTCCATTAGTCATGTGTGAATGTGAGAGTTGAACCATAAAGAAGGGTGAGCACCAAAGAATTGATGCTTTCAAACTGTGGTGCTGGAGAAAACTTTTGAGAGCCCCTTGGACTGCAAGGAGATCAAACCAGTCCATCCTAAAGGAAATCAGCCCTAAATATTCATTCTAAGCACTGATGCTGAAGCTGAAGCTTCAATACTTTGGCCACCTGATGCGAAGAGCTGACTCATTGGAAAAGGCCCTGATGCTGGGAAAGATTGAAGACAGGAGGAGAAGAGGGTAGCAGACAATGAGATGGTTGGAAGGCATCATCAACTCAATGGACATGAGCTTGAGCAAACTCAGGGAGATAGTGAAGAACAGGGAAGTCTGGTATGCTGCAGTCCATGGGGTGGCAAAGAGTCAGACACGACTGAACGACTGAACTACAATAACAACCATAATACATCAACCAGAAACAACAATCTAAAAAGAAAATTAAGAAAACTACCCCAGTTACAATAGCATCAAGAATAAAATACCTAGAAAGAAATGTAACCAAGGAGGTGAAATATTTTTATGGTGCTTACTCTCACATAAGAACTTTCTTGCTATCATCATCAATTGGTGGTTTCTTTTGCTCAGTCTAGCCGCCAAGAAGCAGTCAAGACTGCCCAGATAATCTATTATGAAATTATGTCTGTTTCTTTTATACCTTGTTGCTTTCCCCCAGAAGATTTTATGCCAACCTGGCCTAGACATTGATCTCCTATTCATCCTTCAAAGCCCAAATCCAGTGTTTAGGTTCTGTGTATATCTTCCTGCTCACCACCTCAGGCAAAGCTACTAGTTGCCTCAGCCTATATTCAACTTTTTCTTGAGCGTAATTCTACCTAAAATTTCACACACGCAGATTCTGTTGTGTGGTTATGAAGTAATTATCGATGCATGCAGCTGTCTCCCATACTGCAGTGCCACACTGTGACTCCACAGAATTGCGTCCGCTATATTTACCTTCCTCACACTAACAGTGACCTGGCAAAGAGAAGTGGTTGTTGAATACATGAGTAAAGAGAGAAAGGAAAGCAACAGTCAAGGGAGAGAAACATAGAGAACATGAAATTAAGTTACCAGTTCATCAGCTGGTGCCCAGGTGGGGGTCGAAGAGAGCCTGGTGTCAAAGTCTATGACTTTCTGGTTCTGATGGGCTGTACCATTTCAATCCAACTTTTAGCTAAAGCTTTTAAGATCAGGTCTGACTCAGGCCTGAACCTACAGGGCAGATGAGTGCCCCTTAGAAAATCAGGCTGAATGTTCTTGGGAAAACAGGGCCTGACAGGCACTGCACATATTCTCCTTCTGCACATGTCCTCCTAGGAGTGGGGATGGGAGGAGTGAGACTGACCTTTTTTCAGCATTGGGACAGCAGACCCTTTGTCCAGTCTAGCCTATGTGGTAAACTAGGTCAAGAGAAGACCCCCTTGAAAGAAAAGGAGAGGCTTGCCAAAAGCTCTGGAGAGGCATGGAACTGCTAAGTCACAATGTGAGCGTAGGAGGTGTTTTTGACAAAGAAAAAAAATATTTGCATCTATATTTGGAGCAGTGATTTTGAGATAAAGACATAGAGTTACCAAAATAACCTGAGATTGATTCTGCGGAAAGGAGGCAGCAGGTTGGGGTGGGGGGACTGCTCCTTTGAAGCAGACATCTGCAATAAAAATGCAACTGGGGCTTTTATTTCCAAAATAGGCTGCTACCTGTCATGCTCCAGCTTTGTAAAAAACTCAGAGAAAATCTAAATTCCAGAGGGAAATCAGGTGGTGCTCACTTAGCATTTTTTTTTTTTTTTTGGTCACATATATTAGATTTTGTGGCTGAAAAATCACAACTTTAGAAGGTTTGTAGACCACAGACATATCAGATGGCCCCAGACTGGGCACTGATGTGTACCCTAAACTTAGTATCCCCCTAGATGCTTCTCAAAAAGTTGGGACATGTTCCCTCAACTTTTGCCAGTGCTTTTATCTTCAAAGGGTCAAAAAATGATAGAGTATTTAATTTTTTGTTTATCTTGTGTACCTATGATGTCCCAGACACTTGGTATCATATGTGCTGGTATCTCGTTTCACATTTTCAGCCATACTATGAGGCAGATATCATTGTCATGTATTACGAATAAATAAACTAAGGCTCAGGGACATTAAGAAGATTTGTTTCAAGTTACCTGCTCCTAAGTGCACTGCTATCTTCAGAATCAGCACCTGACCTCTAAAGGCAAGACATGCCACAGTCTTTGTTCTTCAATGTCTGGTAATAAGTGACAAAGAAGATTAAAAGCTGCCGTACACAATAGGATCTTTACTCAGGCCAGGCATGGTGATATACACACATGCACACTCCCTCTACACACACATATACTCCTGCATACACACATCTACAAACACAATGCAAGTATACTCCTCGCTATTTGTTTCTTAAAGAAGAGAACACAGAGCCTCAGAGAGAATGCTGAGTCCACCCATGCTCATATAGTCAGTAAGAAATGATCCGGGTTCAATTCCAGAATCATCTGATACCATGGTTTTTTCCATGGTATAGCTCCCAGAGATGGTGGTGGAGTCTACCTCTAGGTAGACTCTGCTTATTGTCGACCCAGTGTCTCATCTTCCATTCTTTCTTATTAGCAGAATCCCAGCAACAGGCTAGCTAATTTCCTTTCTATTGACCCTGTCCCTCTCCTGGATTCTTTGCCTCTCGCTTGGATTATTGCAAGTGTCTCTATGGAATATCCCAGGCTCTAGTCACACCCTTTCTGATCCAGCCAGGTCCCGGGTCTATTCAAGTATGTCACAACTAGTGGAAAAATTTTAGTGATGACTTGATAAAGTCCAAACTCTTTCACAATCAAACGCAAACTCAAACTATGATCAAATTCAAAGCCTCTTTTGCAGGCTTATTCTATTACTCATATTATATAAATAATGGCATACTCTGTCTCAGCCAGACTAAACCAGTCCTGTTCTCCCAGATGCATTCTAAACTTTTTAATATCTTGTCATTCACTTTTGCTAAACACTCTCAACACCGTACTTCCCACCTGTGAAATCTTAGAGCCCTTTTAAGGTCTAGACCTCAAGATGCCTTATAAAGTTTCTATCTTTTTTTTGGAAATCCAGTAAGAATATGGTGGATTCATGACACTTAGACATAGATCAGATTCAGGTTGTTATTTTCTTTTTTTTTATTTTGCAGGTTGTTATTTTCATACATTTATTTCTGGTGAGTTGATTGATTAAATGTGTTATATTTAGGTTCCACCTACATTGTGAAAGATAGGTACTAAGGATGCACATACAGTAAATGTAAAGAAGGCTGAGCACTGAAGAATTGATGCTTTTGAACTGTGGTGCTGGAGAAGACTCTTGAGAATCCCTTGGACAGCAAGGAGATCAAACCAGTCAATCCTAAAGGAAATCAACCCTGAATATTCATTGGAAGGACTGATGCTGAAGTTGAAGCTCCAGTACTTTGACCACCTGATGTGAAGAACTGACTCATTTGAAAAGATCCTGGTGCTGGGGAAGATTGAGGGCAGGAGGAGAAGGGGACGACAGAGGATGAGATGGTTGGATGGCATCACCGACTCAATGGGCATGAGTTTGAGCAAAATCCGGGAGACAGGGAAGGACAGGGAAGCCTGGGGTGCTGCAGTCCATATGGTCATAAAGACACAACTTAGTGACTGAGCAACAAGTTCATTGCCCTCAAGGAACTTGTTGAGAACCATTTCTCTGCACATCTCTGTCTGTCCCCCAACTCTTACACATAAATTAGCTAGACTGTAAAAGATTTAGGGGTGGAAACTCTTTCTTTTGGCTAGATGATGAATTTCAAGGACAGATATGCATTGCTCTGTGTGGTTATATTGCTTGATTATAGTATTACTGTATTATATAATTATTAGTAGTTATTGTCATTACTAATATTTTCTGATTTATAACTACAGGCCTTATACTTGACAAGGTGCTACACATTGTCATGTAATCCTAATAAGAAATTTGAAGATGAGAGCTATTACTTACCTCATTTTACAGATGGAGGAAATGAGGCAGAGTATTTAAATGAATTATAAGGAGTAAGTAGTAGGTGCAAGCTTTGAACTGTGGCAGTGTGAACCAGACCCTGACCAACTTCAATGTCTTTACTCTTGTATCATGATACGGGCCTAGCACATATTGAATAGTTGAGAGTATCAACTCTGGGTCTTCCCTGGTGGTCTAGTGGTTGAGACTTCACCTTCCAATGCAGAGGATGTGAGTTCAAACCCTGGTCAGAGGGCCAGGATCCCACATACCTTGAGGCCAAACAATCAAAACATAAAACAGTGTGCACCCATGGGTGATTCATGTCGATGTATGGCAAAAACCACCACAAAATTGCAAAGAAATTATCCTCCAATTAAAATAAATTAATTAATCTTAAAAATTTAAAACTAAAAAAACTGAAAAAAAAAGCAATATATTGACAAATTCAATGAAGACTTTGAAAACGGTCCACATCAAAATCTTATTTAAAAAAATTAATTGATACTTTGCATTACCCAGCCTGAGTTAAATCAGAGTTTCTCCTCATTATCTCTGTGGCCCCCACCAGGTGTCAGTTTCCTTGTCTGTAAAATTAGAATAAAGATAATACCTATCTTATAGGGTTTTGGGGAGGATCAAATACCTAAATATACATCAAGCATGTAGAATAGCACCTGGTAAAAATTTAGTGTTACTTTAGGCAATAATAATGGTTACATAGAGGTTCAGGAAGCAACAGAGAATGAATGGAGACCTAGCCCAGGGTCCCGTGCACAGTGTAAACTTAGCAGCAATAAATAAATCTCCAGCCCAGGGCCTAGAATACAGCAGGGTGCACATAATTGTTTATTGATTGAACAGCTGACTGTCAAAAGGTGGGAAGGGGCAGTGGGGGTGGTGCCTGTGTGGAAACCCAGGATGACTTTGCATCATGCTCTGAACATTTGATCCGACTCCACAGGGTGATGGGTCCCCAGCCAGGAAGAATCCAATTTCAATATTGCCAAATGGTACACACAGCCTCCAATCCATATCCTGAGCCCTGTAGCTCTAGACCCTAGAGTACAGTTGTCTATGCAACACAGCTACTTCTGTGTCTGGACACTGGCGACACCGCCACCCCCCGCCCCATCTACTATATCCAGTTCTCAAAGCTGCAACTGCACCTCCTGAATGAAGAAGTTTATGAGATTAATTAAAGGATGTCAGTTTCAGAATGACATACAGGATTTCTGTCTGAATCTGCACCTAGTAAGATGACAGGTCATCCAGGCTATTCCTCTGCCTCTGAGCATGTCTTGCCCCTCTCCTTCCCCAGAGAGAAGAACATCTCAACTCTTCTTCTGATCTTGGAGAAACTGAGGCAGGTAAGCTTTGTTTCAAGTTTCACTGAAAGAGAACCTGGGGCATTTTCTCTGCTGTGAAATGGCTCCTAAGCAGAAAGAGTTAAAATTCTCTTTTAGATCTGAATTCTTGGGGGACAGGAAAGGAGAGGGAGGGTGATGCAATTCCATCATCATTTTCCAATCCATTCCTTCATTTCCAAAGTCCTTAGACTGCTTGTAAAAGCAAAGTCCTTAAGTGAAGGAGGCCAACTCTGGACCTCAAACAAACTCTGTAGTAATGAGGACGTGGTATATGGTTTGGGACTTGGACGTCCAAATGTTCAAATCCCCAGCCAGCTGCCTCTCGTAATAAGACCAAAAGACGACATGGGGAAGGTATCCACCACACAAAAGCATTGATATTATCATTTTAAACCATCCCTGAATGTGTACTGGGAGGCTTCTCAGGTGGTGCTGGTGGTAAAGAACCCTCTTGCCAATTCAGGAGACATAAGACATAGGCTCTATCCCTGGGTCGGGAAGATCCCCTGGGGGAGGGCATG
This sequence comes from Muntiacus reevesi, assembly GCF_963930625.1. Taxonomy (NCBI): domain Eukaryota; kingdom Metazoa; phylum Chordata; class Mammalia; order Artiodactyla; family Cervidae; genus Muntiacus; species Muntiacus reevesi. The sequence continues at coordinate 202,452,242 of NC_089250.1, forward strand.
GTAATCCACTCCAGCGGATGGCCTGGAGAATCCCACGGACAGAGGGAAGGTGCACTGCAGTCACCCCAGACCCTTTGAAATAGCATTTCTAGGGATAGGACAGATATACCTATTGTTTTCACTCCAGTTGATTCTGAAGGTCAGGTGAAGTTGAGAATCATTTTTACCAGGATTTTTCTCCAAAGGATACTACAGACTTCCAGTGAACTGGATATTACAAGTAGCTCTAAGAGTCCAGCAGCCTAGCTTGCTGCTGTTTAGTTGCTCAGTTGTGTCCGACTCTTTTGCAACCCCGTGGACTGTAACCCACCAGGCTCTGCTCGCCATGGGATTTCCCAGGCAAAAAGTGAGTTGTCATTTCCTTCTCCAGGGGATCTTCCTGATCCAAGAATCAAACCTGATCTCCTGCACTGGCAAGTGAATTTTTTACCACTGAGGCACCAAGGAAGCCTTCAAACTGGCTTAGAAAAAAACCTAGACCTACAAGCTTTAAATGTGGTTAAGCCCATTTCTTGAGGCCCACAGTTTATCTCGGCCCATAATAGTAATCACCACTAATGTGAAGATAAACAGTGTGTCTGTCTCCATGAAGACTTGATTTGAGCTGTTTGAGTTGCCTTTCAGAGAGCAAGGAAGCTCCCATCAATCAGAAGGAAGCTTCAGGTCCATCACATTTGTACTGAGTCGAAAGAGTCGAAAGAGAGAAGAGAAGACATCCTAAGGAAACCCTCAGCTGATGAATGTAGCGCTAGAGCCCTGGCCCTGGGTCACATTCCTTGTCCAGTATTATGTCTCAGCACAGGACTAGCCCTTAGTAAGCATCTTTCAAACATTTGTTGAATGGAAAGACAAACGAAAGTTCTGCAAGTAACTTTATCTCTGCTCTGTCTCGTTTTATCAAATCTCTGTTCTAGTTTAGAGCTCATGGGGAAAGTCAAGTTTACTCTCAGATACCATGAAACAAAAAGCATCCCACTTTCTGGTTGATGAACATATTTATTTTCTAAGATAGGGAAACTAATGTCATGGAAAGAGCATACCTGGGTGGTGGAGCCAGACCACTTCACAAGTGCCCCACCACCACCTACCAGCCATGTGACTGATGACCTTGCTATGTCTCAGTTTCACCACCTGCAGACCACGGATAATAGCAGGTAGCCCTCAGGCTACTGCAGGGATTTCTACTGTGTCCTCTGCTATGACTGGCATATGGTGGACACCCTATAAAAGGCGGCTGTTCAGAAAGTGTGACTCTAGCTGACTTTTAAACCTTTGCGTATAGGAGAGGGTCCTAGCCAATTGTCGCTCTTCAGTTGCTAAGTCATGTCTGACTCTTTGTGACCCCATGGACTGCAGCACACCAGGTTCCCCCGTCCTTCACTCTCTCTCTGAGTTTGCTCAGATTCATGTCCATTGAGCCAGTGTTACTATCTAACCATCACATCCTCTGTCACCCCTTTCTTTTGCCTTCAATCTTTCCCAGCATCAGGGTCTTTTCCAGTGAGTCAACTCTTCACATCAGATGGCCAAAGTGTTGGAGCATCAGCATCAGTGAATATTCCAGTGAATATTCAGGGTTGACTTCAAGATTGACTGGTTTGGGCTAGCCAGTAGAGTTGGGCTTTTTGAAGCTTGATTACCCCAAGGACTTAGGATGGTTTTGGTGTTCAGAACAGGTATCTTCTTGAGAGTGGATGGACACAGTGGAAAGAAAATGAGAGCTAGAAAGACAGAGTGGGTTTAAATCCCTATTATGCCACTAGCCAGCAGTGTGACTTGGGTCACTATCTCTCTTGGCCTCTCTTTCCTTATCTGCAGAAGGCAGGGGTCAAATTAAGTGATTTCTCACAGCCTATCCCAGAGTTTATAATTTTATCTCTGTACTAGTGGCTTACCTGGCAGTACTACCTCAGGTGGTAAAAGCAAGGAATGAAGGTTATTTGGGGCTAGAAGACAACATCTAGGTTTTTTTTTTTTTTTTTTTTTTAAAGAGAAATTGCAGTATAAGTTAAAGTGTGGAAATAAAATGGATTAGGGTGATAGGTTGGTGGGTGGTTTTCAAATTATTTTGAAATCTGTTTTATAATTGCATTATAAACTTTATATCTTGTAAAACAGTAGAGGTGAGAATCAAGCCTCACAATATCTAGAGCTCAAGAAGGAATCTGAGCAAGGAAAGTTTGTCAGAAGGTGGAGGAGAATTTAGAAGGGTTTTGATGTAAAGTGGAATTCAAGTGGGATGATGGAAAGAGCATCACTTATTTAGCCTGAAAATAGGTGTCAAGTACAGTTCTAAGAGCTTCCCAGGTGGTGCTAGTGGCAGAGAACCCAAGTGCCAATGCAGGAGACATAAGAGACCCAGGTTCAGTCCCTGAGTTGGGAAGATCCCCTGGAGGAGGGCATGACAATCCACTCCAGTATTTTTGCCTGGGAGAATCCCATGGACAGAGGAGCCTGGCAGGCTACAGTCCATAGGGTCACAAAGAGTCGGCCACGACTGAAGTAACTTAGCAGGCATGCACAGTTCTGAACTGGATGAATGGCAGTGTTGATGGCAAGCCTTACGGTCACAGTGAAAACTGTGTGTGACCTGGAATAAGCCACGTTCCCTCTCAGAGTCTCAGATGCCTCATAAGCAAAATGAGAGTGGCGGGCAGACTAAATTGGAGCATAATAGAAGGTATATGCCCATATAACACAGCCCAAAGTGTTGACCTACGTTTTGGTGACATCTCTCCCCCACTGAAGGTTTTTTCAGGGAAATAGGGTTATTTTTAGGACAGCCCTATCTGCTGAGTTATGAGTCACTATAGAATGAGTGGAAACCTGCCTTTTTAGCTACATAATGGCTTTCAGTTCTCACTAAAGAAATCAAAATAAAAATAAGGATAAAGGTGCCTACCATATAGTTATAGCTTTGAATCTGCTATAATTTATAGAAAGAGCGATTACATTAGAATCCATGGTGCTTGCAACATCTTTCCCAAAATGACAGTTACACACCAGGATGGAGAAGCTCTCAGCAAGAGGATCTCCTAAGGTTTAGCTCCTAGGGACACTGTAAGATGTCCTATGGTGTCAGTAATTCCCTCCAGGGTGTCTTATAGCTACTACACAGTGGCTTTAGGGCATAGTACTCAAGAAGGCAGGCCCTGGGGTCAGACTGTCTGACGGTTCTGTGACTATGAGCAAGCTTTTGTTGTTTAGTCGCTTTGTCATGTCCGACTATTTGCAACTCCATGGACCACAGCACTCTAGGCTTCCCTGTCCTTCACCATCTCCCGGAGCTTGCTCAAACTCATATCCATTGAGCCGGTGATGCCATCCAACCATCTCATCCTCTGTCATCCCCTTCTCCTCCTGCCCTCAATCTTTCCCAGCATCAGGGTCTTTTCTAATGAGTCGACTACATGCATCAGGTGGCCAAAGTGTTGGAACTTCAGCTTCAGCATCAGTCCTTCCAATGAACACCCAGGACTGATTTCCTTTAGGATGGACTGATTTGATCTCCTTGCAGTCCAAGGTACTCTCCAGAGTCTTTTCCAACACCACGGTTCAAAAGTTAGATAATTACCTCTCTATGTCTTAGTTTTCTCATCTGTAAAATGAGTCCAGTAATAACTAAGGATATGGTGGGTATGTAATGAAATAATAAATGTATAGAGTGTGGTATATGATCAGTGCTCAGTGTTATTTAAGGTCACACAGACACTATATGCTCCCCTTTCTCCATTCAGCAAGAATTTACCAGAGTTCTCTGTGAGTCAGTAAGTTTCATGTATTGAGCATGAAGCAAGAAACAAGGTGCTTGTTTGATGTCTCCTGAGGCTTATCTTCTAGTGGAGAGACCAAAAAAGAGGGAGAAGGAGAAAAGAAGCAAGAGGAGGGAAAGGAAGAAAAGGTGGAGGAGGAGGGGGGAGGAGAAGGAGAAGAAGGAGAGGAAGGAGATCAATGAATAAATCACATAAATTCATGCAGTACAGGTGATCTAATGAAAATGAAAGAGAGATGATGAAATTAAATAGGGTGGAAAGGAAATGTTTCAGTGAATGACTGAGAAGGGAAAACTTCATCTCCCCTAATTCTGTCCCCATGTCAATGGTTCACTCCCCTCTCCACTTCTTTTCCTTGAACCCCTGTCCTGTCATATATTTCTCTAGTGCTGTGTTGAACAAGCTGTGATTTAGTGATTCAGGTATGAAACTTGAACCATGTGGCTTCACTGGGATTGGAAATCATAGTTTTAAGGTTTTTCATTATTCCTTACTGTATCCTTATTGTATTCCTTACTGTAAAGAAGCCTGAGTGCCAAAGAATTGATGCTTTCAAACTGTGGTGCTGGAGAAGACTCTTGAGAGCACCCTGGACAGCAAGAAGATCAAGCCAGTCCATCCTAAAGGAATTCAGTCCTGAATATTCATTGGAAGGACTGATGCTGATGCTGAAGCTCCAATACTTTGGCTACCTGATGCAAAGAGCTGACTCATTGGTAAAGACTCTGATGTTGGCAAAAATTCAAAGTAGAAGGAGAAGAGGGTGACAGAGGATGAGATGGTTGGATGGCATCACTGATTCAATGGACGTGAACTTGGGTGAACTCCAAGAGAGAGTGAAGGACAGGGAAGCCGGGTGTGCTGCTGTACATGGGGTCACAAAGAATTAAAACACAACTTGGTGACTGAACAAAAATAAATCCCTTGGGGTTTCCCTGCTGATTCAGTGGTATGCAATCTGCCTGCAAAGCAGGAGACTTGGGTTTGATCCCTGGGTCAGGAAGATCCCCTGAAGAAGGAAATGGCTACCCACTCCATTTTTCTTCACTAGGAAATTCCAAGGACAGAGGAGCCTGGCAGGCTACAGTCCATGGGGTCACACAACTTAGCAATTAAACAATAACCACAATATATCCCTGTCCCTAGGTCAATGCTTGTTATAAAATAGATACATATTTAATAAACATTCACTGAATGCATGCATGAAAAACCAGAGGCATGAATGATTTGCTGCTTCACCCAGATGGGAGAAATACTGATTCAGCCTCACTCAGTCCGCCCCCTTTAGAGTTTATATAAGGATTCACAGCCCTCGACCTTCTCAGCCACTTCTGGTTTTTGCATATCTGTACACAGACTAGCAAAGAGTGTTGATAGTCTGAGAAGCCAGAATCCAATGTTACCTTTTTTGTTACCTCTATGAACTTGAGGAAGCCACATAATCACTCTAGACTTCTGTTTTCTCATTAATAAAATGGAAAGCAAGTTCTTCTATTAGCAGGAATTAAGTCAGATATTAGATATGAAAGAATGAATTGTAAATTCCTACCAAGTGCATGATATTATCATTACAATACAAGCAATTAGTGGCCACAAAGTAAAACTCCAGATCCTAAAGCAAATGTTTGATCAGGATCATCTCTAGCTTCCTTCAGGCCCTAAAGCCCTCAGATCTCCTTAATACCCACCCAGGTACTCCTCTTTTTGTCCTTAACTAAACATTGTAGGGACTTCTTGGGTATAAAAAGAACATTCTGCCTACAGCTATGATAATACAACCAAAGTAAAGTTTGCTGCAAATGAAAGAGCTGGAATCCGAGGCATTTAGAAGCTCCGAATAAACAGACTAATTGGAGGAATGAAATATCCATTAGTCTAAATGAATATTTCTATAAAGCTGCATGTTAGACATTGATAAAAAGAGATGATTAAATGCGGAATTAACCAAGATTAATTATTTTAATCAAGAGATTAATCACGATTATATCTTTACATTAGTTTACTCTGCTGATGTTTGCTCAGCAATCTGAGGGAAAATCTGTTCATTTATCACATTCGTGTTTGAAAACCGGCCCATATTTTATACAGCTTCCCATCTTCCATCATTAACCTCTTTGTAAACAGAAGCTCCTAAACAGATAAATAGCATTTGAGAAGAAGGTGCATGGGGCCAAGGAGACAGAGCTCCATGCCAGGGGTCCAGAGTCAAAGCCAAATTCTCCTAAACATTTGAGGGATGGGCTGACAGAGGTGATGGGTTAAGTTTAGAGATGGTGGTTTGTGTAAGCATGAGAAAGCACAGTAGCTAGTAGAAATGGAGCAGGAAAGGACCCTGGCTCTGGGAAACTAAAGCAGCCCCGTGCCAAATGAGATATTAGGAAGTGTGAAAACAGATTTGGATGATGTAGCTCCGAGATACTTTCACATGTTTCTTCATCTCTAGGTCTTGACAGATGAATTTGCTGATAACTATCCAAACCTCGTTCTCTCTGAGGCTCCATTTTCCTAGTGAAAGGTCCCAACATTTACCCAGTGTTCAAGCCAAGAAACTAGACTAATTCCTAATATGTCTGTCTGTACTACTTCCCCAACCAATCAGACTATGTATATATTATACTTATATTGACATAGTTCATATATATATATCCATATATTAATATTTATATATCCTTATATTTAATGCGTATTATGTATACATACATATGTGTATGTTATTATATGCATATGCAATTGCTCTGTCTTAGATAACAATTCATCCTCTTCAATTGTGGCTTGCATTTCTTACCTGGGTCATGCTGGCTGGATTGGAAACTGGTAGCAATCTCTACTAAATTAATTAAATTTGCAAAATTATGCCACATTGGACAACTCCTATATTTTTTCTTCCAACAGAAGTTTATTAAATCCTTGTTGTACGTCACAGCTTCCTAGGTGGCTCAGTGGTAAAGAATCCACCCGCCAGTACCTAAGACACAGGTTCAATCCCTGGTCCAGGAAGATCCCCTGGAGAAGGAAATGGCTCCCTATCCCAATATTAAAAATGCCACAGACAGAGGAACCTGGCAGGCTACCATCCATGGGGTCACAAAGAGTCAGACATGACTTAGAGGCTAAACAACAACATTGTATAGCAGGCTTTGTGCTTTAACTGGATAGTGCTCTTGATGGATATATCCTGTGGTTAAGTTAATGCTTAATATAAAGTACTACCACCATATAAAGTACAATCATAATTTATATTTTGCCAAAGAAAAACTGAGTCATGGTGAGTTTAAATAACTGGAACAAAATCTATAGATAAATCTGAGGAAAATTGAGATCTTAACAATTATTGAGTCTTTTGATCCATGAACATGGTATATTTCACTATTTAAATCATCTTTAATTTCTCCCAGTGATGTTTTGTGGTGTTTTCTTTGTATAAAACTTGAATTAATTGTGTTCAACTTACTCACAAATACTTGATTTTTTGATACTATTTTGAATGAAATTGCTTTCTTAATTTCATTGAGTTTTTTTTTATATATAAAGGAATTGCAGTAGACTTTTGTATATTAGTTTTGCATTCTGTGATCTTGCCAAACTTGCTCATTAGTTCTAGAAGTTTTGTGCATTGGGGGTATTCCCTGAAATTCCCTACACACTGAACAACATGAACAATAAAAGTTATGTGAATTGTCTTTAGATATTTATAACTCAACTTTACCTTGCCTAAGCAGCTTCTGACTTAAGCTGTATCTAATGAAGTTTTGCCTTGTGCCCTTCAAAATCTGAAATCCTTCATTAACTCTCAGATTTCATCCCCACTCCCAAAATGTTCTTATTCCCCAAAGACTTTCTCTCATTTGGGTTTGGCGCTTCCAGTCTGCATCTGGCAGCTTGGATCTTGGATTTGGCCCTCCCGGTAGATTGAGGCTGAATGATTAAAGACGTGACAGGCAGCCAATTGGCAAAATGGGAAGAACAGAAGCTAGCATCCCTGAGAGCTGACTGTATACAAGTCACTATGCTGGACTGATCACAACCACACTTAATGAATAGCTATTATTATTACTGCTTAACAGACAAAAAAATTTTCACATCTAATTTCAAGTCTGAGTTTCACAAAACTTAATTTGTCTGAAAACACAGAGTTAGTGTATGAAGGAGACTAGATATCAAATCATGTCTTCATTCAAAAGCTTTCTATACTACCTCTGAAAAATTACCATTCACATTACATATCCATGGACACAATGTTGATTATCATAAAAGTTCATTAGTGGGGCATTTTTAGATCCATTTTACAGACAAGGAAACCAAGGCTTGCACAGAGTTCCACAGTTATAGAGAACTCAAAACAGGATGTGAGCTCAAATATTTCTGATATTTTCATGACTTATTTTTGTTCAGTGACTGAGTACGTGGAATCTGCAGTCAGACTTCCTGGGTTCTATTCTGTACTCTACCAGTTTCTAAGTGGGTGATCTTAAACAAGTTGCTTAACATGATATGATTACACTTTTTCTCACTGGTAAAGTGGGGATAATTATAGTACTTCCTTGTGAAGTTGTCCCTGAGGATCAACTGAGAATATACATAATGTACATATGGCAGGTAACATGTAAGATGTTATTATTATAATTAAGAATGAATATATCCTGCCTTAGTTACTGGGTTTCCAGGGAAGAAAATAAAGACGCTTCATGAAAAATTTCAACATAAACCATTTTTTTTTTTTTTTTTTTGGTGTATGTTCCCTTATCTCTTTCCTTTCTCAAATAGGACTAGGTTGGGAGTGGTAGGAAGCCCTGTGTCAAGGTCTTGGTCTGCCACCAGGGCAGAATCAGTTGTGGGAAGCTCCAAAGTCTTCCTGCTCTTTTTGGCATGTTGAAATAGGCTTCCATGCCATGGGCATCTTGACACGGGTTTGTATTAATACTTAAAGCATTTCTACTTCAAGTTACTGGATCTTGACACAGTTTTCCTTTGAATGCATGTTCTGCTAGATAGGCTGGGTTCCATATACTTTCCAATTTCTCTACCAGTTAGGAAAAGTCTCAGAGACAGAGTTGGATAGTCAGTTCCTAAAGCTTTCACCGAGTTGGAAAACACATTAGCAATCATTTTTCTGACACTCAGCTTCCTTATCATTAAAATAAGGAATAGCCAGGCTTACCAGGAAGCATGAATGAAATAATGTATATAACATGCCAAGACTGAGTGCTCCCTGTGGGAGAGAGCTGTAATATTCTGTAAGAGTTCTGACTTGAGAATTAGGACACCTCAATTCTCACATAGCTATGAATTTTCTGTGTGTTTTTATGTGACCCGCTTGCCCTTGCCGGCTGACAATTTTTTTCTATATAGTTAATTATTGGGATTTTATACATGCTTAATGTTTCTTCCTCCTCAATCTGCATAAGCAAATCCTCCATTCATCCATCACACATTTTTATTTAAGTGCCTACCTATCACCAAGATCCCTGATGGCTCGGTGGTAAAGAATCTGCTTGCAATACAGGAGACCCTGTATACAGGAGATCCAGTTTCGATCCCTGGATTGGGAAGATCCCGTGGAGGAGGAAATGGCAACCCACTCTGATATTCTTGCCTGGGAAATCGCATGGAGACTGGTAGGCTGAAGTTCATAGGGTTGCAAAGAGATGGACAAAACTGAGCTACTACCACCACCCAAGAGCTGGTAATACCAGAATGAATAAGATTGACCTAAAGGAACTCAGTGCTCTTTGGACATGGTCTATGCATTATGGAAGCAAGGTAAAAAGGAAATAACTAATTGTTTTGAGAGGAGCTGGCCATGGCCCAGAAAGCAGGTGATACCTAAAATGAGCCTTGATCTAGTATAGGGTGTCCAGTTGAGAAGGAAGGTCCCAAATAAGATGCTTATGATTTTACTTCAGCTTCTATATAACTCAAATTGTGCTGTGATGGATCCAACCAGAAATGAAAAATTCCCATTCTCTGAGGGACTTTTAGGAAATATTCTTTTAAAATTTTATTTATAAATTTTATAAATAAATAAATTTCATTTATTTGCTGCTGTGCATGGGTTTTCTCTAGTTGCAGGACACATGCTTCTCACTGTGGTGGCTGCTCTTGTTGCAGAGCGTGAGCTCTAGGGTGCAGAGTCTTCAGTAGTTGCCGCATGTGGGCTTTATTGCCCTGTGGCATGTAGAATCTTCCCAGACCAGGGATCAAACCCATGTTCCCTGCATTGGCTGGTTGATTTTTAACCACTGGGCCACCAGGGAGGTCCTTGGAGGGACATTTCCAAGTACATCCCCAAATAAGATCAGGGTTTGCCTCTCAGTTTCACTCCAAATATCAAGTGGATTTGGTATATTGATTCCAGGTTATGTGTCTAACATAGAGCGAGCCGTAAGTCAATGTCTTAGGGAAAGTTGTATAGGCCTGGGGATATGGAATAAGCAACAAATAAACATGCTCTTATGCTTTCAGCTAATTTTCTGGGATTCAAAGAAAGATTTGCGCTTCTCTGAGACAGGGAAACCAATGTCCATTGCCCATTGGTAGGCCTGAGGGAGATTATGGCTCTAAGGCATCATGGGTCTTGAAATTCCTGCCAGGTTGGAGATGTGCTTACCTGACAGATGTCCTCCGTACCGCTGAGAGTGATGCTCTCCGAAGTGGTGGAGTGGTGGTGGCAATGGTGCTGCTGCTGAAACTGCAGTTGTCCCTAAGATGTACAAAAATTGTTCATTTATCTTGTTTCGCTGTCCCCCAGTTTTCCCCACATTTTTAACACTGTAATTTTCCTTACAGTTACTCTTTTTTATTTTTCCACTTAGTGCATGTCATTCAAGTAGAGCTGATTCTATCTGTGGTCTGAGGACCCCATCTGTGGTTATGTGACCCAAGCCTGGTCAATCAGAAAACCGCATCCCTCTTGACAACAGCGATCACAGAATATCCCAGGACGCTCGCTAGAGTGACTGGGAGAGAGGTATGCTCTTGTAATAAGAAAGATGGGCAGAAAAGAAGCAAGCCAGAGGGGTGAGCCTGCTCTCAGGCACTGCGAAAGAAGAACTTGCCTGAGAATGCAAACAATACTGAGAAAACCAAACCAAACCGAGAGCAATCAATACCCCTGCTGATGCTGTTGCTGATACTGTTTGAGCGTTCATACGCACTTCTGCCGGAAGTTGTTGCCCCCCCTTGGACTTTGCAACTGTGTGGACCAATAAAGTTGCTCAAGGTTAGTCTTCTGTCCCTTGAACATTGTCCCTGATTTAAACAATGATGTTCTTATTTTTGAAGCTTGGGGCATGGGAAGTCAACATGAAAGTGTTACTTGCTCAGTCGTGTCTGACTGTTTGCACCCTCCCGGGCTGTAGTCCACCAAGCTCCTCTGTCCACGGAATTCTCCAGGCAAGAGTATGGGAGTCTGCAGCCATTCCCTTCTCCAGGAGATCTTCCCGACCCAGGGATTGAACCAAAGTCTCCTGCACTGCAGGTGGATTCTTTACCATCTGAGCCACCAGGCCAAGATCACCGGGGCATGGAAAGTGGGAAATAAATGGGAGATACTTCTGATATGCATTTTCCTATTATCTCAAAGAATTTCTCTCTTCCCAGGTTAGTGGTCCAGCTTCACAATCTAGACAAACATTTTTCTCCATAGGACTTCCGAACCATTTTCCAACCTGTGGTTCCTGGGCTCCCTTGTCTATAGAATTCTCCTCCCACGACTTTTTTGCTGCTTCCTTTTAAAAATAACTCCCATCTGCTCGTCTGCCTCCTGCTCTTCCTTCTGTTTCCACATTGTGAGCTTCCCTGGTCGCTATCCCTGGCCCTGAGTAAGCTTTGGAGATTACCTCTTAGACCCATTCCTCCCAGCTGGGCTTTCCCTCTGTCCAATTTTTCACTCTCCAAATCACATGCTTCTCTTTCCTTGGCACAAAGAATGACCCATCAAAAAAATTTGGCTGCATTTCTGAATTCACTCAAACTCTTTATAAAGCCATAGATTTCTAGACATAACTTTTCGACATCCTGACAATGGATGGCTAGTCAGAGAACTTAGCTCATACAAATCATAAGGAGAGATATCTCATTGTATTGGTTTAAGCTTGGAGAAAAGCTGAACCAAACCCCTTAACCAGTAGGAGTTGGTTAAATCCAAACTATGATAATTCTGGATAATAGCTCAGATGGAAAAGAATCTGCCTGCATTGCAGGATACCTCGGTTCAGTACCAGAGTTGGGAAGATCCCCTAGAGAAATGAATGGCAACCTACTCCAGTATTCTTGCCTATAAAATCCCATGAACAGAGGAACCTGAAAGACTACAGTCTACGGGGTCGAAAAGAGTTGGGCATGACTGAGTGACTAACACTTTCAGTTTCTTCAAGCTACAATAAAGGCAATACTTATTGAAAATATATTGTGAGTTATTTTTTGGGCTAAGTACTTCTACAGGCTTCCATTTCTTTTTCAGAAAGATTTGCTAGGTATTATAATTACCTCCATTCTGAGGATGAGAAAAGTTAAGATATTTGCTCAAGGTCACACTGCTAACGGCAGTTATAGTATTCATCTGTGGGGTTCATCCAAATATGCTTGGATTTCCACTTCTCTAGATACAAGGAATTATTGGACTTCCCTGCCCTGTGGAAGTCGGTATTCACCTTTCCCATCAGCAAAGACTTCCGGTGGTGGCAGTTTCATCAGCCTGGTGAATATTACATATATGACATAGAATGTTGTTGTTGTTGTTGTTGTTAGTGGCTAACCCATGTATGACCCCTTTGCAATCCCAGGTTCCACTGTCCATGGGATTTCCTTTCTCTAGGGAGTCTTCCCAACGCAGGGATTGAATCTGCATCTCCTGCATTGCAGGTGGATTCTTTACCACTGTGCCCCCAGGCATAGAACCTCCCAATGAGGTTTAATGAGTACATAAAAGAAGCAAGAAATAAAGCTTTATTGTTTTGAGCCTCAAAAACTTGTGATATTTTAAAAATTTCTGATCTGTGACCTACACAATTTATAGTAGAGTCACAGTTAGAAGCTCTGATAATCTGGTTTCAAAGCCACACATTTAGCAATTCTCTCTTTCTCTGTAAAATGTAAGACAAAGTGGGAACCCCAGAATGACTGAACACCCCTGGAAGGTTTCAGGATATGACATCTCTGTAATATCCAGGCCATCTAGTCTCTCAGCAGTAGAATCTTGGTCATTGTGAGCACAGATCTGAACACCATCTTCCACTGCTCTCTACTCACTGTTCCACCATTTTGGTAACAGAGCGTTTGTGTCTCCAGTTTTCCTGACTCTCTTCTCCTGTTTCTATATCGTTATTCTGTGACTCAGTCCTGTCCAGCTCTTTGGGACCCAATGGAGTGCAGCATGCCAGGCTTCCCTGTCCTTCACTGTCGCTCTGAGTTTGCTCAAACTCATGTCCATTGAATTGATGATGCCATCCAGCCATCTCATTCTCTGTTGCCCCCTTCTCCCCCTGTCCTCAATCTCTCCCAGCATCAGGGTCTTTGCATCAGGTTCCCAAAGTATTGGAGCTTCAGCTTCAGCATCAGTCCTTCCAATGAATATTTAGGACTGATTTCCTTTAGGATTTACTGATTTGATCTCCTTGCTGTTCAAGGGAATCTCAAGAGTCTTCTCGAGCACCACCTTTTGAAAGCATCAGTTCTTTGGTGTTCAGTCTTCTTCATGGTCCAACATCTGTACATGACTACTGGAAAAACCATAGCTTTGACTACACAGACCTTTGTAGTCAAAGTGATGTCTCTGTTTTTTAATATACTGCCTGGGTTTGTCATAGCATTTCTTCCAAGGAGCAAGTGTCTTTTAATTTCATGGCTGCTGTCACTGTCCATAGTGATTTTGGAGCCCAAGAAAATAAAGTCTGCCACTGTTTCTATTTTTCCCCCATCTATTTTCCCACAGTGCCTGGCAACCTAGGATGTCTCCTTATTCATGTCTGTGCTGTGCTTAGTCGCTCAGTCACGTCCAAATGACTGTAGCTCCTCTGTCCATGGGGATTCTTCAAGCAAGAATACTGGAGTGGGTTGCCATGCTGTCCTCCAGGGGATCTTCCCAACCCAGGAGATCGAACCCAGGTCTCCCGCACTGCAGGCAGATTCTTTGTCATCTGAGCCACCAGGGAAGCCCAAGAATACTGGAGTGGGTAGTCTGTCCCTTCTCCAGGAAATCTTCCCAACCCAGGAATCGAACCAGGGTCATGACTTTTCCTTTCTATCCTCTTTGCTTCCGCTGTTGCTTCAGGGGGTGATTTCTATAAACTGCACTCTCTCTATCTTGCATTTTAAGCTCCTAAAGTGGAATGTCTGCTTGGTTCAGAAAATTATGAGCCATGTTGTAGGCTGCTTACCATCGATTTTTAGATCAGGAGGTCAAGTGCTTATCCTGTACCAATAATCGTCTACCCAGAAGCCTGGGTAACATCTAAACCAAACTGTGTGTGTGTGTTAGCCACTCATTTGTGTCCAATTCTTTGCGACCCCATAGACTGTAGCCCACCAGTCTCCTCTGTCCATGAAATTTTTAGTTAAGAATATTGGAGTGGGTCTCCATTCCCTTCTCCAGGAGATCTTCCCAACGCAGGGATCAAACCTGTCTTCTGCCTTGCAGGCAGATTCTTTACTGCCTGAGATACCAGGGAAGAGATCCATATAGAAAGTTCATCAACAAAATATATATAAGCCAAGTCATTATGCTACACAACTTACACACAGCTACATGTCAGTTATATCTAAATAAAACTGGGAAAAAATAATAGAAAAAACCTGTCAAAAGAAAGTTTGTGGGAGGTGTTAGAATTAATGAGACTTTCCACAATGGGGCAGTATCTCCAGCAGGCATTTTGTTAAACTTGTCCAGAACACTGACCCTGCAGCAGCAAATGGCCTTCTTTTTCTTCTTTAGCTTGCCTTTGCCTGCTCTTCTGCCCTTCCCCCACCTCTGTGCATAGTGAGTAGACTGTTACCTTGCAGGCTAGACTCCATCCAGGGACCTGATTGTTCTGAAAATAAGTTTCAGTCTACAGAGGAGAAAGTCTGGCTTCCAAATTTGTTCTTGAAATGAACCTGATCTCTATGTTTCTAAAATTAAAACTTAATTACACAGATTCTACATGAATATCTTCTCCATGCAACAGATTACCAAAATAGAGAAAATTCTAAAGTTCCTTTTGACCAAGAATCTAAAGCTGAATCTCAGCCTGTCTCCTTCCTGGTGGTAAACAGGTTGCCAGTTTTGTAAACACTTTCTCCCTTCCTCTCTCTCATATATATGTGTATGTGTGCTCAGTCATGTCTGACTCTTTGCAACCCTATGGACTACAGCCCGCCAGGCTCCTGTGTCCGTGGGATTCTCTAGGCGAGCATACTGGAGTGGATTGCCATGCCCTCCTCCAAGGGACCTTCCCAACCCAGGGATTGAACCTGTGTCTCTTTTGTCTCCTGCATTGGCAGGCGGGTTTTTACCACTGGCACTATTGGAGTATAGTTGCTATTTCTTATGTCATTGCCCATCTCCATGTCTTCACAGATGGACCAACTCAAATATCAAATTTCCTACCAAGGTTTCCCTGTTTCCTCCAGCCAAGGCTCCTCTCTTTACTCTGTGAACTTTCATAGTCTCACTATCCTTCCCTAATCACTCTCTATAATGTATAACAGTTATCATTGTTTGAATTTTAGGGACCAGGTGAGCAAAAGAGTTGTACTTAAGGTGTTTGGAGTCAGGCAGTTCTGAATTTGAATCTTCATTCTGCCAGTTAATTCTGTCTGATCTTATGACTTTTTGTCACATTATTTCTTAACAAGTCTAAAATAGTTTATATTTTTAAAGAATTTTAATATGCCTCCCCCAAAGTTATTTAACTTCCTGAACATTTGATTTGCAAAATTTGAATAATAGACCAACCACAGAGGTTGTGTGAGGATTGACTATCATACTAAAGCACTTGGCACCAAGTTTGTGACAATAAATGGGGGCTATCTCTGTTAGACATCTCTAGCATTATTTATTTAAGTGAATTATTATTTGTTCTTTTCTTTTCTAGTTTCATAATACAACTGTGTAAGGAGGCAGAATGCTTCTTTTGCTTATAAAGCTAGTTACTTAAACTCTCTGTGCCATGGTCTTTCTCACCAAATCCTTCATTTATCCCTGAGTTCACCACATATTTATTGAGTGTCTGTTCTGTGCCAAGCCCCAGTGTTTAAACCTGGGGGAAACAAAGAAGGACAAAATGACAGGCTACCCATGTCTTCATGGAACCTGCATTTTAATTGGGGAAATAGGCCGAAATCAAAATTCCATATAAATTGTAAAGCTATTCCTAAGATGAGCACTTAAAAGAGAGATACATGTTATGTAATGGAGGGATTTGGCTTAAACGGGGGGTTCTGCCAGGAAAACTGAACTGAGTACTGAAGTATTGGTGAAAGTTAAGTAGAGAAAAAGAGGAAGGAAGCTCAGTGAGACTATGGTGAGAGCATATGCAAAGGTCCTTGGGTGATGGGAAGCATGCTGTTTGGGAAGGCCACTCTGGCAAAACTGAGAGTGTGTCC